>NC_025993.2:100838160-101159694 GCF_000442705.2 Elaeis guineensis | reverse complement strand
GGTTCAGCATAAAAAATTTCAAGAAAGACTATCTACCGATAGGCCATGGAATTTCTCTCTCGAAGAGGGATTGTCCGACAACACCTCAAGAGAGAGAGCGTATGGGTAGGATTCCATATGCTTCGACAGTGGGATCTATCATGTACGCCATGACATGTACACACCCAGATGTGGCATACTCACTAGGGGTAGTGAGTAGATACCAATCTGATTCAGGAGAGAATCACTGGAAGGTTGTTAAAACCATCCTGAAGTATTTAAGAAATACTAAAGACCAGTGGCTTATATATGGTGAATCGGACTTGAGACTTATAGGGTTTACAGACTCTAGTTTCCAGTCTGATCGCGATGATAGCAAGAGTGTGTCAGAATTTATTTTTACCCTTAATGGTGGGGCTGTCTGCTGGAAGAGTTTCAAGCAGCATACTGTGGCTGATTCAGTATGCGAGGCGGAGTATATTGCTGCATCAGATGCTGCCAAAGAAGCGGTGTGGCTGAGAAAATTCATCACCGAGCTCGGAGTAGCACCCTCCCTTGTTGGTCCAGTTCTGCTCTACTGCGACAGTTCTGGAGCCATTGCTCAGGCGAAAGAACCAAAGGCACACCAGCGGACGAAGCATATTCTGCACCGCTACCATCTCATCTGAGAGATCGTGGATCGAGGTGACGTCGACCTTCAGAAGATCGACGGAAAGGAGAACCTGACCGACCCATTCACTAAAGCCATTGCGGTGAAGGAGTTCAACGACTACAAGTCGAAGATGGGTATTAGATACTGCACCGATAGGCTTTAGGCCAAGTGGGAGATTGTTGGGAATAATGTCCCAAAGCCAATCGTCAGCCTGTTGACGGTTGTGCTCTTTTTGTATTAGTACATGAATTATAAATAAATAAAAGTTATTTTGGTATTTTTTCATCACAAATGTTTCATCTTCTAATGAACTCCTGTGTTGTGGTGAAGTTCTTGGGACTATTTAGACTCGACAAAGGAGGATTTGTCGCTTAGTCCTTAAACATGTTCGCGATCAAATGATACGTTGTTACCAAGGATGACAACGTTTATCGAGCATAGGTCGTTGTGTGCCATATGAGTTGGTTGTCCTCATAACCAAAGAGTGTGGAGACACTGGTATGGCATACAGGTGAGATGTAATGGTACATCTGCACTGAACGTGACCAACTCCGGAGCTATTTCTGCTGTCAAGATTTGCTCCGATGGGATATGGGTATAAATGTCCCTCTGACCTGAGACCGCCACGGTGACTTACAAGCAACTCACTGCACTTAGGCACTGGACTACCTGAATTTCTAATTCAATGATGGAAGGCTGCTGGGTGTAGTCAAGTACTTGACTTGTCGGTGCGTGTGTCAAGATGGGATTGACCACTCCAGTTTAGGAGCTGTGTACAGTCGTGTTTCAATTTAGTAAAACCTTGGCCAGGGTAGTCCTAGTGAGGAGTCACAGGACTAATTGAGTTGAGCACGATTCGGATGATATCATCAGGGTTGACAGTTTAACCCTGAGTCGTCCTAAACACAGGGGTCAAAAGGGATGAATTATACGGTAACCATATTCACGTAGGTTCTGAATGTTGCGATTGCGATTATTTGACCTATCCGATCGTCGGGTACCATTGCTAGATGGTCATTTCGATTAGTACAGGAATTGGTTCCTGTGCTACCGGCTTAGGTTCGAACCTGCGGGGTCACACACATTAGTGGTTCCTTTCTGATCAGATGGCTGATTATGAGTCTTATGTGTCTGGGACTCTATGATTGAGAATTAGGATTCTCTGATCATGAGTTCCACACATTTTGGGTACCGGGATCAAAATTTTGAATTCTAAATTTTGAATTTGAAATTTGAACTCTTTGATCAGGGTTTCATATCGACGGTCTCTGATGCCTGATTGCCCAGTGGATTTGGACTCAATATTTATGAGAGGTTTAATTAGTGATTTGATCACTAATTAACTCAATTTGATTGAGTAATTATTTTTGGATTAAGTTCAATTGAATTGGATTCAGTTTGGATTGACCCGATTAGGTTAAATGTTGACCTAATCACTAAGGTGGTTTAGTCTCTGATTTGATCAGGGGTTAGGTTTAGTTAATTCTTGATTTGATTAAGATTTTATTGAGCCTAATTAAGCCTAATTAAGTTAGATTTAATTTATTCTAATTGTCCTTAACCTATTTAGATTAGGTTGGCTCAATTAGGTTCAAACCACCTTGACTTTTCTCCCTGTGCCACCTCACTTCTTCTGTGCATATTTAAATTCACGAGAAGCAACTTCACGTGAATTTTCTCCACATAGAATCTATCCCACGCCCACCCTTGTGCGCCAAATATCTGGATAAAAATAAGTTGGTTGGCCATTCAAATTCAAAAGAAAGTTTGAATTTGAATGAGCAACCAACTAATCCATGCGCCATGGTCTTATCTTGTGCGCCCCATATTTTACATGAGAAAATGTTTCTCGTGTAAACTCTCCATGCATAAATCAACTCACGCCCCTTCTCTTCTCACACACAAGTGGATAGGGATGAGTTGGTTTTGCATTTGAATTCAAATTTGATTTGAATTCAAATGTGCAACCACTTATCTTTATCCTCTCACGTGGATAAGACACGTTCGACGTTGTTTTAAAAAGAGGAGAAAGGTGGGACGTGCGTAGAAATTTTTAAGAAAGAAAGTTTGGGGTGTGAGGAAAGTTTGTGCGCAAGGTGAAGGTCCAAAACATTCTGAGAGAAAAAGAAAGAAAATTGAGCGCAGGGTTTCTAATGTGTACCCTAGGATTTCTACCTAGGGTTTGGGAAGTGAGATTGGTGTGCCACGAGTGTCGTGAGTCTACCAAATTTTAGAGAGAGATCCATCAGCCTCTCAAGCAACCGTGCAAATGATCCAGAGCATCTGAGGAGTCGGCACATATTGATCGAAGGAGTTCGATCAAAATCTGCCATCAAAAGGGTGAAATCACGAACTAGCATTCGTGAGGAGCTGATCAGACGGGAGCTTCGTGTGGATGATCCGCAGAGACCAGACATTTGTGTGGCTGCGATGTGACAATCAGAGCCCCCCAACGGTGATCAGATTGCGATGATCGACTACCCGCAAAAGGTGATGTGTTCTGAACACAGTACTTTAAAAGATTTACTGATTCAAATTTGAATTTCAAATTTAAATGCATGCTATTGTATCATATTTAGATCCTAGTGTAGGATTAATTAGTATTAATTAATAAGATTAAATAATAATTTTACTGTAAAATAGTAATTTTAAAAAAAATTTAAAATTATCATTTTGCCCCTGCACTAAATTTTCGCTACACAAAGATCTACCGACTTTGTAACTTGATCAATTTTGTGGGAAGGCTACAATCTACTCGGCAAGCTACTTCCTACGAATTATTCGACTGACTTTGTTACTTGATCAATTTTTTGGAAAGATTACAGCCTACTCGGCTAGCAACTTCCTACGAATTATTCGACCGGCTTCGTTACTTGGTGGGAAGGCTACAGCCTACTCGGCTAGCTACTTCCTACGAATTATTCAACCGACTTCATTATTTGGTGGGAAGGCTATAGTCTACTTGGCTAGCTACTTCCTACGAATCATTCTATCGACTTAGCTACTTAGTCAAATTAGTGAGAAGTCTATCAAGAAAATAAAAAGAGAAGTGCATGCAGACAAAAGAAGCCGAACAGCTTATGAAGAAAGTTTTCATTTCATTTCCAAAATATTTATTACAAATATAAAAAAAAAAGAGATAAAGAGTTACAAAAGATGTTCAGGAACTTGGTTGGGGGTGATCCTCTTCGGCTTCTGCATCCTCATCGCCTGACTCGTCCGATTCTTTGTCTGCTTGGAGGTAGCTCAAGTCCACCTCAGGCATGAGATGGTGAATTTGCTTCTTGCACTCCTAGAAGCTAAGTTGAAACACATCCACCTCAGTATTAGCAAGCTTATCTTCATACTCTTTCGACTCGCAAAATTCGGTCAGAGTCCGAGAAGCAGCTTCTTGGGTCCGAGTTTCTATCAATATCAATTTTTCTTGGAGTTCGACAGTAATCTTCTCGACGACATTCTTGGCCTCCTTAGCAGCCTTCTCTACCTTTAATACCCTCTCCTTCTCCTCGGTAAGGGTGCTCTCAGCTAACTCTATCTCCGCTTGATAATCAGCCTTCAGCTTCTCAAATTCTTCTTTGTCACTTCACTACTGGGCCGTCAGATTAGTCAACTCGACCTCTAGCAGAGAGATCTTCTCTCTGCTCATCTCTCAGCTCTTTCTTTCTCATTCCTTGGTAGCTTGGAGGAGCTCGTCGGAGACTTCGGCTCACGTACGAGCAGTCTGGGCCTGGTCCTCCAACTTGTGGTTGATCTGGGGGGACTAGATCAACCCTTCTGATAGAATAGTAATGTCGTGGATCATCTGCAATACAAGAAAGAGAAAAAAGTAGATAAGTCACCTGCTCGGCTAAGAAAGAAAGAGGCCGAATAAAAGAAATCCAATACTTACCCTGATCAACGACATATAGGCACCCGACTGAATCTCCAAGATCGGGTGTACTTTTTTGACTTCCCAATCTACAGAAAGCATCACCATCTTTGCCAACTTCTCGGAGAGTTGGCGATCCCGAAGCACCTGATTGGTGGCATTGAAGCACATCCTGATCGCTATAGTCAGCTCCCCAGAAGGTAGGTCTGGACCGTAGTCCATGATAAAGCAGGGGGAGATCGATGCCTTACCCTTGGGTACCAATCAGGGAAATACCTTTCAAGCTCCCCTTTGGGATAGAGGCAGTGATACCCATTAAGATCGATCTTCCAACGATCAGAACAAAAAATTTTCAAGCCAAAAGCAATTCACATCAGTTGAAAAACGATCTTGATTTACTTGATGAAATCCGAAAGAGAGCCCAAATCTGTATGGCAGCTTATAAACAAAGAGTGTCCAAATATTACAACTCTCGAGTGAAACCTAAATTTTTTCATAAAGATGATCTAGTTCTTCGATGAGTTGAAATTTCAAAGCCAATAGAACAAAGAAAACTCACTTCGAGCTGGGAAGGGCCCTATCAGATTACCAAAGTAATTTGTTCAGGAGCTTACCAAATCAAAAATTTAGATGGTACGATCATCCCAAGGATATGAAATGCTAAAAATCTCAGAATATATTATCAATGAGATCTTTTCAACAAAGAATTTAATTTTTATCCTAATAAAGATAATGTTCAGGCCAAAGTTTCTATTAAAGAATTTTTTTCATCCAAACCAGATTAGTAAAAATCGATCTTCAGATCGAGCTTAAGCTTTGAAAGAGCCAAGAAGAAAAGTCGATCTTTGGATCGAGCTTAAGTCCGGATGGATCAAAAAGAAAAGTCAATCTTCGGATCGAGCTTAAGTCTGGATGGATCAAAAAGAAAAGTTGATCTCCAAATCGAGCTTAAGTTCGGAAGGATTAAGATAAAAAATTTGACCTCTGGATCAATTTAAAATCCCAATGGGCTAAATTTTTTTGAGGACTAAAATATCGATCTCTGAATCGAGATAAGTCCTGGTAGGATCAAAGTGAGATATCCAATCTCCGTATTAGATCTCACAAAAATCTGAAGTCCCGATTGGATCAAAATTTCAAAAGGATCAAGATTAAATGAGATATCTGATCTCCGGATTAGATCTCATTAAAATCTGAAGTTCTGATTGGACCAAAGTTTCAAAAAGATCAAGATCAAAAATGAAATATCTGATCTTCGGATTAGACCTCACAAAAAATCAACTTGATAAGTTTTGGCTTAAATTCTCAGACAACATGCTCTTGAAAAGGAAGAAAATGAGACACTAAAGATTGAAATCCTATCAAATATGTAGGAGATCCAACATGCCTACTCTGAGCTCAAGTGAAAGGATATAATGGTTCACTTGAAGAATCAAACAGCACAAATAAGCCACCTTGGACAAGCTGAGAATTTTTTTTTCATGAACTACTTTTTTTATCTAAAGCAATCTCTTTGGACTCAGAAGTGAGGGGCAAGTGTTGTGGAATTTTACCATCTCAGCCAATATCCTCGGGACTTATACTCAGGAGCTCTCGAGTCGACAAAAATACCGATGTGAGCCTTAACTGCTAATCTCATCAAGAGGTCGAGCTCATCATAAAGCCGACCTCTGACATATGGCAATATCAGGAGACATCGACCTCTAGCTGACTTGACTCTTCAGTATTATCCCTAAGTCAGCGATCCAGAACTGTTGGTAAACAGGACACCTCAATTATCTACCGATCTGTCTCAACTGAATCAGAATTTACGTCAGTTTTTGGCTAACCTGATTACTGACACTCATGACATAGTGCCTAGTTCAATTATTCATCGATATCAATTATTCCACATCGATCTCTTACTGACGTGCCATTAGAAATACGATGGTTATCTGACAGCTATCATCCAACTCAGTCGTAACTATCTTTCAATTATAATCCAGCTCATTTGCCATGTGGGCCACTGCTCCACGATCTCTACACAGCTGATCATTTTGTTGCAACAACCCAACAGCCTAACAGATCTCTAACAACCTAATAGCCTAACAGATCTCTAATAGCCTAATAACTTAAGACCTAAGTGAACTCCCTCTATAAAAGGGAGACAAGGTGCTTTTCGAAAGATAAGTTAAGTCTGAGTGAACAGAGACAAAACTCTATCGGATTCTTCAAAAAAAAATCAGAGTTCTCTTCACTTTTCTCTACTCAAAATCTCATTTATTGCTTTCTACTTCTCCATTTCCACTATCTATTCTCAAGGCCCAGCTGACTTAAGTATCGGAGGATCCTAAATCGGAGGGCATCCCACAGTTTTGGATCTTCTTTTGCAGGTTTTGTTCACAATTCACGTCGGCATAACTTTTTGCTCTCCAGCTCAATTTATTACTGACCTCACCTTCAGAGCCTTGCAGCAACAGTGGAGATGGACCTTTCTATCTTTATCTTTTTATTTTATTATTTTTATTTTATTATATTTTGATAGGAAAAGTCAAGATTAACCTAAGATCAGCCTTATCATACCATGGTGAATATAATTTTTCTGAGAAGATTGCTATTTTTCTTTCGCTAGAAAAGGTTTGAAAGTTGAAAACCAGCGGAAATCAAAGTTTATCTTTTGATCTTCTAGTCAAGCACGCGACTAAAAATAACAGTAGAGAAAACATTGTTCTGGAAACATTGAGGTAGTCTTTTGACACAGCACAGTTAACCAGGGGTAGATAATTTTAATGCTGGTTACTATCTTCCGACTTTTTATCCTTTGAGTTAATAATAACCTCTATTTGGTTCAAGGTTGAAGATTAATGGGTTAAGTGGTGGACAAAAGGAAAAACCTTTTGTGGTGCATCACTCAAGCGGGGCCCGGTTCAAATGAACTTTATCTGCCGCATTTGTGGAGAACAGCTAAAAAGATAGCATGGAACTCTTGTAGAAGAAACACTCCTCTATATGAATCAAGTTCACAGAAACAATGGAATATAATATGATACAATGATAAATGTATGTATATAAAAAATTTCCACTATCAATTATCGTTCACATCTATGGTTAAAGTTTTTTTTTTTTTTTCCTCCTTTTTCCAACCATTCCAAATCAATTACAGGCGAGATAAAAACTAAAAGCTTTATATTTATTGTTTTCTTACCTATGCTCCTAATAGGTGCAAAACTTGATGGTACAGATAGTACTAGTGCACTAAAATATATATCATATAATATATAAATTAAAAATTCAAATCATTGTGCATAATGTACAACTTCCAAAACAAAATCATCAACTATGATCAGCTTTTATGGAAATGGACTTTCTTTGGTTATTTTGTAAATTCCTAAATATCAGAGTCGTCAAGCAGAAAGAGATTATGAAATTATGGAAAATTTTTGCTCCGGGTGACATTGATCAAGAGACGATGGCTTTATGCTCCCTCTTGAGCCCTTAATTTGATCCTGCAAGAAGAAATAGTTACTCATCCGATAGTTCACTGTCTAGTTTCAAAAATATTTAGGTTCATTTTTGTCGGAAGTTGAACATTTTCTCAGCCTCTCAATTTGTTCAGGATCTGCTGGTCCAAGGCTTCCGTCCGAAGGCAATTTCTGGTTGGGTGACATATCGCAATCTTGGCTATTTGGTGGAGAGTTTGGTCTCTTGGAAACCATGTCAGCTTTAATGGCTGACATTTCAAGATTTTGGAAGATTGGACGTCCGGTTCCAAATTCCCTTTAAAATTAAACCATTTTCTGTTTCTTTGGTAGGGTTTTCCCATACCTTTCTTCTGTGGATTTTTTTGCATGAATACCTTTCAACATATTTAAATGTACATAAATACCCTCCTATTTGTATGTATATCCTTATCAAAAATTTATTTTGCATGTATTTTATTTTTTTTTCTTTTTTTTCTTAACATATGTATCCATGACATTTAATACCATTAAGAAATGAGTGGTTTAAAATAGAAATGACTGAAATACGTACATGTACTAAAAAAATTATGATGTATACATATAAAAAACAACTTCACAAAGATATTATTGTAATTTCTCATATTTAGGAGAGTATACATGAAAAAAATCACTCATTTTTTAATGATGTTAGATAGTGTGAATATTTATACAAAAAAGGAAAAAAAGGATATACATATAAAACAAATATTTTTTGGTAGAATATAAATAAAATATTTGATGAGGATATATATGTAAATACTAATTTTAGGAGAATATTTATGCAAATTTGAATATTTTAGAGGATACTCATGCAAAAAACCCTTCTTGTATTTATATCTATATCTCATGAAATAAATTCTAGAAAATCTAATATTTTCTCAAAAAAGAATACATTAAAATTTAGTAACTTTTGATGAATAGATCACACAAGTTACCATATCTTTTTAACCAAATAATTTACTTTTTATATAAATAAGATTATCTTTTATGCATCAAGCATATGTATAGGTTGGAAATTCTAATATAAAAAAAAAAATTGTGATATAGATCATCATGAATAATATAAATGTTTTTTTTTTTTAGGCTTGGCGGGGGCGGGCGGTGTTGGGGGTAAACAACAATGTGAATATTAACGGTTCAAAAATTGATGATATATTCTTCTCTAAATAATGATGATAATAAGTAGGTGAATTAAATGGCTAGATGATAATAAATAGATGATCTGAATAGATATTATCTTATCCAATAATTTACACCCTCGCATATTTAACCTGCATTTCATGAGTTGACCCAATAACAAAGCCAAGTTTTCTGTTTTTGGTACCTAGTGAAGTCAAGTCTCTTTGTTCTTTTCGGAACTGAGTGTTGGTTGTATCCTTTTTATGAAAAAATGATTGATCCTTTTTTCGTGAGATGAATCGTTGGGTCACACTTTGCATAATATTCAAAGGGCTCCAACCTTTAGATTCCATCCATGACATAGATCGCAAAGTTGAAATCTAGTTTTAAAAACCACATAAAATGCAATTCAATGGTTCACCTCATGAAAGTAGACCAACCATTCTTACGTGTGAAAGATATATACAATCCGAGCGCTTTGGCACGTGGGAAGTCCAAGCCCAGACTACGAGCTTCATCCGCCAATCGTGTTCTTACTGTACCCTTCGCATGGAAAAATGACTGATCTTCTTATACTATATCGGCTATCGGATCGCATCCCATACAAATTTCGAAGCAACCCGGACATCTACATCCATCCGCTGCACAGATCTCAAAGCATCCATTGCGCAATCCAGCGGTGGATTCGCGGGGAGGAAGGGGAGCCCTGATTTCGCGCGAAAGATACAACCGCTGCCCCCATCAAGCGCTCTCCATCGCCACTAATTCGGTAGACTACCAGAGAAGACCTCCAGTCAACAGCGATAAAGATACCTTTCCGAACGAAGACTTGGTGTACTTCCTGGAAAGAACGCCACCACCAGGCTTCAGCAGTACCATAAGAAGGCGACTCCACATAAAAATTTTAGCAGCAGAGAAAACCATCAGAGAGGAAGAAAGGAATCAATGGCGCCGTGGCAAGTAGCGGTGCTGCTTCAAATACTCGTGCGGCTATCCTCAGCACTTGCGGCCGCACCCATGGCTCAACCAGGATGCCAGGCGAAGTGCGGCGACGTCAAGATCCCCTACCCCTTCGGCATCGGCCCCGGCTGCTTCCTCCCTGGCTTCGACATCACTTGCAATACCACCAAGAATGGATCCAAAGCATGCATTGGGAATGGCAACATTGAAGTATTAAATATCTCCCTAGTCGACGGCCTACTGAAAGTTAAAAATTACATTGCTTGCGACTGTTATGACGGGCGTGGCAACAAACCGTGGATGCAACTGGGGAGGACGAGGTCCATCAGATTCTCTGACACCAGCAACAGATTTGTGGCCATCGGGTGCGACACCATCGCGTACCTCAACGACATGGACTGTGATAGCCCAAAATCTAGAATCAAGCCCAAAAAAAAAAAAAAAAAAAAAAAAATCAAAAATCGGGAAGAAGACTCCCGATGGAAATCTTCTTCTCCGATAAAACCCAGACAAAATCGGACTCCTAAGACCCCTCGGAGTCCTAGGATTTCCTATAAGAAGACCCCCTCTCTTTAGAATCGATCCATCGACTCTTTTCCCCTCTTTTCCTCTCCGATTTTTTCGAAGAAGAGCCGCGATCCCTTGCCTTGTTCTCGCCGTGACTGCTCTCCGACGAGGTCACCGGAGGTCAAGGTAAGTTTTTTTTTTTCCCTCTTCCTTCCTCTTCCTTCCGTGCTCCTGTGCGCGGCTGCCGGCGACGAGAGTCGCCGATTTTCGATCGGAAAAAAAAGACTCTGTTTTTTGTCTCTTTCCCGTGAACTTTTCCGGCGCCGGCGATCGAAATTGACCGCCGGCCATACTCCTCCGTGACCGGGGGAGTGGCCTCCGTCGGCCGCCGGCCTCTGCCGCGGCGGCCATGGCCCGAACGGCCGATCAAGGCCGGAGGACCAAGGGTCCCCTGTTCCGACACGGGAAGAACCAAGAAAAAGAAGAAAAGGAGAAAAAGAAGAAAAGAAGAAAAAAAAAAGAGAGAGAGTTTCTCTCTCTCCTCTCTCTTCTCTCAGTCTGAACCCTGACTTCTCTCTCTGGAATTGGACTTTCTCTCTCTACTTTCTCTCTCTAAAATTTTCTCTCTCTAGAATATTTCTCTCTCTTGATGGATTTCTCTCTCTCTAAAGTTATTCCTCTAGGATTAGCAAAGTGGAAGGCTTCATCTGATGATTTTGATCGAGTTTAGGAAGGAGTCGATTTTAAGTGAGATTTTGATTTTGGGATTTGTTAAATTTAATTTTGAATTAAAATTAATGTAAAAATATAATTTTGAATAATAGGCACGGAAGAATCACCTAGAAGTTAGTCGATCTGTTCATTCAGTGCTCCGTGAAAGGTAAGTAATAAATCATCTTCTCGAGATATTTCATATTTATTCTGAAAATAAATAATTATTCTTTGAAATTATGCATGATTTATGAAATTATGTTTTGAAAGAAAAGTGCTTTTGAAATGTTATGGTATATCGATTTATGCACATGTTTAGTAAAAGATTATGATATATATTATGGTACAAAGTATTTTGATATAGATCGAATTTATGCTCTCAGCCTAACTATGTTTCAATGGTCCCGTCAATGGGGATTATACGTTGGTATTTGTGGACCCTGCCAGTGGGGGTTGTGCGCTGGTGTTTGTGGACCCTGCCAGTGGGGGTTGTGCGCTGGTATTTGTGGACCCTGCCAGTGGGGGTTGTGCGCTGGTATTCTGTGGACCCCGCCAATGGGGGTTAAACGTTGGTCATAGTCAAGGCTGTTGAGTTACGAGTGTTTTGAATCGAATCGGATTTATGATTATATTATATATGAATATTTGAAAATATTTGATTTGTATTAAATTAGAATGAAATATACTCTTATGTTTATTTGCAACATTATTCTTGAAAATTATATAATATCTGAAATATCTGGTAGAGATATTTGTTACTTACTGGGCTGTCTAGCTCATTACCTTTCTTTCTATTTTTCAGATTCAGATAATTAATTTCGAGCGTGAGAAGAAATATTGGGACAGAGCTTTTAGAGGCGAGATTTAGCATTGTTAACTTCATTGTTTTAGTAAAAATTTTATTGGATGTAAGACATTTGATTTAATTACTTGAATTAAAGTTGAATAATAATTATTTGAATTTATTTCCGCTGCGATGCATTGATATCGTGATGAGATGCCTTGCATGCTTATGGAGAGAGTTCTTCATGAGTATGCGGCGGTTGCCGCGACCCTCGATTCACAATCTCGGGTTGGGGGCGTGACAATTAATATGGTATCAGAGCATAAGTGGATAAATTATGACATATAGAATTTAACATAATATGAGTGTAGGTGGGTAGACATTAGGAATATTGGGACGTTAGAGTATGAGCATTATAATAAACCCATCCTAACAAATAGATCAATGAATCTAATAAGGTTTTACTACTATAAGGTTATCATGCCTCCCCGTAGAATGACAAGAACAAGAGTTTATTTATTTGAAGCAAAAGGGTATGAGTGTGACTGAATATGAATCAAAATTTACAGAGTTAACAAAATTTGCTCCGAGATTAGTGGATGGTGAGCAAGAACGTGTTCACAAGTTTGAGATGGGACTGAGAACTGAGATTCGAAAACAAGTGGTTCCATATGAATTGACAACTTATGCAGATGTGGTAAACAAAGCACTGATAATTGAAAGGAAAGTCAATGAAGAACGCATGGAAAGGGAAAGAAGGCAAAGAAAGAGAGCAAAATCAAATGATACACAAGGGCAGAATAATAAAAACATCAAAAGATCAGCTAAGGGAACAGTAGACAATAAGACTCAACAGATTGATGGTGAGCCGTGCTCCAGATGTGGCAAAAATCATGCAGACAAAGATTGCTATTGGAATACAGGTGCTTGTTTCAAATGTGGTCAGATGGATCATAAAATCGCTAGCTGCCCGCTAAATACCGAAAATCAAGCTGGCAAAAGAACTCATGAAGGACAATATAAGGGTGGCGGACAGATTTCTAAAACCCAGGGAAGAGTTTATGCGCTTACTCAACATAATCCATAGGCTTCCAATACAATGGTGACAGGTATGAAAAAATTTCGAGGACAAAATTTCTTTTTAGGGGTGAAGAATGTGATAGCCCAAAATCTAGACCCAAGCCCAAAACGAAAAAAAAAAAAAAAAACAGGGGATCAAAAATTGGGAAGAAGACTCCCGGTAGGAGTCTTCTTCTCCGGTGAAACCCAGGCAAAATCGGACTCCTAAGACCCCTCGGAGTCCTAGGATTTCCTATAAGAAGACCCCCTCTCTTTAGAATCGATCCATCGACTCTTTTTCCCTCTTTTCCTCTCCGATTTTCTCGAAGAAGAGCCGCGATCCCTTGCCTTGTTTTCGCCGTGACTGCTCTCCGACGAGGTCACCGGAGGTCAAGGTAAGTTTTTTTTTTTTTCCCTCTTCCTTCCGTGCTCTTGTGCGCGGCTGCCGGCGACGAGAGTCGTCGATTTTCGATCGAAAAAAAAAGACTCTGTTTTTGGTCTCTTTCCCGTGAACTTTTCCGGCGCCGGCGATCGAAATTGACCGCCGGCCATACTCCTCCGTGACCGGGGGAGTGGCCCCCGTCGGTCGCCGGCCTCCGCCGCGGCGGCCATGGCCCGAACGGCCGATCAAGGCCGGAGGACCAAGGGTCCCCTGTTCCGGCACGGGAAGAACCAAGAAAAAGAAGAAAAAAAGAAAAAGAAGAAAAAGAAAAGAGAAAGAAGGAAAAAGAGAAAAAGAAAAGGAAAGAAAAAGAAGAAAAAAAGAAGAAAAAGAAAAGAAGAAAAAGAAAAGAAAAGAAAAGAAAAGAAAAGAAAAAATAATAATAATAAAAAATATATATATATATATAAGTAAATAAATAAATAAATAAATAAATAAATAAATAATGATAAGAGAGAGAGTTTCTCTCTCTCCTCTCTCTTCTCTCAGTCTGAACCCTGACTTCTCTCTCTGGAATTGGATTTTCTCTCTCTACTTTCTCTCTCTAGAATTTTCTCTCTCTAGGATATTTCTCTCTCTTGATGGATTTCTCTCTCTCTAAAGTTATTCCTCTAGGATTAGCAAAGTGGAAGGCTTCATCTGATGATTTTGATCGAGTTTAGGAAGGAGTCGATTTTAAGTGAGGTTTTGATTTTGGGATTTGTTAAATTTAATTTTGAATTAAAATTAATGTAAAAATATAATTTTGAATAATAGGCACGGAAGAATCACCTAGAAGTTAGTCGATCTGTTCATTCAGTGCTCCGTGAAAGGTAAGTAATAAATCATCTTCTCGAGATATTCTATATTTATTCTGAAAATAAATAATTATTCTCTGAAATTATGCATGATTTATGAAATTATGTTTTGAAAGAAAAGTGCTTTTAAAATGTTATGGTATATCGATTTATGCACATGTTTAGTGAAAGATTATGATATATATTATGGTATAAAGTGTTTTGATATAGATCGGATTTATGCTTTCAGCCTAACTATGTTTCAGTGGGCCCCGCCAATGGAGATTATACGTTGGTATTTGTGGACCCTGCCAGTGGGGGTTGTGCGCTGGTGTTTGTGGACCCTGCCAGTGGGGATTGTGCGCTGGTATTTGTGGACCCTGCCAGTGGGGTTTGTGCGCTGGTATTCTGTGGATCCCGCCAATGGGGGTTAAACGTTGGTCATAGTCGAGGCTGTTGAGTTACGAGTGTTTTGAATCGAATCGGATTTATGATTATATTATATGTGAATATTTGAAAATATTTGATTTGTATTAAATCAGCATGAAATATACTCTTATGTTTATTTGCAACATTATTCTTGAAAATTATATAATATCTGAATTATCTAGTTGAGATATTTGTTACTTACTGGGCTGTCTAGCTCATTACCTTTCTTTCTATTTTTCAGATTCAGATAATTAATTTCGAGCGTGGGAAGAAATATTGGGACAGAGCTTTTAGAGGCGAGATTTAGCATTGTTAACTTCATTGAACTTAGATCTATTGTCTTTATTGTTTTAGTAAAAATTTTATTGGATGCAAGACATTTGATTTAATTACTTGAATTAAAGTTGAATAATAATTATTTGAATTTATTTCCGCTGCGATGCATTGATATCGTGATGAGATGCCTTGCATGCTTATGGAGAGAGTTCTTCATGAGTATGCGGCGGTTGCCGTGACCCTCGATTCATAATCTCGGGTCGGAGGCGTGACAATTAATATGGTATCAGAGCATAAGTGGATAAATTATGACATATAGAATTTAACATAATATGAGTGTAAGTGGGTAGACATTAGGAATATTGGGACGTTAGAGTATGAGCATCATAATAAACCCATCCTATGCATCCGTCAACCTCACCTATTGTAATTATTGCAGGTGCTGGCTCCGGCTTCCTATTTCTGTGCGCCCGGAGTCCCAATACGTATTTGTGATAAAAAATATATTTTCATCGCAAATACTTAACTTATTTATGATAAAAATATTTTCATCATAAAAATTTAAAATTTTAAAATTAAAATAAATATTTTAATCTTTATGATGAAATTTTTTTTGATCACAAATATGAAGATATTTATGATGAAAAATATTTTTCATCATAAATATTTTATTATTAGTGATGAATTTATTTTTTCATCGTAAATAATCGTATTGGCGATGATAATATTTTTATCGTAAATAAATTCATCGTAAAAACTCTCTTTTCTTATAGTGCATCAGTGAAACTATTAATTTGATGTATATAATATTCAATAACAGGCATGAATCAAATTTATTTTCTGTGATTGATGCAATAGATTTTCTAAAATGTGGGTTTGTTCTTTGTGTTTCTTCAATTTTTTGTGTTTGTATTTATTGACAGATTTGATAATTATTTGGTGTGAAAATTATTTTTTAGATTATTTTCTACATTATTATTTGGTGTTTGAAGTTGTTTCAAATCAATTTATGCTTATTTACAGGAGGATTGATTTTGTTTATATATTTATGATGTTGTTCTTATTGTTTGTGTTTATATTGAGAGGATTAACACAAACTATGAATAATAGGATAAACTGTGGGTGGGTAGGATAAATACCAAATACTCTATAATAATAAATAAAAACTCTGAATAATAAACACAAACTCTTTGAATAATAAGTATAAATTTTGAATAATAAATATAAACTCTGAATAATAAATAAAAATTCTGAATAATAAATATAAAAACTCTACTGAAATAAATATAAATCCTGTAGAATAAATACAAACTCTGAGGCGATAAACATAAACTGTCTAAAATAACACAAACTCTGCAGAATAAACACAAACTCTAGGACAACAAACACAAACTGTCCAGAATAAATACAAACTTGAAACCTTGCAATGTACACACAAAATCTGGGATGATAAATATAAATTTTTTCAATAATATAAACTCAGGGTTAAAAAGTTAAGCAATCTAAAAATCCACCCAAGATAGGATAAACACTAAGTCCTGTATAAATAAATATAATCCATCTCAAAATAAATACAAACTTTAAATAATAAACACAAACAGGCCCAGGATAAACATAATTTTTTTCATAATAAATACAAAGTTCAAATAATAAATACAAACTGTATATAATAAACAGAAACGATTTGACCCCGATTTTGTGTTTGACCCCGACTTTGTATTTATCTTGGGATGGTTTGCATTTATTTATATAGGACTTAATGTTTATTCTCCTCAATTAGTGTTTATCCAGATAGTTTCTGTTTATCACCTCAGTTTGTGTTTACTATTCATAATTTCTATTTATTATATGAAATTTGTGTCTATTCTGGAGCACTTTATGTTTATCTTGGATGGACTCGAGTTTGTGTTTATTTTGAGCAATTTTTATTTATCGTCTCAAAGTTTGTGTTTATTATTTGTAGTTCTGTTTATTATGTGGAGTTTGTGTTTATTCTGGAGCACTTTATATTTATCCTACCATGAAAGGCAGTTTGTGTTTGTTTTGAAGACCTAGGTAGTTTGTGTTAATCCTCAATCTATTTGTGTTTATTATTTAGAGTTTGTATTTATGGTAGGATGGTTTGTATTTATTTCTGTAGGAGTTAGTATTTATCCTCCTCAATTAGTATTTATTCTGGGCAGACCCGAGTTTATATTTATTCTGGATAGTTTTTTTTTATCATCTCAAAGTTTGTATTTATTATTCACAGTTTTTGTTTATTATACGGAGTTTATGTTTATTCTAGAGCACTTTATCTTGCCATGAAAGGCAGAGAGCAACTTCGGCAGTTTGTGTTTATCTTGGATCTGTTTGTGTTTATTATTTGGAGTTTGTATTTATTATTTGGAGTTTGTATTTATCCTCCTCAGTTAATGCTTATCTTGGACAGATCCGAGTTTGTGTTTATCCCAGATAGTTTTTGTTTATCATCTTAGAGTTTGTATTTATTATTCACACTTTTTATACGAGATTTATGTTTATTTTGGAGTACTTTATATTTATCTTGAATTCATGAAAGGTAGAGCAATCTTGGCAGTTTGTGTTTATCCTCGATCTATTTATGTTTATTATTTAAAATTTGTGTTTATCCTGAGCTTGTTTGTATTTATTATTTAGAGTTTGTGTTTATCCTGTTATAAACCTAGAATAAACATAATATATGTTGGATTGATTTTGATGATAATAAAAGTATTTGAGCATAAGTGTAGTATTAAATTTCAAGAAGCTAATAGTTTTCAAGTGTTTTTCAGTTCCTAGTGCTAAACTCTAGATCCTAGTGATAAAACTCTAGATTAGACACACCCTTCAAAGAGCTTTAATGAGAATAAATCAAATATAGAAGATAAGTCAAGCATAGAAATCAAATTGGAGTAG
This sequence comes from Elaeis guineensis, assembly GCF_000442705.2. NCBI lineage: Eukaryota > Viridiplantae > Streptophyta > Magnoliopsida > Arecales > Arecaceae > Elaeis > Elaeis guineensis. The sequence continues at coordinate 101,141,737 of NC_025993.2, read as the reverse complement.
AAAGTTTGAAAAATAACATTTGGCATGCTTATGCAAATTGAGCCAATCCAATCTAAGTGGATACAGAAAATAGATCATAAAAAGTCAAATTTTAGGATTAGGAGATTGAGCCGATTGTTGGGAATAGTATCCCAAAGTCAATCGTCAGCCTGTTGACGGTTATGCTCATTTTTGTATATGTACATGAATTATGAATTAATAAAAATTATTTTGATATTTTTTCATCACAAAATGTTTCATCTTCTAATGAACTCCTATGTTGTGGTGAAGTCCTTAGGACTATTTAGACTCGACAAAGGAGGATTTGTCGTTTAGTCCTTAAATCTGTTCGCAACCAAATGATACGTTGTTACCAAGGATGACAACATTTATCAAGCATAGGTTGTTGTGTGCCATATAGATTGGTTATCCTCTTAACCAATGAGTGTGGAGATACTAGTATAGCATACAGGTGAGATGTAAGGGTACATCTGCACTGAACGTGACCGACTCCGGAGCTATTTCTACTATCAAGATTTGCTCCGATGGAATATGGGTATAAATGTCCCTCCGACCTGAGACTGCCACGGTGACTTGCAAGCAACTCACTGCACTTAGGCATTGGACTACCTGAATTTCTAATTCAGTGACGGAAGGCTGCTGGTCTAGTCAAGTACTTGAGTTGTCGGTGCATGTGTCAAGATGGAATTGACCACTCCAGTTTAGGAGCTGTGTACAGTCGTATTTTAATTTAGTAAAATTTTGGCTAGGGTAGTCCTTGTGAGGAGTCACAGGACTGTTTGAGTTGAGTATGATTTGGATGATCTGATCAGGGTTGACAGTTTAACCCTGAGTCATCCTAAACACAGGGGTCAAAAGGATGAATTATACAGTAACCATATTCATGTAGATTCTGAGTGTTGTGATTGCGACTATTCGATCTATCCGAACATCGGGTACCATTGCTAGATGGTCACTTCGATTAGTACGGGAATTGGTTCCTGTGCTACCAGCTTAGGTTCGAACCTGCGGGGTCACACACATTAGAGGTTTCTATCTGATCTGATGGCTGATTGAGAATTTTACATGTTTGAAACTCAGTGATCAAGAATCAGGATTCTCTGATCACGAGTTCCACACATTATGGATATCGGGGTCAAGAGTCCCACTGGTTGGGATTTTTCGATCAGGGTTACGTATCGATGAATTCTGATGCTCGATTGTCCATCGGATTTGGACTCAGTATTTATGAGAGATTTAATTAGTGATTTGATCGTTAATTAACATAATTTGATTGAGTAATTATTTTTGGATCAAGTCCAATTGAATTGGATTCAGTTGGGTTTGATTCGATTAGGTTAAGAGTTGACCTAATCGTCGAGATGGTTTGGTCCTTGATTTGATCAGGGGTTGGGCTTAGTGAATTCCTGATTTGATTAGAATTTTATTGAGCCTAATTAAGTCTAATTTAGTTAGATTTAAATTAATCTAATTGGACCTAAATTATTTGATTCAATTAGGTTGGTTTAAATAATTAAACCACCTTGACCCAATCTCCATGCGCCACCTCACTTCCATTGCACCCATTTGAATTCATGAGAAGAAACTTCTCATAAATTTTTTTCTCACACCAAGCCCTTCTCCATGCCCCACTTTAATGTGCCATATGAATGGATAAGGATGATTGGTTGGCCATTCAAATTCAAAATAAAGTTTGAATTTGAATGGACAATCAATCCTTGCACCTTATCCCTTTTTTTACGCCCTATTTATTATATGAGAAAAGGTTTCTCATGAAATCACTCCATGCACAATTTAAGCCACGCCTCACGCTTTTAGTGAATAAGGGATGAGTTGGTGTCCATTTGAATTTAAATTTGATTTGAATTCAAATGTGCAATTACTCATCTTTATCCTTTCTTTTGGATAAGATATTTGATGTTGTTATAAAAGGAGGAGAAGAGTGGGGCGTGTAAAAAGAAGAAGATTTTTGGAGAAAAATTTTGGGGCGTGAGAAGTCTTGTGCGAGAGAAGGAAGTCCATATCCTTCTAAGAGAAAAAGAAAGAAAAGAAAGAAAAGTGGGTGCAAGGTTTCCAGTGAGTTCCCTAGAGTTTTAGCCTAGGGTTCGAAAAGTGAGAAAGTGAGCTACGAGTGTCATGAGCCCACAAAATCTCAGGAAGATCTTCAACATCCTCTCAAGCATGTCTGTTGATGATCTGGAGTGTCCGAAGAATCGACAGACATCGATCGAAGGAATTCGATCAGCATCGACCATCAAAAGGGCTCTACAACGAGCTAGCATTTGTGAGGAGTCGATCAGACCGGGAGCTTCATGTGGATGATCCATAGAGGCCAGACACACTGTGTGGCTGCATCGCGATGATCAGACTCTTTCGACGATGATCAAATTACAGCGATCTACTACTCGCACAAAGGTATTGTGTTCTGAACACATTACAGTAAAATATTTGCTGTTTGAATTTGAAATTCAAATTTAAATGAATGCATGCTATATATCATATTTAGATCCTAGTGTAGGATAAATTTATGTTAATTAATTAGATTAATTAATATTTTTTCGCTATAAAATCATAATTTTGAAAAAGTTTTAAAATTATCATTTTACTCCGACACTGAATTTTCCCCACAAATGATATCAGAGCGGGTTCTTAGATATGATATATATATTTGCATGCGTAGATTAAGTTGTAATTTAAAAGTTTAAATTTGAAATTTAAATTTTGAAAGTTGTTTGAAATTCAAAATTCAAAATTCTGAAATTCAAAATTTAAAATTTGAAATTCAAAATTCAAAATTCAAAAATTTGAAATTCAAAATTTGAAATTTGAAATTAAAAATTTGGTTAAAATTTCAAATTTGAAATTCAAAATTTAAAATTCAAAATTTGAAATTCAAAAATTTAAAAATTTAAAATTTGTTTGAAATTTGAAATTCAAAATTTAAAATTTGAAATTTGAAATTTGAAATTTAAATTTTGAAATTGGTATATTTAGATATACTTGATCCAAGTAGCAAGTAATCAAATTGGGTTGGTTGCCATGGCCGTCCGGTCATAGGAGAAAAGTATGGTTTAAAGGCCCTCTCCTCCCATTCGATAGGGTCTCCTATGACAGTAGGGGTGCCGCTGCAATTATATCCCATGCAGCTGAAGCAGCGAAAGGAATTAAATATAAAGGTTCAATTGTGAAATTTATCATGAATGTGTTAGATTAGATCTAAAGGAATATTCATGATTTATTTTGATTGAGTTATTTTCTGTTATGTAATTAGCAATAGGATTGCTATTTATGAAATGTGCTGATCTATTTGTGAAATGAGTCAACATATTTGGTGAACAGAAAATAAAACCTTTCAAATTTAAAAATTATTTTTGAAATGCCAAACCTTGACCCATCAGCCCAAATACTTAATTAAAAGAATTAAGTGTTGTCTAGTAGGTCTAGAATTGTGAATTAAGACCTAAGACAATTGCATAAACTTGTGGGTCAATGGGTTAGATGGATTAGGTCCATAATTGGATTAGACCTAAGGTTAGCTTAAAGAAATGGACTAAATTAGAGTAATTGGTCAAATCTAATCAAAAGTTGAATTAGATTAGGTCAAGGATACTCTAGACTCAACTCCAATAGTTGTAGTTGAATGGGTCCATGTCTTTAACTAGATCAAGATGGACTTAATTCATGGCTACGCGGTGGAACCCTATTTAATAAGTTGATCAAATTAAAACTAATGAACCGATTGGTGTCTAAGGTAAGTTTGGCATTTTGACCAGTGATTTTTAAGCGGGAGCTACTCGCAGTGATTCGATCTCTGACGAGTTAATGGCTTATCCCCACCACTGATCTCACTTACCTGGCCAACCTGGTGAATTAGGTTTTGATTAAATCACTTAATGATTAGGGCTCACCCATGTCATTAGGTAAATCAGTTTGACTGATTTAGGTGCTCCTAATGCCAGCTTTAATTAAATTTTTTTTTAATCTGACTTGGTGAAGTCAGTGGGAGGATTGAAATTGACTGGATATTTTCTTCTCATCTATCCTTTAATAAAATCCTCAAAAATTATTAGGTCCTTAAAAATGATTAAGTTATATTGATAACTAAGTCATAGCCTCCCATTAAGTGAGTGATAATGAGTCCATTAGTTTAATAATCATTGGAGGCCCAAAGGCCTGGTGCTTATTGACTAATGGAATTATCATTCATAATATGATAATTTGGTTTGAGTCTTTCTGATGGTGGTCAGGTTGGCCGGCCAAAGTCGGGCCTGATCATTTATTGGTCCGATTCATCAAATCAAACCATGTTAATGGTTGGACCTAACCAGATCTTTTCAGTGGAGGCCAAAGCCTACTGATTAGGTTCTGGGGTAAAATTAATTACTAGAAGTTGTTTAGAGAAACAACTGGTTATGAACCTACCCATAGATGCACATGGGTTGACCAACCAAAGTTGAGCTCGTGTGTAGTCTGTGTGGATTCTAATACCCACTAAGGAATTAAAGTAATTTCTCGAATTGAAGGTTGAGGCTACCAGTTCGTAAAAATACTGGGAGAAACTTTAGACTAAAGTCCAATTCTTTAGTATTTATAATTTATGTACTAATAGAGGTCTGGTTTTTCTTTATGCAGCTATGGCCACTACGCTGTCCCTCCGGTCATTATTAGATAATGACAAGCTCATGGGATCTAATTTCGATAGCTGGTATCGAAAATTAAAAATCATCCTTGAGCATGAGCGGATCATTTATCTAGTAACGGATCCGGCACCTGAGGAGCCAGCCCCGAACATTAGAGGGACGGTCCGAGACACTTATCAGAAGTGGTTCAATGACCGCACCACCGTTCAGTGCATTATGCTGGTGGCAATGAATGATGAGTTCAGTCACAGGTTCGAGAATGTCCAGCCCCAGGAGATGCTTCAAATGTTGAACGACTCCTTTGGCACGCCTGATGATGTTGAAAGGCACAAAACTAGTTGTGCCATTTTCAATGCTCGGATGAGGGATGGAGCCTCAGTCACTGATCATGTACTGTACATAATCGAAATGATTGAGTGCCTAAGTAAACTGGGCTTTCCCTTGCATGAGCAGCTCGGTAAGGATGCGATCCTTAATTCATTGCCCAAGTCCTTCCTCCCCTTCCTTACTCATTTTCGGATGACAAAGCCTGCAATGAACTACCACGGCTTGTTGGGGTTGCTGCAGAACTTTGAGAAGGATCACCAGCTCCATAAGGAGTCGGTGAATATTGTAGGAGGATCTTCTTCTTGTCGTCGACCCTTTAAGAAAGGGAAGAACAAGAACAAGAAGAAGAAGAATAAGAAGGTGCAGCTACATGCTGGGATGTCTGCACAGGGTCAGACCAAGAAGCGCAAGCCCGACCAAAGCCAGGTGGAGTACTTCTTTTGCAAGAAGCAGGGGCACTGGAAGAGGAACTGTCCTCTATACATTGCCTCCCTGGATCCGAACAGGCCGAAGAAGAAACAAGGTACTTATATGATAACACCTTGCAACTTTTTTATTTGTGATACTACTACCTGGGTATTGGATACCGAAAGTCCTTATCATATTTGCAATTCGATGCAGGGTCTGCAAGTCAGTAGGAGATTTGATGAAGGTGAGAGATTCCTGAACGTTGGAGATGGAAGCAAAGTTTCAGTTCTAGCATTAGGAATCATGAACCTTGTAATCAATTCTCGAAACGTAATTCTGAGTGAATGTCACTATTGTCCAAGCTTTTTATTAAATATTATTTCTGTAGGCCTTTTGGCCATGAACGGTTATCAATTTTTAATAAAAAGAAATATTTGCAATATCATTTTGAATGGTGTTACAATATTTGTTGGACAACTTAATAATAGAATTTACTTTCTATCACAACCTGTTAATGTGGTTCAAACCTCCGGTAAATGCCCTAAAATAGATTATGTGTCAGAAGTCTACCTTTGGCACTGTAGGCTAGGTCATATCAATAAAAATAGGATAAATAGGTTGGCTCAAGAAGGAATTCTTGAAGTAGGTGATTGTGAATCACTTCCAACCTGTGAGTCCTGTCTTCTTGGTAAAATGATCAAGTCACCTTTTACTGAAAAAGGTGAGCGAGCCAGTGAACTCTTGGCTCTGGTACATTCTGATGTATGTGGACCCATGAGCTCAAGTATAAAAGGTGGATATTTCTACTTCATAACCTTCACAGACGACCTATCGAGGTATGGATATGTCTATTTAATGAAGCATAAGTCGGAGTCGTTTGAAATGTTCAAACTATTCCGAAATGAGGTAGAAAAATAAATTGGAAAGTGTATTAAAACTCTTCGATCTGATCAAAGAGGTGAATATCTTTCCAATGATTTTCTGACATATCTTGGGGAGAATGTGATTCTCTCTCAGTGGACACCTCCTGGAACACCACAACATAATGGTGTGTCTGAAAGGAGGAATCGGACCTTATTGGACATGGTTCGATCCATGATGGGGTTTGCTGGTCTGCCGATCTTCCTCTGGGGATATGCGCTCGAATCGGCTTGTTACCTTCTAAATAGAGTTTCGAGTAAGTCTGTAACCAAAATACCATATGAGATATAGATAGGACGTAAGCCAGTACTCTCACACCTTAGGGTTTGGTGGTGTCCGACTTATGTTAAACGTTTAATTATGGACAAGCTTGAACCTAGGTCTGACAAATGTAATTTTATAGGGTACCCAAAAGAGACCAAAGGGTATTACTTCTACCTAGCTGATGAGCAAAAAGTGTTTGTCAGCCTTAAGGCAATCTTTTTGGAAAAGAAGTTCCTTGGTGAAGGGACTGTTGCCTCTAAGGTCGAACTTGACGAAGTTTGATAGGTGAAAAAACTGACACAAGTTGCTGAACCTGAACCGGATTTGATTAGATCAGATTTGGAGCCCATTGTTCAAGCACCCTTAAGGCGATCTGGTAGAGTACCACGTCAACTGGACAGATACTATGGTTTCTTGGTCTGGGATGACGATCCTATCGAACTTGATGAAAACGATGAGGATCCGATCACCTACATGGATGCAATGCAGAGACCTGACTCTGAGAAATGGCTAGAGGCCATGAAATCTGAAATGGAGTCTATGAAAGTCAACGATGTGTGGACATTGGTTGACCCACCCGAAGGAGTAAAACCCATAGGGTGTAACTGGGTCTTCAAGAGGAAGAGAGGCGCAGACGGAAAGGTGGAAACCTATAAAGCCCGTCTGGTTGCCAAGGGATATCGTCAATGTTATGGTATAGACTATGATGAGACATTTTCTCCTGTGGTAATACTCAAATCCATTTGGATTTTACTTGCGATAGCTATCCATCTGGACTATGAAATCTGGCAGATGGATGTGAAGACAACTTTCTTAAACAGAGAGCTGGACGAAGAGGTGTATATGATACAACCTGAAGGATTCACATCCACAGATGAGTCTAAGGTGTGCAGACTACAGAGGTCCATTTATGGACTTAAGCAGGCATCCCAGAGTTGGAACATACGTTTTGATAGGATGATCAAGACGTATGGCTTCGTTAAGAACGGAGAAGAGCCCTGCATTTATAAGTGGGCTAATGGTCCAGTAGTAGTATTTCTTGTATTGTATGTAGATGACATTCTCTTAATCAGGAATAATGTCCCTGCATTACAGGGAATAAAGATTTGGCTGTCATTACAGTTCTCCATGAAGGATCTGGGAGAAGCTTCCTACATCCTAGGGATGAGGATCTATAGGGATAGATCTAAAAGGTTGCTTGGTTTATCTCAGTCCACGTACATTGATACTATGCTGAAGAGGTTCAGCATGGAGAATTTCAAGAAAGGCTATCTTCCCATAGGCCATAAAATTTTTCTCTCGAAGAGAGATTGTCCGACAATACCTCAAGAGAGAGAGTGTATGGATAGGATTCCATATGCTTCGACAGTGGGATCTATCATATATGCTATGACATGTACACGACCAGATGTGGCATACTCACTAGGGGTAGTGAGTAGATACCAATCTGATCCAGCGGAGAATCACTGGAAGGTTGTTAAAACCATCCTGAAGTATTTAAGAAATACTAAGGACCAGTGGCTTGTTTATGGTGAATCAGACTTGAGAGTTATAGGGTTTACAGACTCTAGTTTCCAGTCTGATCACAATGACAGCAAAAATATGTCAGAATTTATTTTTACCCTTAATGGTGGGGCTATCTGCTGGAAAAGTTCCAAGCAGCACACAATGGCTGATTCAGTTTGCGAGGCGGAATATGTCGCTGCATCAGATGCTGCCAAAGAAGTGGTGTGGCTGAGAAAATTCATCACCGAGCTCGGAGAAGCACCCTCCCTTGTTGGTCCAGTTCTGCTCTACTGTGATAGCTCTGGAGCCATTGCTCAGGCGAAGGAACCAAAGGCACACCAGCGGACGAAGCATATTCTGCGTCGCTACCATCTCATCCAAAAAAATTATGGATCGAGGTGACGTCGATCTTCAGAAGATCGACGGGAAGGAGAACCTGACTGACCCATTTACTAAAGTAATTACGGTGAAGGAGTTCGACAACTACAAGTCGAAGATGGGTATTAGATACTGCACCGATTGGCTTTAGGCTAAGTGGAAGATTGTTGGAAATAGTGTCCCAAAGCCAATCGTCAGCCTGTTGACGATTGTGCTCATTTTTGTATATGTACATGAATTATGAATTAATAAAAATTATTTTGATATTTTTTCATCACAAAATGTTTCATCTTCTAATGAACTCCTATGTTATAGTGAAGTCCTTAGGACTACTTAGACTCGACAAAGGAGGATTTGTTGTTTAGTCCTTAAATTTGTTCGCGATCAAATGATATGTTGTTACCAAGGACGACAACGTTTATCAAGCATAGGTCGTTGTGTGCCATATAGGTTGGTTGTCCTCTTAACCAATGAGTGTGGAGATACTAGTATGGCATACAGGTGAGATGTAAGGGTACATCTGCATTGAACGTGATCGACTCCGGAGCTATTTCTGCTGTCAAGATTTCCTCCGATGGAATATGGGTATAAATATCCCTCCGATCTGAGACCGCCACGGTGACTTGCAAGCAACTCACAGCACTTAGGCATTGGACTACCTGAATTTCTAATTCAGTGACGGAATGTTGCTGGGTGTAGTCAAGTACTTGAGTTGTCAGTGCATGTGTCAAGATGGGATTGACCACTCCAGTTTAGGAGCTATGTACAGCCGTGTTTCAATTTAGCAAAATCTTGGCCAGGGTAGTCCTTGTGAGGAGTCACAGGACTGTTTGAGTTGAGCATGATTCGAATGATCTGATCAGGATTGACAGTTTAACCCTGAGTCGTCCTAAACACAGGGGTCAAAAGGATGAATTATACAGTAACCATATTCATGTAGGTTCTGAGTGTTGCGATTGCGACTATTCGACCTATCCGAACATCGGGTACCATTGCTAGATGGTCACTTCGATTAGTACAGAAATTGGTTCCTGTGCTACCGGCTTAGGTTCGAACATGTGGGATCATACACATTAGAGGTTCCTATCTGATCTGATGGCTGATGTAGAATCTTACATGTTTGGGACTCAGTGATCAAGAATCAGGATTCTCTGATCACGAGTTCCACACATTATGGGTACCAGGGTCAAAAGTCCCACTGGTTGGGACTTTTCGATCAGGATTACATATCGTGAATTCTGATGCCCGATTGCCCATCGGATTTGGACTCAGTATTTATGAGAGGTTTAATTAGTGATTTGATCGCTAATTAACTCAATTTGATGGAGTAATTATTTTTGGATCAAGTCCAATTGAATTGGATTCAGTTGGGTTTGATCCGATAAGGTTAAGAGTTGACCTAATCGTCGAGATGGTTTGATCTCTGATTTGATCAGGGGTTGGGCTTAGTCAATTCCTGATTTGATTAAAATTTTATTGAGCCTAGTTAAGCCTAATTTAGTTGGGTTTAAATTAGTCTAATTGGACCTAAATTATTTGGTTCAATTAGGTTGGTTTAAATAATTAAACCACCTTGACCCAATCTCCATGCGCCACCTCACTTCCATTGCACCCATTTAAATTCATGAGAAGGAACTTCTCATGAATTTTTTCCTCACGCCAAGACCTTCTCCACGCCCCACTTTAATGTGCCATATGAATGGATAAGGATGATTGGTTGGCCATTCAAATTCAAAATAAAGTTTGAATTTGAATGGGCAATCAATCTTTGCACCTTATCCCTTTTTTTATGCCCTATTTATTACATGAGAAAAGGTTTCTCATGAAATCACTCCATGCACAATTTAAGCCACGCCTCACACCTTTAGTGGATAAGGGATGAGTTGGTGTCCATTTGAATTCAAATTTGATTTAAATTCAAATGTGCAATTACTCATCTTTATCTTTTCTTTTGGATAAGATATTTGATGTTGTTATAAAAGGAGGAGAAGAGTGGGGCGTGTAAAAAGAAAAAGATTTTTGGAGAAAAATTCTGGGGCATGAGAAGTCTTGTGCGTGAGAGGGAAGTCCATATCCTTCCAAGAGAAAAAAAAAGAAAAGAAAGAAAAATGGGTGCAAAATTTCCAGTGAGTTCTCTAGAGTTTTAGCCTGGGGTTCGGGATGTGAGAAAGTGAGCTACGAGTGTCGTGAGCCCACAAAATCTCAGAAAGATCTTCAACATCCTCTTAAGCACGTCTGTTGATGATTTGGAGCATCCGAAGAATCGACAGACATCGATCGAAGGAGTTCGATCAGCATCAACCGTCAAAAGGGCTCTACAACAAGCTAGCACTCTGAGGAGTCGATCAGATCGGAAGCTTCATGTAGATGATCCACAGAGGTCAGACATGCTGTGTGGCTGCATCGCGATGATTAGACTCTCCCGACAGTGATCAGATTGCGACGATCTACTACCCGCACAAAGGTATTTTGTTCTGAACATATTACAGTAAAGTGTTTACTGTTTGAATTTTAAAATTTAAATTTAAATGAATGCATGCTATATATCATATTTAGATCTTAGTGTATGATAAATTCATGTTAATTAATTAGATTAATTAATATTTTTTACTGTAAAATTATAATTTTGAAAAAGTTTTAAAATTACCATTTTACCTCTGTGCTGAATTTTCTCCACACCGATCTAGTTGAAAACTGAGCCAATCGAGTGAGCAACTTAACCGACTCAGCTATAAAGATAGTCGACCAAGTTTGAGAATACATCATCATTAGTTTGGCATGGATTTGATTTGGCATGCAACATTAGTTTGACACGAAGTAAATATCTGAACTTCATAATCATCAAGATAATATTAGATGCATTAAACCTAGCAGGGCAAATCATATTGTTCGGAGTCATACATTCATTCAAAAATATATACAACTGAAGTAAGTGAGTACATGATCCCATGCATCATGCTACACCATTTTTTTATTCATATGTAAACCATTCAATAGAGGATATGTCAACCACTTTGCTTGATACAAAAATTGATACATTCATAGTATAAAAAAAAATACAATATACAAAACACTACATCATCACAACACACAAAACCAAGATGATGCCGACATAATCTAATCCTTAAGATCAGCTTGGACAGCAGGACAATAGCGATGGGTAGATGAGGATGGTCTAGAGGAGGATGGCTGACTAGGAGGAGGTTGATTGGGTTGATCCTGATATGGGAGACTCGAAATAAGAATATTCATCTGTTGGTCAATACAGACAACATTCTACAATACTGTAGCCAACCCAATAGAGATAATATTTTATCTTTTTAGTTCATCTAATTCTTTCTATATCGTATTTTGGAGCACTCTAAGAGTGCAGATAACCTCATCTAGCTGATGTTGCATATCAATGTAAGATGAACATATCTCTAATTTCTCAATACGATAGATCAAATTACGAATATCCTATCTTACATCCTGCACTGCTGAAATAAGATTGTCCAATTTTTGCTCAAACGAAGAACTATGTATGCCGGTCGGATCCATCTGTGCAGTACTCTCTCCTGAGGATGAGAACTGAAGAATAGATGTGACCTTTCGAGTGATTGCACTGACCAGATCTAGAGTCATCCTCACTTGATCAATATCTCTAGGCTCCGTAAGCTTTGTAGATCTGGAAAGTTCTGCTCCACTCCTATTAAATAGAGGTCTCTCTTCCTCAGCTGAAATATTCTCCTCAATATTTTCTATGCTTCCATCCTTCTTAGTCCACTGACCATCATCAATTTTGAACCAGTACATTCTGTTGAGGGCTTCTTTATTGATTTTGCTACCTTTATCTAATTTTGTTGATTATTTTTTCTGAATCCTTACCCAATAATGTTTAAAGATATGAATTAAAATCATTGTATAAGGTAAAGATGTCTGTGCTCTACCCACCACTTCTTGCATAGCCCTAATAATCATTCTTGGAAGATTGAGTGGGATGCATTGGACTACATGATACATAATAGCTAAGTCCTTCTCTGTTATAGTATCAAATTCTTCTGCTCTAGGTTGTATAAGCGAGCAAACAATAATGTGAAAGAGTCTTATTTCAATATTTAAGTATGGTCCATAAATTTTATGGAATTGATTATAATCTTCTACCCCAAGAACACTTTTTATTCTTGCACTTCTATTCTCTCTACTGTCCCGCAGGTCACCTTCGGTTGGAAGTTTCAAAATTTATTCAAGTATTTTATTATCAAAATAAATTTCCTTTTCTTTTATTGAAGATGATATGGTATCATCTTCTCCAATTTAGATATTCTGATAAAATTCTCTAATTAATTTCATAAATATCGGAGCTTCAGCTGTGTAGATAAATTCTCATCCCATAATCAAGTTTATAATCTCGAATCTCTCTGAATTTAAAAAATTTATATTTACAATACGATCAGAGAGAATATTTTTATCACTTACTGGAGTTCTCGGAGGAGGTGATTTTGGAGGAGATGATGAAGCTGGAGTTGTTGCTTTCCTTGCTCCTCTTCTCTTTTTACTTTCTTTACTTCTTGTTGTTTTTTGACATTGGAAAAGATGCATCTTTGGAGCCATCCTTTCCTAAAGTTGGCCAAGAAGGAGGTGAGGAGGAGATTTTTGATTTGAGATCTGAGATGTGAGAGGAGATGGTGTGATGGATTTAAAGATGGAAGCTAGAGATTTTGAGAGGAATGAAACCATCGAAAGAGAAAGAAGATGAATAGGAGGATGAGGATATTGGTTTTAAGTCGATATTCCAAACTTTGGTGAACTTGGATTTGATCGAATGTAACGAATCGATCTGAAACTGATTGAAGGAAGGAGCCTAGATCTTGATTATAGGCACCTATATCTTGATTGTAGGTGCCTACAATCAAAATGTAGGTGCCTATAATCAATCAAGATCCAGACGCCTCCTTTTCCACGTTCATGCGACTTTGGAATCTCGACTTAAAACCAACATCCTAGCTCCTTCTGTTTATCTTCTTTCCATCCTAGCTTCTCCTGTTCATCTTCTTTCCTGTTGTAGGCACCTACAATCAAGATGTAGGTGCCTACAATCATGTATGAAGGCGCCCACAATCATAAATGATTCATCGATCTTCCGTTTCATGCCTTACATCATTTTAAAATACAAACATCATCAACAAACGAATCAACAAATGATGAGCTAGAAATGAAATAAAATAAAAATATTCATTATATAGCTATATAGTTTAAATGTACATATCATCAAATCAAAAATAATTTAAAATTTTTGGGTGAGCCCATTATGAAATACAAAGTATTACAATAACGGTGCACCAAGTACCACACAGAGTAGAAATAACATACAAGATAATAATAGATGATAGTAGAAAGCTCTGAAATAGTTTCTGCGATATGCTGATATGCTAATATTGCAGGCTCCGAAATAGTTTCTGCGACTAGAAAAATTTCAAGCACAACTGACTCAAGTCGGCAAGGTAGTTTCAAATCTCTGCTGGAAGTTCTGCCAGAAAGTTTGTATTTGGTGTCAAGTCCCACATGTTCTGAAAATGAAAATATGAAAAATAAATTTTAAAGCAATCACAGAACTCCTGAAAAGCACCGCTATCCCTAACGCCTCAACGAGATTTGCTCCCTCGATGGATGAGGGACGGCATGGTCTGGTAGCCACCCTAAATGAGCAAGTACTCCATAAAAGTATCAGAAAGACCATCATTGAAGCCATGCCCTCTCCAGACATAGAACAGGATAAATTCCTCAAAGTCGTGGGTACGAGCTCCTTTAAAGTAAAAATGGCTATTTTCAATATCTCCCAAACTAATACGGAACTTGCAAGATAGCTCGACCTCTCAAATAATGAGCGGCGGCCTCGATCGAGAAGCTGAGCACCCCGCCCGCAAAGATATTACTCCACTCCATCGTATGATGGAGGAAGGGGAAGGAGCCTATAAAAGAGTTGCCTCCCGCCCTTATTAAGTCACAAGACGTCCATTAACTGTGCTCTTATTAAGTCACAGGCATCCCTTAACCGCTCTTGTTAAGTCACAGCCTTTCTTGTTCGAAGACATACAGACATGCCAGAATAAACACTAATTCATGGTTCAAAATTGAGGTCCACCACAACAAGGATAAACATTAAGTACAACAAAAATAAATACAAACTATTGGAGGAGAAATACAAACTTCAAATAATAAACACAAATTCTGTACAGATAAATAGAAACTACGAATAATAAGCATGCAAACTCTGTGCCAATAAAAAAAACTATGAATAATAAATGCAAACTCTATCAATAAATAAAAATTTTTTAGGATAAACATAAATTCTCGATTCAAAATTGAGTGATCCAAGGTCCATCCATGATAAATAATAAGGATACATATTAAGTCCTACAAAAATAAACACAAACTATCGGTGGATAAACACAAACTCCAAATAATAAACAGAAACTGTAAATAATAAATACAAACTCTATACGGATAAATAGAAATCATGAATAATAAATACAAATTTTATACCGATAAACAAAAGTTTTCCAAGATAAACACAAACTTGTGGTTCAAAATTAAGTGATTCTAGATCTACCCATGATAAATAATAACGATAAATATTAAGTCCTGCAAAAATAAATATAAACTATTGGAGGATAATATAAACTTCAAATAATAAATAAAAATTATAAATAATAAATACAAACTCTGTGCAGATAAATAGAAATTATGAATAATAAATACAAACTTTATGCTGATAAACAGAAATATTTTAAGATAAATACAAACTTGTGGTTCAAAATTGAGTGATTCTAGGTCCATCCAGGATAAACAACAAGGATAAATATTAAGTCCTACAAAAATAAACACAAATTATTGGAGGATAAACACAAACTCCAAATAATAAACAGAAACTATAAATAATAAACACAAACTCTGTATAGATAAATAGAAACTGTGAATAATAAATATAAATTCTGTACCAATAAATAAAAATTTTTTAAGATACATACAAACTCATGATTCAAAATTGAGTGATCCTAAGTCTACCCACGATAAACAATAAGGATAAACATTAAGCCCTACAAAAATAAACACAAACTATCGGAGGATAAATATAAACTTTAAATAATAAATAAAAATTATAAATAATAAATATAAACTCTCTGTAGATAAATAAAAATTATGAATAATAAATACAAACTCTATGTCGATAAATAAAAATTTTTTAAGATAAATACAAACTTGTAGTTCAAAATTGAGTGATCCTAAGTCCGTCCATGATAAACAATAAGGATAAATATTAAGTCCTATAAAAATAAATATAAACTATCAGAGGATAAATATAAACTCTAAATAATAAATAAAAATTATAAATAATAAATACAAACTCTATGCGGATAAACTGAAACTATGAATAATAGATGCAAACTCTATATCGATAAATAAAAATTTTTTAAGATAAACACAAACTCGTGGTTCAAAATTGAGTGATCCTAGATCCACCTATGATAAACAATAAGGATAAATATTAAGTCCTATAAAAATAAATACAAACTATTGGAGGATAAATATAGACTCTAAATAATAAACAGAAACTGTAAATAATAAACACAAACTCTGTGCAAATAAATAGAAATTATGAATAATAAATACAAACTCTGTATCGATAAACAAAAATTTTTCAAGATAAATACAAACTCATGATTCAAAATTGAGTGATCCTAGGTCCATCCACGTTAAATAACAAGGAAAAACATTAAGTCCTACAAAAAAAAACATAAATTATCAGAGGATAAATACAAACTCTAAATAATAAATAGAAACTGTAAATATAATAAATATAAACTCTGTATAGACGAATAGAAACTGTGAATAAAAAATATAAGAGTTTTATTGATAAATAAAAACTTCTCAAGATAAATACAAACTCGTGATTCAAAATTGAGTAATCATAAGTCCACCCATAATAAACAACAAGGATAAATATTAAGTCCTGTGAAAATAAATACAAACTATCGGAGGATAAACACAAACTTCAAATAATAAACAGAAACTATAAATAATAAATACAAATTTTGTATAGATAAATAGAAACTATGAATAATAAACGTAAACTTTATGCCAATAAACAAAAAAATTTTAAGATGAACACAAACTCATGATTCAAAATTGAATAATCTTAGGTCCACCTATAATAAACAACAAGGATAAATATTAAGTCCTACAAAAATAAAAACAAACTATCAGAGGATAAACATAAATTTTAAATAATAAATAAAAATTATAATTAATAAATATAAATTCTGTTTGGATAAATAAAAACTGCGAATAATAAATGTAAGAGTTTTGCTGATAAATTTTTTTTTTTAAGATAAACATAAACTCATGATTTAAAATTGAATTATTCTAGATCCATCCACGATAAACAATAAGGATAAATATTAAGTCTTATAAAAATAAATACAAACTTTAAATAATAAATAAAAATTATAAATAATAAATATAAACTTTGTGTGAAAAAATAGAAACTATAAATAATAAATGCAAGAGTTTGTATCGATAAACTGAGTGATCCTAGGTCACCACAGAGTTTTTGTTTATTTTTTGAAATTTTTATTTATTATTCAAAATTCATATTTATGTTTATTCTGAAGTACTTTATATTTATCTCAGACCTATTTATGTTTATTATTTAGAATTTATATTTATCTTCTAATAGTTTGTGTTTATTTATCCTTCATTGGATTTCGAGTTTGTGTTTATCCTATACAGTTTCTATTTATTGCATAAGTTTGAATATAAAATTATCGACAAATAATAATCACAATAACTTTTAAACTCAACAATTATAGAACCTGTCAATATCCATTGCAACAATCACAGATAATACAAAGCAAATTATGATAATCCCGCCTTACAATCCTTCATTATCACAGCATACTGGTATTTAACTCTAGCATTAGTTGGCATAGAGTAAATATCTGAATTTCATAATTATTAATATCACATTAGATGCACAAATGTAACAGAGCAAAAGATATATATCTATAAGAGTCATACATTCATTCAGAAATAGGTACAACCATATATTTTTACACGTTAATGATGGAACAAATTATGCATATCATTTACAAATAATATCTATCCAACTCAAAATACAAGCCATCATAACAAAATTATAACCATGGGCTCTAAACCACTGGTGAGCCATATGGGTCGTCAAAATCCTCTTCTTCAAATAAACCACTGCTGATGTAGGTTTTGAAATCATCTACTTGCATAAAGTACAACCATCTAGTAAATCATAGAAAAAGATTTTATAAAATAAAATAAATATAATATAATTATCAAGATATAGCTGTTACTAACATTTGCCTTGTATGTTCGAATATTATGATCTTTTTGATGATATTTCTTGTATGTCCGCTGTTTCTTCGCTGCAACCTCCATTGGATGCTTCAACCTGCTGAGCTTTTTACGACCTTTACAATTAGAAACCAGAGGATTTTTAAATATCATAGAATTATCATTCTTTTTTTCTACTTGGCTACATGATGTCATCCCCTATCGGAATCTGAGTACTGCTTTCATCTGTTATACTTTATTCTGTCCAAAGGTTCTTCTTGAGTGAACAAACTTTTTCAATGATAGACTCCACATCATTCATGACAAGATCATATATTTCTCGGAGAGTACAACTATCATATGCTAATTTTAAAAATTTTTTATGTAGCCCATTGAATCTTGTAGTTCTCGACATCGTATCCTCCTGAACTTCACATACACCATGTGCCGTATCAGCACTTCCTTCTTTGGTAAATTTCATCCAGCATTGTAATATATAATGTGTAGGGATACGGTGAATTTGTCAAACAATGAAAATTTTTAACACATGAGCACATAGAATGCCGCTGAATTCAAACATTAGACATGAGCATGAAAATTTCTCCTCAGACATAATATATGTTATACGATTTGCTATTCTCTATTGTGCATTTCTATTAGAAGCCTCAATCTCAATTATATCATATAATTTATATTTCTCCACCTCCTCCATATCATACATGGTCATCATTTTGAGTTGCTCCTTAAAGAGTCTAAAAATAATTCTTATATACACTTCAAGAGCATGTTTCTTGATTGGATACTTCGACCACAAACTTGTTCGAACATGGTACATCTAGAAATTTTTTTCATCCTCTCGATCATATCTACTCTCCAAGACTGTCTCAAACTATGTAACAAACTTAAAAGCATTCATGTGATTGTCCACATAATCCTTAAACAATGAGTGTATACTTTCATTGCACTGTGTTGCAGACATAGAAGCAAAGAATATATGCCTAAAATATGTAGGCACCCATTGATCTCGTATACTAAATAGGTGATCAAGATAGGTATTGGACTCCAAAGAGTACTTCTTGATAAACTTATCCCAACGATACTCAAACTGCTCTGGAGAGATGGAAGCATTGATATAACAGTGAAGATCCTCCTTCAGTCCATCTTTTGTATTAAACAGCATGGATAGATATTTTCTGATATTCTTTAGGACATGTCACTTACAAAATCGATGATAGTATATTAGACAAAACATGTTCAATTACTTTTTTCATTGCTGGATCTTGATCAGTTAATATACATTTCAGATGCTTGCCATAATATGCCTTCAGAAAAGACTGAAAGACCCAAATAAATAATTTGGTAGACTCATCTCGGACTAATCCACAACTGAATAGAATTGACTTCATGGGATAGTTGACGCCAACAAATGGTATAAAAGGCATGCTATATTTATTCGTCATGTATGTACTGTCAAATATCACCATATTACCAAAGTATTGGTAAGACAATCTTAATCTTCCATCAATCCAAAAAATATTTTGGACACTATTATCGGCATGTAATCAGATGGCATAAAAGAGAGCTAGATTTTCGACTTGTCGAGTTTAAAAATGATTAACTGTTGTTTGCAGATCAATATTGAATAATTGTTATCGGAGATTGCTTCTAAAGTTGCTTAAATCCTTCCTAGTGAAGCTTACATTTCGTATACCTCTATACAATTGTGAGATGGCACCCATAATTTGTTGGGTTGAAATATTTTGATCATGTAAAGTCCCTATAAACTCTTTGTCTTCTGAGGTGATTTTTCTATGTGATCAAAGGAAGCGAGGTTTTGATGGACTATGAATGAGCTCATGATTATGAACATTGTGAAGTATGGTAACCTTCCACTTGCCAACTTCAGTCTTTCTAATGCACATTTTTGCTTTATATTCAGTGTGAATGCTCTGTCGTTCTTTGTGTGGCATAATTTGTGTTGCATGATCTTGTCCATCAATTGCAATATTGATCTTATGCTTATATATCCCTTCTTTACAATATATAAATTCTTATCTGCTGATCTCCTTACTTCTGGAGGATCGATAAGATGATCCCTTCTGAATATCAAAACTTTTCTTATATGCGTATTGATTGTAGGCTTCCATTGCTTCTTCTTGAGTTTCAAAGACCATGTCTTCATGCAATACTAAACTTTCAGCATTTTCTGAGTTTGGACTCTACTCAATACAATCTTCTCTCTCAGAAGCCCTCTCTATATGACCATTATTGAATGAGTTTGGAGTGCCATCAAGTGAAACGTGATCATGCACATTGCTTTCTCACCTTACAAAAGTAGTTAATATGCTAAAGATAGCTGTCATGTTGTCATCGTACATACTTTTCACATCCATGATATGTGTAATTTAATTTACTTACTAGTAATGAATTACAGTTAGTATAAGTGGCATTCATTAAAATGTATAGCTTAATTTTATTGATGCATATCAAACTGAGACCTTGTTAAATATCAACTTTCAAATTGATGCTATTCTATTAAAAGGAAGTACTCTAGTAAGTTATAACTAGGCATCTCAAACTACAGCTCATACTAAAAGTTAATCATTTATCATTCACACAAATATTAGCATAATTATTGAATGTTAAAAAAAATTTTAATTAGTAAGTTATACTGATAACATTTAATTGACTTTATCAAAGGACAGTGATTGAACAGTCTCTATATTTTTCATATCATAAATTTTTACAATATCGTATATATATTTCATACACCAACTAAAATATTTAGCCTCTAATGAAGTGACACTAGTATAAAAAGATACCTTACACTCAATTATTACATCCCAAACAATTCCAACGAGATGGTTGCACCAAAAAGAAAGGGAGGGAGGGAGAGAAGCAAATGCTGGTGTGGTGTTTGCACCTAAGAGAGAGTTCACAACGAATTTGCATCGAAGAGATAGCCAGCAACTTGTTTGCAATAGAGATGCAATGGAGAGAAAAAACCGATGATGTATTTGCACTGAAGAGAGATCGCCGGCGATGTTTTTGCGATGGAGAGAGCCGGTGACGTGGTTGCATCAGAGAGAGAGCCGGCCGAATATTTGCGATGGAAAGAGAGATAGACTGTACTGTTTATGTCGGAAAGAGGTGGAGAAGAAGTTTCTTCCGAAGAGAAACAGAAGGAAATAGAAGGAGAGAAGGAGAAAGAAGGAGATTTTGCCGACGAGAGGGGGGGAAGAGTTTCATTTCAAATGAGAAGATCTACTCTCTCTCCTTTCCAGTCCCATTTCTATTAAAGCAACATCATAGCCTAAAGCGGAGAAGAGATGCCAAGAAAAAAATGACGATCCGATCTCATTTAATTCTTTCGGCTTATTTTTTTAAGCAATACCAGGTCAGCTAATGAGGTGAGAGAAGTTCTCTGTTTGTCCAAACATCCATCTTGGAGATATGCGCTGATCCAACGGAGGAGAATCCGATCGGATGGGAGCTAAAATCCAATCAATTGGAGACTAATTTACCTCTCTCTCTCTCTCTCTTTATATATATATATATATATATTATTTATTTGACGTTAATCTGGGTCTTTGAGAGCTTTAGCTCATTAGTTTTTGGGGCTTGGCCACTGGCTTTGCTCTCGAGGAACATGCATGGAAAATTTTTTATATGAAGACAAGGATTCTCGGATCCTAGAGATGCTTATGATTATAAATTATATATATATATATATATATATATATATATATATATATATATATATATATATATATATATATATATTATTTATTTGACGTTAATCTGGGTCCTTGAGAGCTTTAGCTCATTGGTTTTTGGGGCTTGGCCACTGGCTTTGCTCTCGAGGAACATGCATGGAAAATTTTTTATACGAAAACAAGGATTCTCGGATCCTAGAGGTGCTTATGATTATAAATTTATTAAGAATCTATTTAAATGATTGAATTGAACAATCTATATATATATGATTTTGCAGGCCTAAGTATTCCATCACTTGCGTAATCTTAGTTAAATATAACTAATTTTAAATTTTCAAAATAATCTTTCTGAAAAAAAATAAAACTGATGGTCTGAGATATAAGAGTCCATTACTTGTGTATTTCTTAGTTAATATATTAAATTATAGACTTATTGGTTAAATACAACTAATTATCTATTTTTAGAGAAGGTACCTGAGCGACAATATACCCCATAATTTCGATGTCCATGGTGGCCGGTGGTCCAGTGATCCCTTTCTGTGTTAATGCCATTCTCCACGACCTATCTTTTGGTTAAGGGGTATTTTTTTGAGGTGGGTGATAACTTTGAGATGGGACGAAGAGTTTTCCCACCAACATATATACACGAGAGAAGCTGAGATGGTGGAATTTTTCCAAAGACACAAGGAAAATTTAAGACTTTTAATTCACTGAAAACCATTTGACTCTCATGTGATTAAATATGTACAACAATGAAAAGATGATAATTGACCTTAGCTACTAAACTATATTTAAATATAATTATGAAAAGTTTCCTTTATACTAAATGCCATTTGAGCTCCTAAAACAAGATAGTTATTGGCAACCGCGGTCCTCCTTTAAAAGACAAGTGAATATTCTCCATACTTTTTGATACCTATATGATAGGATATAATTGATCTCCACTCCTTGATACTTTTGGAATAGAATATTCATTGGCATCTTTTGGTGGCGCATGCAACCACATAAATTATTGCTGCCACAAAGGTTGCAGGATGTATAATGAATGATTCCTTTTCTTTCACTATATCAACTTTTTGATCGCACAATATCCACTTTGAGATCCTTGCAAACAGAAGGAACATAGGTTGAAATGATTCAAAATCTTTGCAAGGCACGATCTAACAGTTCATTTCACAAAAAAAAAGATCAATTATTTTTTTGCATGAAAGATACGAATCGAACCCGACCATAAAAAAAGCACGATCCACCACCGATCATTCTTTTCATCATTCACAAAAGAATATAGCTTTTTGTAGGACTTTGCACATATCAGATAATGCTGGGCTAACTAATTAAGCAACGGATTATGTTGGCTTCAAGAGGGAAAACCATCTTTTCCCACTAAAATCATCTTCTTTTTTTTTTTTTTTTGATGGCTAGACCGATCTAGACTTACACATGCTGCAGTCAACCAAAAGATAACCCGGGGACAATTTTGATAACCCACAGATCACGTTGTGACATAAACCTACCTTGTTCAAAGAATAAGAAATTTCAATTTTTATATTATAATTTATGACGTTATAACATCTTATAAAAACAGTTTCAGTTCAAGTCAGTAATAAGTTTTAACCTTTTTTTCGGTCCAGTCCGTCTCACAGGGGCCACTCATGAGGAAGAAAGTTTTGTATGGAGTTCTTGTGACAGTAACTCATTATTGCCTTATTGGTATATATACATGCCTTTCTTCTTCTCTTTCAAAGGATCCAGACTCCTATCTTACCAAAAAAAAGATCCAGACTCGATCGAATGAGGAATTACAAAATAGGAGGAGATGAACGGATATGGAATATGTTACCATCTTCCACTTTTGTGGGTGGAAATGGCCGAGAATCCAATATTATGAGACGTGAAGGACTTGATAGATGCATGCATGAGTTCCTAGCCCTAACTTTGATGCAGACAACGAGTACATGTGTCGCCAAAGGGCTCATATGATGAGCTTGGCCCCTTTTAAGAGGCTGCCACGTTGGACACTGCCTGCCAGAGGGACGAGGCGCAACGAAGGCCACTAAACTAGCACTCCAGCAATATAAAATATCAACAGGGTGGGACTTATGCTGACGCGTGTTGAACATTGGACAAATGTCACTGTATTATTCCACAGGGCCCATCTTGTGGACCCAGGAATAAATGCGTGAATTAGAAGTTTTGGATTGCAGGAAGAAAACACCACGCGGATGCCTTAGCATGTGTTCTAGCATTTGCACTGTACCAACAAATACATGTAAACTATCAATAAGATAAGGAAATTTTTGATAGTTTCCATAGCATATTTCACCAAAAAAAATTGCATATATAGCATGGATATGATGGGGATATTTGCATATTCTTTTCTTTCTAATCTAAATTAGGCCAACTTGAAGCTTTCTCTCATGTAATTTTTGTATGCTTGCTTTCTTTAGCTTAAGTTGATTGGAGACACACAAGACAGCTTCTTAAACAATTAAAGGAAGAAATATGTATTCTCTAAAATTTAGTTTTCTATATCGATAAGAGAAAATAGCTGCAATATTAAATATGGTCTTCTATACTTTTTTTTTTTCCTCAAAAATTACAAAAGACCATTTAAACAAATCCAATCTTTTAAAAATGCTGGTACCAGGAAGCCTTCAGATCTCATTTTATCTATGTACATATACCTGTGAAATCTATAAACAAGTCCTAACTAGATTTGGCTTCGACGAGGACCCTCCGACGCTCAAGTTAGATCACAGAAAAACAGATAAGAAGAAGAATTAATAAAATTATGGTTGCGTACCTTGAAAGATCCTCTGTAGATCTTTTTATAGGATGAAATCATGTAACTGTTGAGAGAGATCGTGGGGACGGCTCAGGCGCAACGTGGCGAGACTCCCAGTCGAGATCAACGGAATGCTTGTTGCATCTTTTTTTCTTATTTCGGAATCAACTGAAAGTCGTGGGTGATTTCAAATTTTGAATTAAGGTGCAGGTAAAATCGGTCCTACCACTTTAGTTAAGGGTCTAGTGTAATTTGATGGAAGCAAGTGCTAAGGGGAGGAAATGACCGAGTTGGGTCAATTTCTCCCGATAAGATGAGGATCGATATGGCTGAATTCAAAGTCCGGTATGCCTAAGTATCTTGCTATCTACAGTTGTCAGTATTGAATGCCGGTCGCTATGAAGGTAGAAGTAAATATGACGACGAAACCAAGAATAACCGATCCTTAAATTCTGCTCAGGACCACAATTTAGGTTCAAGTATCATTATGAACCAGAGCTAGGATCGGACCATCTTACTGTGTTCATCAGCCTACAACTAATCGTCTGCCCCAGTCTTCAGCCCAAAGAGGAAATATCCCCCAACAGATATATTTTTCTCCAAATAATGATGATAATAAATAGGCGACTTAAATAGGTAGACGGTGATAAATAGATAATCTAGATGGATATTATCTTAACCAACAATTTATGCCCTCACAGATTTAACCTGTATTTTGTGAGTTGACCCAATAGCAGGGCCAAGTCTTTTGTTTTTGGCATAAAGAAATTCTTTGGGCACCATGGGCAGTGTAGAAAATCCGACATGGAGCGCACCATCTTATCCAATTGGTCCACGTAATCACCACTTTTCAACGCGCATTTAATGCAAGCAGGTCCATTTTTTCGTTTAAAAATTTTGTATGACGAAAATATCCCTACTCTTTGAAAAAAATTATGACATCCAGTGGTGTATTATAGACCAGTATATCATAATATGGCTCAGGATATCATAATATAAAAGGAGTATTTCGTCCAATCATTTTTCAATGCACATTTAATGCCTAGAGATCGATTTTTTCGTTTAAAAATTTTAAATGATGAAAATGTCCTTGTTCTTTGAAAAAGATTATAACATCCTGTGCATATTATAACATCCTGTGGACAAATATTATGACTTTTTGAATGCAGGATGTCATAATATGGATATAAGATATCATAATTTTATCAAAAAATATAAGTATTTTTGTCATATAAAATTTTTAAATGAAAAAATCGATCTACAAGCATTATATGTGCGTTGGAAAGTGGTGACTACAAAAACCAATCGGATAAGGTGGTGCGCTCCATGTCAGACTTTTTACACCACCCGTGGTGCACAAAGAATTTGCTTTTGGCATATGGTGAGGCAAGTCTTTTATTTTTGGTACATAATGAGGTCAAGTCTTTTATCATTTGATAGTGGGTCCAGGTTGCATCTTTCGAAAGAATGATTGATCGTCTTTTGCAAGGCAAACTATTTGTCACGCCCCGAACCCAGCATCTGAGTTGGCCACGTGACACGGCCACACAAACCCTAGAGTAGCGCCCTGAGGATCATGTAAGGCCTAAATAATTTAACATTTTAAAATTTTAAATAACCAAGTAAATACCAAATCAATCAATCGAGTCATAACTTCAAATCAAATGTAAACTTTGTTCAATACAATTATTCAAATGTTCATTGGTATCAGAGAATTTAAACTAACTGAACTACTAAAGGCTTCAATTCTTATTTGCTCTCGCCCAAACCATCCAAACTAAGTATCCTGTGAGTCTAAAAAAAAATAAGAAAAAAATATGAGCTTCTCCAGCTCAGTAAGAATCACTGCACATGTACATCAAGCCAGTAGATAAAATTAATATTTCTAAAACCAATACAATTTGTGAAGACTCATATGTATATAATAACTGAAATATTGTCATAAATATGCATTTAATAATATGGATCATCATATATCATCAAGTGAAATCTTCATTCATTATTGAATTACATGTTATATGTCTCATCTTTTTACATCTTCGGTTGACAATCTTTTATCCTCTTTTGGCTTTGAACTAACCAGGATCATGCGACGATCTTTTATTCGGATCGATTTCTGTGATCTTCCTCGAATCGAACTATTTATGATCTTTCTCGGATCAAAGTGGCCATGATCTTTCTCGGATCAAATCATTCATGATCTTTTTCGGATCAAATTATTCATGATCTTTCTCGAATCAAATTATTCCACATATAAGCCTGTGGAGACTGTCCCAGGCATAAGCTCTTGGCTGGCTATTCCACATGACAAGATCAGTCCAAACTATATTTTTCTTTCTTTTTACTTTTCATGGACGTATAATATTTGACTTCATTAATCAATTCAAATTTTTGCAGTGTAATCAAAACAAACATATCATATCTATATAATCATGCCATCATATGTATTGATATAACATATTCATGCTCGCAATCACATAAATAAATAACAGTGTCTCATATATGATAAATTTATCAATCTCAAATCCAATAATGCAAAACTAACAGTAAAATAGTATATACATGTGATGATGATCATGTATAATGATTCTTACCTCAATCAATGAAAAATCAAACTCACAGTCTTACAGTCTGAATATCAAAACCCTACTCATTGTCCTCCTATCCGTTGGACTGTTCTCCTATCAAATAAATTAATTTAATCAAATAAATGTTCTAAAAAAATTATATATTGAGATTTATCAAAACTCTTACCTACGTCCCCTTTTTTATATTTATATTTATTTATTTATTATATATATATAATTTAATTTTTATTTAGAGAAGAGAGAAGAGATTTCTTCTCCTCTTCCCCACGATCAAAACAGGGGACCTGAGCCCTTTCCGAGTGCCTCCCTCTCATCCGGCCACGTAGGCCATCTCCGGCCACCCTCCCCCACAACCCCAACGATGGTGAGGCTATCGTCCCAGTGGCAGCCCCACCCCTCCTTGCTGCCGACGGCGGAAGGAGAGAACAACGCAAACAGGGGTGTCCCTGTTTGAGCCCGAACCGGCATCTCGCCGGCTTCCAAGCACATCGATGGCCGGAGAGATTAATCCGAAAAGAAAGGAGAAAAACATACCTTATTCCGACGGTCAAAAATAGCTCCGATGGCCCCTCTCTTCCGATCAACCCTCACGGTGCTCTCTTTTGC
The DNA here is from genome assembly GCF_000442705.2 of Elaeis guineensis. Classification (NCBI taxonomy): domain Eukaryota; kingdom Viridiplantae; phylum Streptophyta; class Magnoliopsida; order Arecales; family Arecaceae; genus Elaeis; species Elaeis guineensis. Next base: position 101,114,253 of record NC_025993.2, on the reverse strand, counting down.
CAATATCCTTCAAATCCCTTTAATTTCTTTAAAATTTTGTTGTAAGATCCTAAGAGAGGGGAGGGGGTCTTATAGAGATGGTCTTCTATCCCAACCGGACTCCTCAAGTCTGATTTCGTCGAAAACGGAAAGGAAGAAGACTCCGATTAGGAGTCTTCCTCCTTCCGTTAATTTTTTTTTTGTTGTTGGGCCGTCACGGGTTTACAGACCCAAGAACCTGGGCTGTTACAATCTCTTCCCCTTAAAAAAAAATTTCGTTCTCGAAATTTTCATACCTAAGTTTTCGAAGAGTTGTGGATACTTGATCTTCATTTCTGTCTCGAGTTTTTATGTAGCCTCTCTCTCGCTATGATTGCTCCATTGGATCTTCACATAAGGAATAATTTGATGTCGTAACACCTGATCCTTCTTGTCAACAATCTGTACTAGATATTCTTCATAAGTCAGATCCTTCTGAAGATGCAAAGGTTCATGACTCACCACGTGATTTGGATCTGGAATATACTTTCTCAATATTGATACATGAAACACATTATGTACACCAGATAAAGCCGGCGGTAATGCTAACCGATATGCAACCTCTCCAATCCTGTCTAAAATTTCAAAAGGATCAATTTACTTTGGACTCAACTTACCACGAACTCCAAATCTCATTACACCTTTAGTGGGAGAAACTCTCAGAAAAACATGATCGCCTACCTGAAATTTCAGCTCCCTTCTTCTATTATCAGCATAACTCTTTTGCCTGCTATGAGCTGTACGAAGCCATTTCTGAATTATGTGTACTTTTTTCACCATCTGTTGCACTATTTCTGGTCCGAACAGTTTTCTTTCTCCCACCTTATCCCAACAAATGGGCGATCTACACTTCCTTCCATATAATGCCTCGAAAGGAGCCATCTGAATGCTTGCTTGGTAACTATTATTATAAGCGAACTCAACCAATGATAAGTGATTATCCCATGCACCGCCCAAGTCCATGACACAAGCCCTTAACATATCCTCTAAGATCTGTATAGTTCATTCTGATTGTCCGTCGGTTTGAGGATGAAAAGCTGTACTGAAATTTAACTTGGTACCAAGGGCTTTATGAAGGCTCTTCCAAAATTAAAAAATAAATCTACTATCTCGATCTGACACAATTGTAATTGGTACTCCATGCAGTCGTACTATCTGCTCTATATACAAACCTGCCAATCTTTCTAAAAAAGACCAATTTGAAAGGGTAAGAAATATGCTGATTTTGTCAATCGGTCAACAATTACCCATACAGTATTATTATTTCAAAATGTTTTAGATAACCCAGTTACAAAATTCATAGTAATATGCTCCCATTTCCACTGAGAAATAAGAAGAGTCTGTAATGGTCCTGCTGGTCTTTGATGTTCGGCTTTTACTTGTTGATATACCAAACATTGGGCTACAAATTGTGCAATATTCCTTTTCATACCAGACCACCAAAAGTTTCTTTTCAAATCTTGATACATTTTTGTGCTTCCAGGATGTATGGTGTAAGCCGAACGGTGAGCCTCCTTCAGGATCTCATTCCTTAATCCTAGAATCTTAGGAATACATAGTCTGTTATCGAACCTCAATGACCCATCCTCATGTGTCCAAAATTTTGTCTGTATACCAGATTCCACTGCTTCTATGACCTTTTGTAACTCTGAATCCTCCTTTTGAGCTGCCTTAATCCTTTCAATCAAAGTAGGCTGTAGTACAAGATTTGCAAGTTGAACTTGAGGATCATGTAGTCGTATTTCAATTTCTGATTTCTCCAAATCTAGCAATATAGACTTTTGTGAGGTAATTAGAGCAGCCAATTCACCAGAGAATTTCCTACTTAGAGCATCGGCCACAACATTTGCCTTTCCAGGATGATAATTTATTGTCAAGTCATAGTCCTTCAATAGCTCCAACCACCTTCTTTGTCTTAAATTTAACTCCTTCTAAGTAAAGATATATTTTAAACTTTTATGATCTGTGAAAATCTCGCAATGCTCTCCATATAAATAATGCCTCCATACTTTTAAAGCAAAAACTACAGCTGCTAATTCTAAGTCATGAGTAGGATAATTTCGCTCATATGACTTCAATTGTCGAGAGGCATAAGCTATCACCTTTTCCTTTTGCATCAGAACACAATCGAGACCCTTACGAGAAACATCGCTCTAAATAGTGAAACCTTCTGCTCCAGATGGAATAGTTAAAATTGGAGCAGTCACTAATCGTCTTTTTAACTCTTGAAAGCTTTGCTCGCACTCATCTGTCCATTCAAACTTTACTTATTTCTGTGTTAGACGAGATAGGGGCATAGCAATACAAGAGAAACCTTCCACAAACTTTCGATAGTAGCCAGCCAACCCTAAAAAGCTACGCACCTCCGATACATTAGTAGGTCGGCTCCAATCGACTACTGCCTCTACTTTCTTTGGGTCAACTAAAATACCATCCTTGAAGATGACATGCCCGAGGAAAGTAATACTGTTCAGCCAAAATTTACATTTTTATAACTTTGCATACAGCTTCTTTCTTCTCAGAGTTTGTAATACAATCCTCAGATGTTCTTCATGCTCGAGTGAGCTTTTTGAGTAAATCAAAATATCATCAATAAATATAACTACAAATTGATCTAAGTATGATGCAAACACTCGATTCATAAGATCCATGAAGGCTGCCAGTGCATTGGTCAAATCAAAGGGCATGACTAAAAACTCATAATACCCATATCTAGTCCGAAAGGCTGTTTTTGATATATCTTCAGATTGTATCTTCAATTGATGATAGCCCGAACGAAGATCAATTTTTGAGAAGACCTGTGCCCCTTGCAACTGATCAAACAAATCATCAATTCGTGGTAAAGGATATTTATTTCTCACTGTTATCTTATTTAATTCTCGATAGTCTATGCAAAGCCGAAGGCTACCATCTTTCTTCCTCACAAAAAGTACGGGAGCTCCCCAAGGTGATACACTAGGTCTGATAAATCCTTTGTCCAACAGTTCTTGTAATTGCTTTTGTAATTCCTTCAACTCTGCTGGAGCCATTCGATAAAGGGCTTTAGAAACTGGACTAATGCCCAGAATCAAGTCAATAGAAAACTCAATCTCTTGATCAGGAGGTAGTCCAGGCAGATCATCTGGAAAAACATCAAAAAATTCTTTCATAATAGGAATATCCTGTAACTTGAGCTTATTATCTTAAGTGTCTAATACAGTGGCTAGAAATCCTTCACGTCCTTTTTTAAGAAATCTCTGGGCACGGATAGCTGAGATGAACTTCTGGTGAAAGAAGGGTTTAGTACTCATAAAACTAAACTCTGATTGATCTGGAATTTGAAATCTTATTGTCTTTTTGAAGCAATCAACTATAGCATGATATGCTGCTAACCAATCCATCCCCAAGATTAGATCAAAGTTCTTCATCTCTAAGTCTAATAAGTCTGCTTTCATCTCCCTATCTTCAATACTCAGTATACAATCTTTGCAAATTGAATGAACCAAAATCACCTCTCCACTTGGCGTGCAGACACAAAGATCATTTTCTAAAGGTGTAGGAGACATCTCATTGGTCTTCTTAATAAAACTAGTTGATATAAAAGAGTGGGTAGCTCCAGGATCAAATAAAGCATAGACATCGTTGGATGCTATTTTAATCATATCTGTCAGATATAATATTCATTTATCATTCAAGGCTATATTTCCATATATATCTAAGCATATAATATTTCCTGACATGTATACTAAAAGAAATACGAGGGGTCGATTCAGTACCTGTCACCACTGAGTTAGAAGCATTAGCATCCTGTTGTATAAGTGTATAGACTCGTCCTTGGGTTCTTATCTTTTGTTGTCCCCCATCTTATCTTTGTACATCTTGGGGTGCCCGATTTGCAGGGATATTCTGATAATTTTGAGGCATCCGCTGACTCTGTAATTCTCCTCCACTGCGTCATACAATTGCTTTATGACCATCTCATCCATATTTGTAACATTATCCTCCGGGCCATGTTCAATCTCGTCTAAAATGAGGTCCTCCACACCTATAATATATAAGGCTCCCTTGAGGTTGTACTTTACCTTCAGTGGCAACCTGGCTTGATTTTGGGGTTTTTGGTTTGAATGCTCTGTTACTTTGACCTTGAGAATCAATTGCTCGATCTCTTTTCTTCATATTTTCTCTCTTGCTACTTGAGCATCATTGAGTCCTTTTTCTATTATTAAGCATTTGTTTACAACTTCTTTATAAGTGGGCAGCTCAAAAACAGTCACTAGTTGTTGGATTCTATCCCTTAGTCCATTTTCAAATTTTCTGACTCGAACATTTTTCTTAGCTATCAATGCAGGGGCATATCTCGACAATTCTTCAAATTTGGCCGCATATTGAACAACTGTCATGTGGCCCTGTACCAGTCAATCGAACTCTTGAAATTTTTGAAGTCGGATACTCTGAAAAAAATACTTGTCATAGAAGATCTTTCTAAATTCTTCCCATGTAAAAGGTACATCATTTGACCCCATCTTTCTAATTTTCATCTCCCACCAATCGGCTGCCTCACCTTGTAACATAAAAGTGGCAAAAGTGACCTTATCTTCAGCAGGACATCTCAAAGCATGGAAAACTTTCTCTATTGCTTTTAGCCAGCTTTCAGCATCCATAGGATCTGAGGTCCCTGAGAATACCGATGGTGCATACTTTTTGAAATCTAATAAATTGATTTGACGTTCATACTGATTTTCAGCTCCTTGTTGCTGCTGGGACTGTCGCTCTTGAAATATTTATTGTATGATCTGCTGTTGTTGTCCTTGCTGCATCTCCAATATCTTTCTCATATCTTCCCTCGCAGCCACTTATTGTTGAACCAGTACTTGCATTAACTAAGCTGCAGTAACTTGTTCCCCAATTTGAATTTCAGGTTCTCCTGGAGTTTCTTCCCCGGGAGTGACCTCTGCAGGCTCAGTAGGATGTTCTTGTTGTGGTGCATCATCATCCGGTGAGGGTGGAGTATTTTCTTGTTGCATAGCTGGCTCCCAAGCATTAAAGCCATTCGCAAATTGAGTAGGTCTCCAATTTCACCCATGCTCAGTCCCTCCTGCCATATCAACCTACACAGTTTCACTTTAATCAAAAATTTTAAGAAAAATATCTCATATTAGTTAATTTTTATCTAAAAATCTATCCATATACTCTCTCTCTGAAATAAACCTTAGGATTCCTAAACCTAGGCTCTGATACCACTCTGTCACGCCCCAAACCCAGCACCTGAGTTGGGCATGTGACACGGCCACACAAACCCTAGAGCAGCGCTTTGAGGATCATGTAAGGCCTAAATAATTTAACACTTCAAAATTTTAAATAACCAAGTAAATACCAAATCAATCAACCGAGTCACAACTTCAAATCAAATGTAAACTTTGTTCAATACAATTATTCAAATGTTCATTGGTATCAGAGAATTTAAACTAACTGAACTACTAAAGGCTTCAATTCTTATTTGCTCTCACCTAAACCATCCAAACTAAGCATCCTGTGAATCTGAAAAAAAATAAGAAGAAAATATGAGCTTCTCCAGCTCAGTAAGAATCACTGCACATGTACATCAAGCCAGTAGATAAAATTAATATTTCTAAAATCAATACAATTTATGAAGACTCATATGTATATAATAACTGAAATATTGTCATAAATATGTATTTAATAATATGGATCATCATATATCATCAAGTGAAATCTTCATTCATTATTGAATTACATGTTATATGTCTCATCTTTTTACATCTTCGGTTGACAATCTTTTATCCTCTTTTGGCTTTGAACTAACCAGGATCATGCGACGATCTTTTATTCGGATCGATTTCTGTGATCTTCCTCGAATCGAACTATTTATGATCTTTCTCAGATCAAAATGGCCATGATCTTTCTCAGATCAAATCATTCATGATCTTTCTCGGATCAAATTATTCATGATCTTTCTCGGATCAAATTCTTCCACACATAAGCCTGTGGGGACTGTCCCAGGCATAAGCTCCTGGCTGGCTATTCCACATGACAAGATCAGTCCAAACCATATTTTTCTTTCTTTTTACTTTTCATGGACGTATAATATTTGACTTCATTAATCAATTCAAATCTTTGCAGTGTAATCAAAACAAACATGTCATATCTATATAATCATGCCATCATATGTATTGATATAACATATTCATGCTCGCAATCACATAAATAAATAACAGTGTCTCATATATGATAAATTCATCAATCTCAAATTCAATGATGCAAAACTAACAGTAAAATAGTATATACATGTGATGATGATCATGTATAATGATTCTTACCTCGATCAATGAAAAATCAAACTCACGGTCTTACAGTCTGAATATCAAAATCCTACTCATTGCCCTCCTGTCCGTTGGACTGTTCTCCTATCAAATAAATTAATTTAACCAAATAAATTTTCTAAAAAAATTATATATTGAGATTTATCCGAACTCTTACCTATGTCCCCTTTTTTTATATTTATATTTATTTATTTATTATATATATATAATTTAATTTTTATTTAGGGAAGAGAGAAGAGATTTCTTCTCCTCTTCCCCATGATCAAAATAGGGGACCCGAGCCCTTTCCGAGTGCCTCCCCCTCATCTGGCCATGTAGGCCATCTCCGGCCACCCTCCCCGGCAACCCCAACGACGGTGAGGCTACCGTCCCGTTGGCAGCCCCACCCCTCCTTGCTGCCGACGGCGGAAGGAGAGAACAATGCAAACAGGGGTGTCCCTGTTTGAGCCCGAACCGGTATCTCACCGGCTTCCAAGCACATCGATGGCCAGAGAGATTAATCCGAAAAGAAAGGAGAAGAACATACCTTGTTCCGACGGCCAAAAATAGCTCCGACGGCCCCTCTCTTTCGATCAACCCTCACGACGCTTTCTTTTGTCAATATCCTTCAAATCCCTTTAATTTCTTTAAAATTTTATTGTAAGATCCTAAGAGAGGGGAAGGGGGTCTTATAGAGACGGTCTTCTACCCCAACCGGACTCCTCGAGTCCGATTTCGTCAAAAACGGAGAGGAAGAAGACTCCGATTAGGAGTCTTCCTCCTTCCGTTAATTTTTTTTTTTTTTTTTTGTTGAGCCGTCATGGGTTTACAGGCCCAAGAACCTGGGCTGTTACACTATTAGATCATGCTTTGTATAGTTTTTAAAGCACTCTAATCTTAAGGTTCTCTTTGTAGCACAAATCATGAAGTTGATTGTTTTAAAACTATGCAAAACACGATCCAATAATTAACTTCGCAAAAATATATAGGCCAACCACTTTCACACGAAAGATACAACCCAAACCATTTGGTACTTAGTAAGGCCAAGTCTAGCGCACAAGCTCTATCCATCAATTGTGTTCTTAATTTGGTACTTGTGCAAAAGAAGACAAAAAGATTATATATGTAAAATAAATATTTTTTTGGTAGAATGCAAAATAGATATTTGATGAGAGTATATATGCAATTGCTAATTTTGAAAGAATATTCATATAAATTTAAATATTTTGAAAGTTATTCATACAAAAAGAAAAAAAAATTCTTATATTTATTTCTATACCTCATGAAATAAATCCTAGAAAATCTAACATTTTCTCAAAAAAATTTACATTAGAATTTGAAAACTTTTGATGGGTAGATCACAAAAAATTAACGTAATATTTTATCCATATAATTCACTTGTTTGTATAAATAAAATTATCTTTTATGAATCAAGCATATGCATAGGTTGGAAATTCTAAAATGAAAAAGAATTTAGGGGTATAGATCATCATGAACGATAAAAATAATTTTTTTGGTAAACAACAATTTGAAAATATTAGCTGTTCAAAAATTAATGATACGTGATTCTCCAAATAATGATGATAATGAACAAATGATTTAAATGGATAGATGGTGATAAGCAGATGATATGGATATGCAGTATCGTAACCAATAATTTATGCCCTCGCAGATTTGACCCGCATTTCGTGAGTTGACCCAATAGTGAGGCCAAGTCTTTTGTTTTTGGCACATATCTAGGCCAAGCCTTTTGTTCTTGATACTGGGTTAGCATTATATATTTCGATAGGTTGTATCTTTTGAAGGAATGATTGATCTTTTTTCGCACAGTGAATTATTGGATTATATTTTACATAGTTTTTAAAGCGGTTCAACCTCTAGATTACATCTGTAGTACAAATCATGAAGCTGACGTCTCGCTTTAAATATCATGCAAAATGCAATCTAATGGTTCATCTTGCAAAAAAGAAGACCTTTCACTCTCCCGCACAAAAGATACAATCTGACCCTATGGCACTTAGCGAGGACAAAGTCTCACGCACCGTTCCATCTATCAACCGAGAATATATTCGTTGTAATAGTGATACCACATCAAAATTATCACAATCCAATCAAAAATTGAGAATCGGTGTATGGCATCATTCACGGAAATTGATAAAATACATGGCATTCGATGAAATGCAGACGCTCTCATTGGGTTGGGACAAGTTTGACGTGGTATCACTGTTGTAACGAATATTTTATATCGCATCCCGTGCAAATCGCAAAGCAAGTTGAATGCCTGCATCCATCTGCTGCACAACTCTGAAAGCACCTGTTGTACAATCCAATGGTGGATTCGTGGGAAGGAAGGGGAATGCTCCTTTCGCACTGAAGATACAACCCCTGCCCCCATCAAGTCCTCTCCGTCACCATTAATTCGGTATTATCCACTAAGTCGGCTGTCCAGAACTACTGATAAGCAGGACAGTCACCTCGGTTATCTATCGATCTTCCTCAATCGAATCAAAATTTACATCAATTTCTGGCTTATTTGATTACTGACACTAATGGCATAGTACCCAGTTCAGATATTCATCGATATCAATTATTCCACATCGGTCTCTTACCGATGTGCCATCAGAAGTATGATGGTTATCAGACAGCTGTCATCCAGTTCAGTCGTAACTACCTTTCAGTTGTATTCCATCTCATTTACCATGTGGATAGCCGCCCCATGATTTCTGCACAACTAGTCATTCTATTGCAACAATCTAACAGCCTAACAGATCTCCAATGGCCTAGCAGCCTAACAAATCTCTAACATCCTAACAACTTAAGGCTTTAGTGAGCTTTCTCTATAAAAGGGGGACAATGTGCTCTCCGAAAGATAAGTCAAGTATGAGTGAATAGAGATAAAACTCTGCCAGATTCTTCAAAAGAAATTAGAGTTCTCTCCACTTTTTTCCACTCAAACTCCCATTTCTTGCTTTCTACTTCTCTATTTTTACTACTTGTTTCTCAAAACCCCGGCTGACTTAAGCATTAGAGGGTTCTAAATCGGAGGGCACCCTATGATTTTGGGACTTCTTTTGTAGATTTTACTTGCGGTTCATATTGGCACAATTCTCTGCTCTCTGGCTCGGTCTCTTGCCGACCTCACTTTCAGAGACTTGCAGAAACAGTAGGGATGGACCTTTCTATTTTTATCTTTTTATTTTATTATATTTTGATAGAAAAAGTCAAGATTAACCTAAGATCAGCCTTATCATACCATGGCGAATGTAATTTCCCGAGAAGATTGCTATTTTTCTTCCGCTAGAAAAGGTTAGAAAGTTGCAAACCAGCAGAAATCAAAGTTATCTTTTGATCTTCTAGTCAAGCACACGACTAAAAACAACAACAGAGAAAACATTGTTCTGGAAACATTGAGGTAGTCTTTTGATACTGCAGAGTTAACTATCTTTTGCCTTTTTATCCTTTGAGTTAATAATATCCCCTATTTGGTTCAAGGTTGAATTTTAATGGGTTAAGTGGTGGACAAAAGGAAGAACTTTTTGTGGTGCATCACTCAAGCGGGGCCCGGTTCAAATGAACTTTAAGTTTATCTGCTGCATTTGTGGAGAACAGCTAAAAAGGTAGCATGGAACTCTTGTAGAAGAAACACTCGTCTATATGAATCAAGTTCACAGAAACAATGGAATATAATATGATACAATGATAAATGTACGTATATAAAAAATTTTCACTATCATTAATTGTTCACATCTATGGTTAAAGTTTTTTTTTCCCCCTCCTTTTTCTAACCATTCCAAATCAATTATAGGCGAAAAATAAAAACTAAAAGCTTTATATTTATTGTTTTCTTACCTATGCTCCTAATAGGTGCAAAAATTGATGGTACGGATAGTATTAGAGAACTAAAATATATATCATATAATATATAAATTAAAAATTCAAATCATTGTGCATAATGTACAACTTCCAAAACATGTATAGACTAGAAATCATCAACTATGATCAGCATTTAGGGAAATGGACTTTCTTTGGTTATTTTGTAAATTCCTAAATATCAGGGGAGCCAAGCAGAAAAAGATTATGAAATTATGGAAAGTTTTTGCTCCTGGTGACATTTGATCAAGAGAGGATGGCTTTATGCTCCCTCTCTTGAGCCCTTAATTCTCTCCTGCAAGAAGAAATAGTTACTCATCTGATAATTCACTGTCTAGTTTGAAAAATATTTAGGTTCATTTTTGTCTGAAGCTAAACATTTCCTCAGCTTCTCAATGAGTTCGGGATCTACTGGTCTAAGGCTTCCGTTCCAAGGCAATTTCTGGTAGGGTGACACATCGCAATCTTGACTATTTGGTGGAGAATTTGGTTTCTTGGAAACCATGTCAGTCTTAATAGACTCTTCTTGTGTGGATTTTTTGCATGAATATCTTTCAAAATATTAAATTTTGCATGAATATCCTCTCATTTGCATATATATGCTTATAAAATATTTATTTTACATGTATATCCATCTTTTTCTTTTTTTGTTTTGGTATGTATATCCATGTTATTTAATACCATTAAAAAATGAGTGGTTTAAAATTGAAATTAATGATTGAAATACATGGATGTAATGATAAAATTAGGAGGATATACATGTAAATAATAACTTTATGAAAGTATTCAAACAATTTCTCGTATTTAGAAGAGTATACATATAAAAAAAACTAACTCATTTCTTAACAATGTTAGATGGTGAGGATATTTATAAAAAAAAAAAAAGAAAAAAGAATATACATGTAAAATAAGTATTTGATGTAGGTATACATGCAAATACTAATTTTGGGAGGAAATTTATGCAAATTTGAATATTTTGGAGGATACTTATGCAAAAAACTTTCTTATATTTATTTTATATCTCATGAAATAAATCTTAGAAAACCCAACATTTTCCCAAAAAAATATACATTAGAATTCAATAACTTTTGATGAGTAGATCACACAAATTACCATATTATTTTATCCAAATAATTTACTTTTTTGTACAAAATAAAATTATCTTTTATGCATAAAGCATATGCATCAGTTGGAAATTCTAAAATAAAAAATAATTTAGTGATATAGTGCATCATGAATAATGTAAATGTCTTTTTTTTTGGGGGGGGGTGGGGGAGGCGGTGGTAAACAAAAATGTGAATATTAGTGTTTCAAAAATTAATAATATATTCTTCTCCAAATAATGATGATAATTGAATTAAATAGATAGATGATGATAAATAGATGACCTAAATTAGTTATTATCTTAATTACTAACAATTTATGCTTTCGCAAATTTAACCTGCATTTCATGAATTGACGTAACGGCGAGGCCAAGTCTTTTGTTTTTGGGATATAGGGAAGTCAAGTCTTTTTTTTTCTTTGGTAATGGGTTTTAGTTGTATCTTTTTTTATGAAAAAAATTATTGATCTTTTTCTGTAAGATGAACCATTGGATCGCATTTCGTACAATTTTCAAAGAGCTCCAACCTTTAGATTCCATCCATAGCATAGATCACAAAGCTGGCATCAAATTTTTAAAAGCATACAAAATATGATCCAATGGTCCAACCCTTGGAAGAAGAACAATCACTTTTCTATGCGAAGATACATACAACCCAAACCCTTTGGCACCTAGCGAGGCTAAGTCCAAACACGGCCTCCATCCGTCAATCAAGCCGTTCTTTCATGCAGAAGATACAATCCCTGCCCTTATCAAGTCCTCTCCATCGTCATTAATTCGGTAGACTCACAGAGACGACCTCCAGTCAATGTCGGTGAAGATATCCTACTGAACAAAGACTTGGTCAACTCCCCGTAGAGTCACCGGCCACCACCATCAGGCTTCAGCAGTATAAGTAGCCGACTCCACATGAAAATTTAGAAGCAACATCAGAGAAGAATGATTTTGGTAATAACAAGGTCAAGTCTTTTGTTTTTTGATAGTGGGTTCAAGTTGTATCTTTCGAAAGAATGATTGACCATCTTTCATAAGGCAAACTGTTGGATCATGCTTTGTATAGTTTTCAAAGCACTCTAATCTTAAGGTTTTCTTTGTAGCACAGATCATGAAGTTGATTGTTTTAAAACTGTGCAAAATACGATCCGATAATTAACCTCGCAAAAATATATAGGCCAACCATTTTCATATGAAAGATACAATCCAAACCATTTGGTACTTAGCAAGGCCAAGTCCAAAGCACAAGCACTATCCATCAATTGTGTTCATAATTTGGTACGGGTGCAAATGAAGAAAAAAAAGATTATATATGTAGAATAAATATTTTTTTTGGTAGAATGCAAAACATATATTTGATGAGAGTATACATGCAAATGCTAATTTTGGAAGGATATTCATATAAATTTAAATATTTTGGAGGTTATTCATGTAAAAAGAAAAAAAAAATCTTATATTTATTTCTATACCTCATGAAATAAATCCTAGAAAACCTAACATTTTCTCAAAAAAAATATACATTAGAATTTGATAACTTTTGATGGGTAGATCATAAAAATTAGCATAATATTTTATCCATATAATTCACTTGTTTGTATAAATAAATTTGTCTTTTATGAATCAAGCATATGCATAGGTTGGAAATTCTAAGATGAAAAAGAATTTAGTGGTATAGATCATCATGAATGATGAAAATATTTTTATTTTGATAAATAATAATTTGAATATTAGCAGCTCAAAAATTATACGTGATTCTCCAAATAATGATGATAATGAACAGGCAATTTAAATGGATAGATGGTGATAAATAGATAATATGGATATGTAGTATCCTAATCAATAATTTATGCCCTCACGGACTTGACCCGCATTCCATGAGTTGACTCGACGGCGAGGCCAAGACTTTCATTTTTGGCACATAGCGAGGCCAAGCCTTTTGCTCTTGGTACTGGGTTAGCGTTGTATCTTTCGACATGTTGTATCTTTTGAAAGAATGATTGATCTTCTTTCATGCAGTAAATCATTGGATTGTATTTTATATAGTTTTTAAAGCGGTTCAACCTCTGGATTGCATTCGCAGCACAGATCATGAAGCTGATGTCTCGCTTTAAAAATCATACAAAATACGATCTAACAATTTATCTTGCAAAAAAGAAGATATTCCACTCTCCCACATAAAAGATACAACCTAAACCTGTGGTACTTTGTGAGGCCAAAATCTTGAGCACTGCTCCATCCATCAACCGAGAAGATATTTATTGTAACGGTGATGTCTCATCAAAATTGTCACAATCCAATCAAAAATTGAGAATCGGTGGCTAGTTTGTGATATTATTCACGGAAATTGGTAAAATATATGATACTTGATGAAATGCAGGCACTCTCGTTGGGTTGTGATAAATTTGATGTGGTATCACCGTTGCAACGAATATTTTATACCACATTCCGTGCAAACCGCAAAGCAAGTTGAATGTCTGCATCCATCTGTTGCACAGCTCTTAAAGCGCCTTTTCCACCATCCAATGGGGGATTCGTGGGAAGGAAAGGGAATGCTCGTTTCGCGCTGAAGATACGACCCCTGCCCCCATCAAGCCCTCTCCGTCGCCATTAATTCGGTAGGCTTTCAAGGACGACCTCCAGTCAACGGCGATGAAGATATCTAAGGCCACGAAGACTTGGTCAGCTTCCCCAAGTAGTCGCCGCCACCACCAGGCTTCAGCAGTGTAAGTAGCCGACTCCACATGAAGATTTAGAAGCAACATCAGAGAAGAAGGAATTAATGGCGTGGCAAGTAGCGGTGCTGCTTCAAATACTCGTGCGGCTATCCTCAGCACTTGCGGCCGCACCCATGGCTCAACCAGGATGCCGGGCGAAGTGCGGCGATGTCAAGATCCCCTACCCCTTCGGCATCGGCCCCGGCTGCTTCCTCCCTGGCTTCGACATCACTTGCAATACCACCACGAATGGATCCAAAGCATTCATTGGGCATGGCAACATTGAAGTATTAAATATCTCCCTAGTCGACGGCCTACTGAAAGTTAAACATTTCATTGCTCACGACTGTTATGACGGGCAGGGTAAAAGAGTCCGGCACAACAATCCGTGGATGCAACTGGGGAGGACGAGGTCCATCAGATTCTCTGACACCAGCAACAGGTTTGTGGCCATCGGGTGCGACACCATCGCGTACCTCATCGACATGGACCACAAGTTCACGACTGGGTGTGCTTCCATGTGCAACAACACGAGCTTCGTGACGAACGGGACCTGCTCCGGCATCGGCTGCTGCGAGATCGGGATACCCAAGGGGCTCAGGGCCTTCACAGTCGAGCTCCACAGCTATCACAACCACTCCAACTGTTCGAGCTTCAGTCCTTGCAGCTATGCCTTCCTGACCGACACGTCGTTCAGGTTCAACGCATCGGATTTCTTAAGCTTCGAAAACGTTACGATGATGCCGGCGACTCTGGAGTGGGATGTGGGGAACAAGACGTGCGAGGAAGCTCGGGAGGAGGGGGGCTCTGCTTGCGTCGCCAAAAACAGTGAATGCTACAACTCGACCAATGGCCACCGCTGCAATTGTTCCCAAGGCTACGAAGGGAACCCCTACCTTCGTGATGGATGTCAAGGTAGGACGACAGTGCATGTTTTTCACATTAGCATTTTTCTTCTCCCGCCCATGCATGGGATAATTTTAGGGATGCAACCGTGGAATTGGCTTATACGTACCAAGCCATACCTATCTATCTATCTATCTATCTATATATGTCTGCGTGTTCTTGAACCACTCTGTTTTCCATGTTCTTTCAATTCTTCTTTATGCCCCTCAAAGCCTCTATTTAGGCTGAGCTTTATGCTACTTACAGCCAGCTCCAGCTCAGACCTGACCTCTGCCCTCTCCCATTCGTTTCTGTACTTCTGTTTCCAATTCTTTCGTTTGCTTAATGAAATACAAGGCGGTGACCTAACTGTATTTTCTCACAAAAAAGGGACCCAATTTGGATAATAGAGCTTCTGACATTAGTATATTGGCTTCCATCAAAATAAAAGGACATTAGTATAATGGCTTCAGCATGAAGACTAATTTACAGCAATGGCGACTTAACTTGGGATCTGCTAAGAATGATATGTCATAAATTTATTCCTTGCCTTCCATTTTAGCGAAGGCCAAAGACTCGACCGTTAGTTATGATGAAAATCAATCATTCTTTCGCGAGAAAGATACAAACCGAAACCATCATATACATAATCACCCTTTCTTCTCATTTATTTTCTTCAAAAAATATGTACTCCAACTTGCTTCCCCTTTCATTTCTTTTGTCTTGGCATATGGATTCTTGTAATATTTTTGGTGGCTTCACAGATATCGATGAGTGCAGAGATCCACAAAAAAATCAGTGCGTGAGCCATTGCATAAATACGATCGGAAGCTATCACTGTACTTGTCCGCGGGGCATGCGGGGGGATGGTCGAAAGGATGGAAGCCGTTGCACCACCGAATTCCCTTTTCTTGGTGTGGTTTTAGGTAATTATCTATCATTTAGCTGCTCTTTCCTCTGACTAGTATTTGGAATGTAAAGAGTGAAACTTGGTGGTGAAAAATTAACGAACCCCAAAAGTTTCCATTCTACATGGCACCAGACATATCTACTCATAATATTTGTTTTTTGTTCAGTATAATATTTTTATAATTTTATTTTGCAATGATCCAATATCTTATTCAAAAGGGTTAGCCAGAAGTTATAATTCGATTTCTTGGTTCTGTATAACTTGCCAAGATCTTCCAAGTCAAAATTAATATATAGCTTTGTGCGTAGTCCCATATTAATTGTATGCGAAAAAAAATCTTAAATTTTTTTATGTATAGAGTCAAGAAATTCAAATATTAATATATATCTAGTATTTTGAGTGAGATCCTGATCAAAGGAACATAAAGCAAACAATCAATAACATATAAATATTAAATAATTATCATATAAATTTAAATAAATAATAATACAAACACATTACTTAGATAACTAAGTATAAAGATAACAGTTTTTAGAGGTTAAGATCATCCAAAAATCAGGTGCCTTTTGTTACTTGTTGTTATAATGGTTGATTAGCATCAACTAATTGTGCAACAAAATATTAACGGTAACCTGTAGTTTTGATCTCTTGCAACCAGGCAGGCCTATGCATCCGTCAACCTCACCTATTGTAATTGTTGCAGGTGCTGGCTCCGGCTTCCTATTTCTGTGCGCCAGCATATCTTGGTTGTACTGGATTTTAAGTAAAAGGAGACTCATCAAGCTCAAGGAGAAGTTTTTCCAACAGAATGGCGGTCTTTTGCTGCAGCACCACATCTCTTCATCAAGCGATGATGGTCGTAATGATTCCATTATGAGGATATTTACCTCTGAGGAGCTTCAAAGAGCAACCAACAACTACGACGAGGATTGCATCATTGGTCAGGGAGGCTTCGGAACGGTTTACAAAGGGACCTTGTCAGACCAAAGAGTCGTCGCAATTAAGAAATCAAAGATCGCAGCCAAGGGTGAAATCGAGCAGTTCATAAATGAAGTTGTTCTCCTCTCCACCATCAACCATAAGAATGTGGTGAAGCTCTTGGGGTGTTGCCTAGAGACTCAAGTGCCCTTACTGGTATTTGAATTCATGTCAAATGGAACCCTCTCTCACCACATCCATGACCAAGGCCGTCGAGGCTCGTTGTCCTTGGAAAATCGATTGAGGATCGCTGCAGAGGCTGCTGAAGCACTGGCCTACCTTCACTCATCAGTGTCCACTCCGATCATCCACAGAGATGTGAAGTCCACCAATATACTCTTGGATGACAGCTACACAGCTAAGGTTTCAGATTTTGGTACTTCAAGGTTGGTTCCATTCGATCGAAACTGCCTCACTTCACTGGTGAGAGGAACAATTGGATACTTGGACCCAGAATACTTCCAATCGGGTCAGTTCACAGACAAGAGTGATGTCTATAGCTTTGGAGTAGTACTTGTCGAGCTCTTGACGGGTGAGAAGGCTCTCTCAATGAATAAATCTGAAGAACATAGAAGTCTCGTGAAACGTTTCATTTCTTGCATGAGTGAGGGTGGACTTCGTGAGATTCTCGACGATCGCATCCACCGTGAGGGATCCATGGAGCAGCTACTGGCAGTCGCTAAGCTCGCCGAGAGATGCCTTCGATTGAATGGAGACGAGAGGCCCACAATGAAGGAGGTGGCGATCAAGTTAGAGGGTATGAGAACGTCCACCAACCACCCATGGGTTGGTGAGGAGATCGAGCCTTTGTTGGCAGAGCCACTGTTGAGCGAGCTAGCATTTTATGGTGCCGGTAACACAACCAGCGATGGCAATTCTTCATATAGCGAGTTTGTGCCACTTAACATCACCAAATGATTTCAGACGGAGAGACAACCAAGATTATCTACGGTGTGCCCCCATCAGAAGATAAAGGGTGCTCTACGAGCATGTATCATGTCATACTTGGTGCATATTGTTTGATACCGTCCATCTTCTGAGAGTAGTCATCAAGGTCTACATAGTACTTGGTGTTGTGTCTCGCGTACTATAGAAAATCAATGCTCGAGAAAAGATGTCTTCTATAACTGCACCTGTGGGACAATCGATTGATCATATCCATATACTTATCCTAATTAATTATGATTGTTTTTATTATGAGTATATCGGCAATGTCACTATATAGTACTTTGTGGAATTCACCTTAACCTTTTATGCAACTCTATTTTCCAATGATTCCCCTGCAGCATTTGGCAAGATGATCTGATGAGTTGATTAAAGGCATGCCATTTGGGATTCACTTCAGTCAAGAAGAACCAAGCCTGTACTGTACTGGATTTTTCAGCGGACACCACTCTATGTGCATCAAAATTTGAGCTATCCAACATCAGGTTGAATTAGCGTGCAACCAGGAGTCCCAATACGTGATACTAGACAATCTAAAACTGCATTGCGCTACAGTAGTCTGGCCTAGGTTGGGACTGACATAAATTTCATATTGACTTCTATGCAGTACTACTATGGGGCTCTTATTGTGTGCATACACGAATAATTCTCTTGCTATGTCGCAAGAGGGGATTGGTGCAATTCCTTAGATTTTGCCATACATGAGAGGGTAATCCACTATAGAGTTATTTTTTTTTCTTTTTTTTTCCTTTTTTTTTTTTGGGTAACAAATAAGGACCTTTATTCATTCATAAGAAAGTACAAGATTGCTATGAAGCAGGCTGACCAAAGAACACATACCCTGCTTGTTTCCGTAGCCCCAAAACAAAGTAAAACCAAACCTGTAAGAAAAACGGAAGCTATAAAAGGAGGATGTACAGGATAAGCTGAGTATGATACAGAGCTGTTGTACAGGCCCAAAAAGTAACAGTTGGAAAGAGTATCAAAAGAGTAACCCTAGGAAAGAAGAAGCTGTGGAGAAAGTATAAACTGAATTTTGATATATAACCCAAAAAATGCATTGATGTGAAAGACTTCTGCAGGTAATCCGATAATTCCAAACATCCTGAAATAAATATACATGCAGCAACAGCAGAGGCAAAATAAGTTGTAGTTTTCTGATTGTTCAAATAAAAAGACAGCAGCAGAGAAACGTTGATCAGGATCCAGCATGGGAGGCGTACAAGAGAATAGCAAGAAATGGGTGTGCACCCAAAAACCAGATACACTACAACCATCCTTGAGCAGTGATTGCAAGCAACAGGCCATCTCTTGAAATGAAAAGAACTTATGAAGTAACCTGCAACCTGATGAGGACCATGATATAAAAGTACAATACTCCACCATGAGTGAGAAGTTATTTGTTATCCCCATAGGCACATAAGCATGGTCATAATATAGTTGCATAGATATCCCATAGAAATCGGACTCCATGACACAAAAATGGAAGGAACAACCCAGCATACAATATATACAATTATTAGTCATTAACTCCGGCAAGAAAATCAAAAGAAAATTAGTAAAAAAATGCGTAGTTTTATTCTTTTTTTCCTATTTTTTTCCTTCCTTTTTGCTTTGTTCTTTTCTCTTTCTTCTTCTCTTCTTTTCTATTTTTTTCTTTTTTCCTTTTTCCTTCCATCTGGTTTTTTCGCATTCTCCTTGGAGACTTGCAATGCTGTATGATATAAAACATCAGAAAGGTTGTTGAAAGAGCCAAGATCAGCAGCATTAAGTATGAGGGAAGCATGAAGTATGAAATGTGCAATGTTTGAAGGCCGACCTGCAGCAGCATTGGTGATTATGATGCAAGACGGCACAAGTAGCAAACTTTGAACAATATGGGACACCGGCACATAAGTTTGAAGATGTACCAGCAAGGAGCTTTTGTTAGCATGTGTTTTAAACTATGTAGAACCATGAACAGAGGCCTTCATACATGAGTAACCAAAGGCCAAACACTTCTTCTCTTCTTTTGTTTTATAATTTGACCTTCCCTTTTTTTCCATTTCATCCATCATTTTTCTTTTTTTTCCATTCAAGTTTTTTTGTATCTCACATTTTTTTATATCTATGTACTTCATTCTTCGGGGTAATTCCAATTTTCCCCAAGTTCCTTTTTTTCCTGTCTGTTTTTTGTTGACTTCATTCACTGATCTTTTTTGAGTGGGAGCCATGACGACAGGAAGAAGCATAGTAAGACGACAAGGTATAAGATTATTCCACTGGCATAGGAGAAACCTTGACATTAGATGTTGCTCCATCTCTTGTTGATTGCCACATGATCATATCATATGTGGACTTAAACCGATTTCATACACTTGCAACCTTTTCCCTATAGCATGAATACCCTTCAGCATGATCCCCGTAGTGTGGCTCATGTACCAAAACTTGACCATCATGAATGGAAAATAAAACCAACAAGCTGACTCGTCCTGCAAAACCAAAACAGCAGTTAATTCATAAGGGTGATTTAAATACCACAAAAGAGAGAGTATCCTCCTATCAGGATTAGTAAAACAATATTTATCGATTATATGAGATTCCATGAGCATCAGCTTGCATAAGATATATAGCATCATGATCAGTAATTTCATTATATGACCATATAAAAATCCCCTTGCAGAGCCCTGTTTGCCATAAAGTCTGCCACCTTATTCGCTTCCCTAAAAATATGAGAAATTTTATAAGCATCCACACTTGCAAACTATCGCTGGAGATCTCGAACATAAGGAAGATGATTCACCAAATGGAGAAATGGATTCTTTAACTAAGACACTCTAGTATCAGAGTCCCCCTCTACCAAAATTCAGGTAGCTTGAAATTCTTGTACAGCCACCATAATAGCAAGCCAGGCAGCCGTTAATTCAGCAAAAGGAATAGGAAAATGAGGAAGTAACTTACCTCCTGCTCGCAAAACAAAAGCATCATGATTCCAAATTACGTAACCTACAGCCGCTTTACATTGAATGATTGATGCATCAAAATTAATTTTTAAAAACCCAACATGAGGGGTTAGCCAAGGCACAAGATGAGGTTGATGCGAAGAAAGAGTTCCTTGCAATTGGCTATCCCAATACTGACGCAGGTTTTGAGGATGTTGTAAATAATTATAATCATAATCTTTAACAAAAACCATCAGTTTGCACAATAACTATGCAATCATCATGTGGTTATGATTAAAACTTCATTCATTGCGAGCCCACCGAAGCAGTCAAACTGCATATACCAAGATTGATCTCTGTTTCATCGCTACCAAGACATTAGATAGATACTCTAAGAAAGCCGGCAATGAATTAAAACAGGGATTAAGCCGATACACGCAACTCAATTGCTGCCAAAAACAACCGTACATAAGAGCAACGAAAAATAAAATGGTCACAATCCTCTACGTGGTTGCCGCATACATCACAATACCTCTGATTTATAGGAATTATATTATACCTACTAAGGATATCTTTACAAAGCAGCTGGTTCCATGCCAATCTCCAGCAAAATATTTTGACTCACAAGGGCACCCATAAAGATCAAATCGAAGCTGAATTGACCTGCAAGTTTAGATCATTGTTAGTAAAAAAAAAACCTCTTCATATCACCTAAAGAGATATGTAGTAACTTAGAGAAACTATAGAGTTGTTAAAACAGCAGTTATAAGCCCAATTAATTTTCATTTAGATACAATAGGTTTCCCAAGCATTTTCCAACTTTATGTGACATTCGCCATGTATAACTCTTTAAGAATTATTGATATAATGGATGAAGCTCACATTCTGGGTGATGGGATCCCACTAAACGAAATTTGATGCATGATCACATGATTTTAGCATTGCTCTTTGCAGAATATTGAGAGCAAATTTAGATTTTGAAGTTGAATCTCTTTTATTTAGTTGTATATTAATCAATTGTACAATTGGCTTGCCTTTCATTGTAGATATAATATAATATCTATAGAGCAATCGATTTCTACGGACTCGATCATTGCTGACCTAGTCTTTTTTATTTAAAAATAAATTTTTTTATTGATTATCAAAACTATTTATGTATTTTTTTTAGAAAAACTTTGAGGGAGTGCAAGGAATGGAAAGCCACACGCATATTAATAGCTATATTCCAATAATGAGAAATATATCACCATTGAGGCATAAAATTCTTAATGGATTCATAAAGGGTCGTAGAGCCTTACATAATAATAAAATTGTTATTTTTATACTGTGACCATGCTCTCCCTCATCTTTTGAGCTTTATTATAAAAATCATAGTTTCATTTCACCATCATGCATGATATTTTGCCCATTTCTCAATTTTTATTGTAGCTTACTCATCATTCACGACTTAGAAGTAGCGTGACTTGGCATGCATGCACTTTTCCCAAAATGTAGCGTGTAGACCATTTTAGAATACTTAACTAAGGGTGCGTTTGATTAGCCATTAAAATTTTTTTTATTTTTTATTTTTAAAAAATAAAAATTAAAAAATAATATTTGATAACACTATGAAAAATAAAAATCAAAAAATTAAAATAATTTTTTTATATATAAAATAAAAAAATTTTACTTTTCAAAATTTGCTTTTCTGATTTTTTTTGCTTTCTCACGTCTAAAACGTCAAACCAAAAAATAAAGAGCTCGAACTTTTCTTCCTGGTCGAGCTCTTCATCTCCCCACCTCATTCTTCTTCCTTTTTCGAACCTTTCCTCCTTATTGAACTCTTCACTTGCCATCTCCAAATATTACTTTTTGCTTTATAGCAACGTAGTTATCAAATATGCTTTTTATTTTTTTATTTTTACTTAATAATAAAAATTAAAAAATAAAAAATATTTTTTAAAAATTAAAAATTAAAAAGTATAACCAAACACATCCTAAGCTTTTTTACTCCCGGACAAGAAATATATTCATCTCATCGTAAAAAAAAAAAGAAGAAAAAAAAAAGGAAATCAGTGGAAGAAAAATGCTGAGGGCGACCTTCATACCCCCAGAGCAACTCTTGGTATCATATGTCACAAAAGGATGGATAGTTTATATCATAACCCTACGATGCATTGCAATGATTTTACCACATACCATGGTGGAGACCAAGTTCCGGGGTGAGAAAATTGCATACCAGGTATTCTATGGCAGCTGAAGCCAAATGTTGGTCAAATAAGCCCCACACCCAGGAACAGGACAAAGAACTGCCGCAGGCACGTGACAAGTCACGCTGGTGGCGTGGGTGCTGCCCGGTGTCACGCCTCTTCATCCCTCTGAACTCTCCCATGGCACGTGTCTACCGTTTCAGAGGGGAGGGCCGCTCATGTGGGGGCCATGTGGGGGCTGCCAAGTCCTGCGGTGTATCCGGACGGAATCCCGAGGGAATGTAACCGTCGATGGGTGGTGTTGACGTGTTGTCACTGTGGCCACCATCCTCATGATCACGTGATCGCTCGTTTCCGGGCAGAGGACAGGGGCTCTCATGGGTCCATTCCTCCGAAATATATAATATATAAAATTTATTTGACGTTAATCTGGGTCCTTGAGACCTTTAGCTCATTGGTTTTGGGCCTTAGCCGCTGGCTTTGCTTTTGAGGTACATGAATGGAAAATTATTATATGGAGACAAGGCTTCTCGGATCCTAGAGATGCTTATGCTAATTAATTTATTAAGGATCTATTTAAATGATCGGATTGAAAAATCTATACATGATTTTGCAGTTCTAAGTATTCCATCACTTGCGTAATCTTAGTTAAATATAACTAAGTTTAAATTTTTAAAATAATCTTTCTGAGAGAAAAATAAAACTGGTAGTCCGAGATATAAGAGTCCATCCATTACTTGTGTATTTCTTAGTTAATATATTTAATTATAAATTTATTGGTTAAATATAACTAATTATCTATTTTGAGAGAAGGCATCCGAGCTACAATGTAGCCCATATATTTCGATGCCATGGTGGCTAATCCCTTTCTATGTTGCCATTTTCCACAACCTATCTTTTGGTTAAGGAATTTTTTTTTTTTTGTTATTACAAAAGGAGTGGGAGCGTGATCTACATAGCAACCTTCTCTGGATATGACCATAGAAGCCAGTCAAAGGGTTTTTTTTTTTTTTTTTTGAGGCGGGTGATAACTTTAAGATGGGATGAAAAGTTTTTCCACCAATGTATATACATGAGCGAAGTTGAGATGATGGAATTTTTTTTTCAAAAAAATAATGTAAATCTAAAAATTTTAATTTAGTACTGAAAACCGTCTGACTCTCGTGTGATTAAATATGTACAACAATGAAATGGTGATAATTGACCTTAGCTACTAAACTATATTTAAATATAATTATGAAAAATTTCTTTTTTGCTAAATGCCATTTGAGCTCCTAAAACAAGATGGTTATTGCCAAATGCCTCCTCTTTGAAAGACAAGCGAATATTCTCTATAGTTTTTGATACCTATATGATAGGATATAATTGGTCTCCACTCTTTGTTACTTTTGGAACAGAATATCCATTGGCATCTTTTGCTGGCGCATGCAACCAAATAAATTATCGCTGCCACAAAGGATTTGGGATGTATAATGAATGATTCATCTCCCTTCACTTAATCAACTATTTGATTGCACAATATCCACTTTGAGATCCTTGCAAACAGATGGAAGATAGATTGAAATGATTCAAACTCTTTGCAAGGCACGGTCCAAGGGTTCATTTCGCAAAAAAAGATCAATCATTTCTTTATAGGAAAGATGCAAACCGAACCCTACCATAAAAAAACACGATCCACCACCAATCATTCTTTTCATCATTCATAAAAGAATATAGTTTTTTGTAGGGCTTTGCACATATCAGACAATGTTGGACTAACTAAGCAACAGATTATGTTGGCTTCAAGTTGGAAAACAATCTTTTCACACTAAAAACAACCTTTTGATGGCTAGATTGATCTAGACTTACACACGCTGCAGTCAACCAAAAGATAACCCGAGGATCATTTTGATAACCCACAGATCATGTTGTGACATAAACCTACCTTATTCAAAGAATAAGAACTAATGCTAATGCATTCCTCACATGGCGAGCCACATTGGTGATACGAAGTTATAGAGGTGCAATCAAATAATCTAGTACAACTAGATTGTTTATTTCTTTGTCTCTGAAATTTCAATTTTTATATTATAGTTTGTGACATTATAACATCTTAAAAACAGTTTCAGTTGGAGGCAGCAATGGAATTTAACCTTTTTTTGTGCAGTCCATCTCACAGGGGCCACTCATGAGGAAGAAAGTTCTGTATGGTGTTCAATTGTGACAATAACTCATTGCCTTACTGGTATATATACATGCCTTTCTTCTTGTCTTTCAAAAGATCCAGACTCCATCGAACGAGGAATTCCAAAATAAAAAGGAGGTGAACGGATATGAAACATGTTACCATCTTCTACTTTTGTGGGTGGAAATGGCCAAGAATCCAATGAGAGGTGAAGAACTTGATAGATGCATGCATTAGTTCCTAGCCCTAACTTTGATGTGGACGAGGAGTACGTGTGTCGCCAAAGGGCTCATATGATAAGCTTGGCCCCTTTTAAGAGGCTGCCACGTTGGACACTGCCTGCCAAAGGACTGGGCGCGACGAAGGCCGCTAAACTAGCACTCCAGCAATGGGTACCCGAAAGCATCAACAGGATGGGACTTAGGGTGACGCGTGTTGAACAGTGGAAGTGAGGATTGAGACAAATGTCACTGTAGTATTCCACAGGGCCCATCTTGTGGACCTAGGAATAAATGCGTGAATTAGAAGTTTTGGATTGCGGGAAGAAAACACTACACTGATGCCTTAGCATGTGTTGTAGCATGTGCAGTGTACCAACAAATACATGTAAAATATCAATGAGACAAGGAAATTTATGATATTTTCCATATCACATTTCACCCAAAAAAAAAAAAATGCATATATACCATGGATATGATGGGGATATTTGCATCTTCTTTTTTTTTTTCTAATCTAAATTAAGTCAAGCTAAAGTTCTCTCTCGTGTAATTTTTGTATGCTTGCTTCCTTTAACTAAAGTTGACTGTAAGCTGAAGTTTTCTCTCATGTAATTTTTGTATACTTGCTTCCTTTGGCTAAAGTTGATTAATTAAAGACGCACAAGGCAGCTTCTTAAACAATTAAAGAAAGAAATATGTGTTCTCTAAAATTCAATCTTCGTAAGTACTACGATAATGAGGTTAATAGATGATAGTTTCAACATTTCGATGAATCATATGACTTATAATTTTGATCAACCCATCTGCTTGATATTATTTAAGAAGTCGCTTTTTATATTTTCAATTTTTTTATAAATATATAGCTACTATCTTGTTAGATTTTTTTTTTTTTATTATCCTCGTTCAGAATGAACTAAATTACAGCCGAAAAAACTAAGTTTATAATTTGATTATGATAATTTAACCAGTGACAATGCAAACAGTGCCACACACATAAAGAAACAAAATATATGACGCGAGACATGAAGACATGGACAATTTACCTTAAGGCGTAGCATAACGAGACCATTTACGAAGTGGACGGTTTACGTGTCACCAAATTCTCTCCCCCCGGTTAAATGTCTTTGTTACTGCTGAATAAGGAAAGCTCTACTGATGATGAAAGTGCGTCTATCAACATCATCATCGCCTCCATGACAAAATCTAGAATATTTCTATATATAACCCTACTAAACACTTGTTTAGGCATTAATTAACACAACTATGTGCGCTCCAATCAGCTTAATATCAATAGTTATTACCCCTGCTGCTGGCAACGCCCAAACTGTCACCCTCTAATGGGACCCATTAGTCAATGAATGGGCATATAATTGGGTAATTTGGAGGCTGATGTGCTAAGTAACCTTATTTACCAATCCAAATCATATCATTAGCACTAATGGAGGCTGATGTGCTAAGTAACTTTAATCTTCTAACCAATCATATCATCATTAGCACCAACGGATGGAGGAATATTATATAATTGAGTCCTAGGTATCATTGATGGAGCCAACCAAACTGAGTAAAAATAATTGGTGGTGGGTGGTAGAACTAACCATGGTTAAGAGTATGTAGTTAGAGTCAGGTCCGATAACGAAAGGCGGCTATTTAAAGGAGGGGGTGGTGAGCTTGGACTCCCATCCGCATCTGGCAATCATCTCCCATGACTCCACCTCAACCTCTCGCTGCCTCTCTGCTTTTCCTCTCACCTAATTATACTTGAAGCGAAAGCCAAGCCAAGAATCCAAAAAGAAAGAAGAAGAGCAACACCTTTTCAAGAAAAGTAATTCTCTCTTTCCCTGCCTTATCTCTTACTACGTTTTGGATCTGGTTTTATTTTGTTTATATAAATTTTAAGGATCCTATCTAGCGTCGTTTTGGCAAATTAAATCTTTGGTTTTATCAGTATTTCCCATCAAAATGTCATTTTTCCTTCAAACTTTCTAAAGTTCGGGATCTTTGGAGGTTTCCTGATCAATTTCGCAGAAAAAGAAAAAATTTGAACTGATTCTTTTGATATTTGTTCGTTACTCACGGATCGCAGCTGCTGAGATCGAGAAGTGGGAATAGATCGTTGCTTGATACCACTTGTTTCTCCCGGATCGCTTCTGGGCGAGATCCAAGGAGGCGCGGAGCGAATCGGAGCGGTCTGATCTCATTGATCCGACGGCGATGGGTCTCTCGAGCTTGCCGACGCCCTCGGAGGGCGTCTTGACCCTCCTTCTAGCGAACACCGCCCTCACCGTCTCCATCTTGAAGGGGCTCGCCCGCTCCGTCCTCCACGTTCTCGGCTTCCGCCCCTTTCCCCCGGCGCCGGACCCGGCCGTGCCCGCCTTCGACTGGTTCTCGGAGCCCACACTCACGGAGCGGTTCCGGAGCAGGTTCCAGCCCATCCGGTTCGGGTCGGCCTTCGGGCGGCGGCGCCAGCAGGCGGTCGACTGCCGGGTTTGCCTGGCCCGGTTCGAGCCGGAATCGGTGGTGAACCGGCTCCCCTGTGGCCACCTCTTCCACAAGGCCTGCCTCGAGCGCTGGCTCGACTACCACCACGCCACGTGTCCTCTCTGTCGGTCCCACCTCCTCCCCGCCGACGAGCCATCCACCGCCGCCTCTTCTTCGCCCTTTTATTAGGACCACCGTGACAGGGTTCGAAGAAGTATTTGGTGTGGTGACGATACACGGTATCTTTCCGTAGGAGTTTTTCGTGGTTTTTTTATGCTGCCGTTGTGGTTTTACTTCTTGTAGATGTCCGACGAGTGCTGCGTGTACAGGTGCTAACTTTCTAAAAGGAATTTATTCTATTTTTAGAAGGAACTAGAATGCTCGTTTTCTAATTTTGGATATTTGTTTAGTCCTTTTCATCATCGGTTTATGGCTTGGGTGTTTTGAATCTGAGCTGTTGGCTGTCTTCCGTTATGGGTGTTTGGAGTTGGATGATATGTGATATCACAATGGCAACATGGGTATGTAATGTTGTTAGTACATATTTGTTTTAATATATCATGTAGCATGGGAACCGGAGGATTATCTCCTATTAGTTGTTTGAATGGGTTTATATTTTATCTGGAATACATCATATTTGGGTCCACCGTATCCACCTAGAAGGTGAGTTTTGGGTTCAAGCGATGCTTGAATCGGGAGCATTTTGAGTTAGCTCTACTCGCCTTGGATTTAACATACCAGACCTGTGATCAATCTGGTTCGAGCTCTATTTTCAGTGTGAGCTCAAACGTTAAAGTAGTTGGTCTGTATTGTGGTTGGATGGTGCTTCTGAGGTTTGAATTGGATTATCAGGGCAATATTTCTTGTTGTCCCTGATTATCGATTTCAGATCTAATGTTTTTGTCAGGCTAATGGTACGAATCTAATCAAATTTAATCAGAAACAGCAAAATCAGCTTGTGGTTAGTTCCAAATTTGCTGTATGCCACAGTATTGCCTAATCATACAGGCCTATAGAAATGGGCCTACTTGGATACTATTTATAATTGTTTACATCATACATAGAAAATGGGGGAAACTGTAACAATCCCGGACTTCACAGTAAAAGACTAACCGAGAAGTAATCTTTTAGATTCCTTGGCTCCATATGAGTATTTAGGATATTTCCATCGTATGATTGATGTGAGACTAAATATATGCGCTCACAAATTCTCATAAAGAGTAAAAACTAATGGTATACCATGAAATGTTGTTCTTTGGCATGCTGCCCATATTCTGCCAAGAGTGTCACCAGGATAAAATGAATCCTGCTTGACACGAGGGATGAGGGTCAGAAAGCGGATCCTCATGAGTTGGGGATGAAAGTCGTTGGACCTCTCTTGAGGTGGAGGATTCCAGGGTCGGCATGGAGTTGTAGAGGGTGTTACGGATAATTAGGAGGGCCCTCCAATAGATCGTTGCAATTTCTCCGTTAACCCAAATAAGAGGCCCCAAATGAGACCCCTGATAAGGCTTCAACCGTAGTCGTAATGTGGACATATTAGGAATTGCTCTGTATCTAATTGGCTCAAGAAGAAACATCCCTTTTATTCAGACTACATTCAGGAAGAAAAGAAGAGGCTTAACAACCATGCGCACTGTTTACAAATTAGGAAAATGGAATTTTCAGACATGCTATGTCTCAAACTAAATTAGGAAAAAGAAGTCAATCTCAGAAAGCTAAAACTCTAAATTGAATTTCTAGTTGCTTATGGAACCAGGAAAGAAAAACCAAAATGGATCTTCAAAGCCTCTTTACTTGCAGAAAAGAATCATTTGTTCTGTGCTTGCCTTGTGATTGGACTGAACGAAGGAATAGGCAGAAGTATACCAACATTTCTCCTTCATATTTTTGTTAGACTCATGTTAGCTAAAGAATACCTCCGGATAGTTAGTTCGCAAGTCATTGCCACTTCAAATCCTGATATCCATCATATTTGCGAGCCAAAGAGCTTGCATTTCTTCATACTTCACCACCATGGTCATCTTTGCTTTCTATACACCCATCCTACCATGTTCCCTAATTGACAGGACAATGGAGAAAGCCGCCTCGCGATCCTTCATAAGATATTCCAGGTGCAACCAGAAGAACATTGTAGTCCGCCCAGGATTACTCGGGATACCATCTGCTGGTCTAAAACTCTAGGTATTCTTTTATTTTGTACCTGAACAGTCAAGAATCAGAATTTGGAGCACAGAATCAATTCTCAGGCTTGCAACTGAACCTTTGGCGTTGCTTCTTTAACTGAAAGAATCAAACTTCTGAATGGAATCGTCTGTTGTTTGATGCTCAGAATTCGTGGTGATACTCACACTAAATTTTTTTGTAAGGCAAGTATTCAAAAATATCCGCAAATAGTGGTGTAAAGAATCATTCTACTTTCCCCGCATGACTTCGTTTTCAACTTGACTGAACATCTCCTTGAGTCGGGCAGATGAACTGGATATCACATTCTTCGTTATCCTCTTTTGATTCTTGGTGCTCTTCAACCAGGCAATCCCCAAGGATACCTGAACATTGCATGCCCTCAATTTAGGGCCAAGATCCTCTATCTGATATCTCAAATGAAGCTGCATGAAATAAAAAGGTGACATGATTGGACAACAATATCAGAAAGGTCATTGTTGATGATTCATATAACCTATATACAGTACTTATAGACATTTATAGCCACGACGAAAATATGAGTTCGAGAAAGATGCCCTTACGTTAAAGTAGTCACCAAGTGGAAGTCCTTCAAGTGTCATAACTTCTTCAACAATATATCCATTTCTATCAGGTAAAAGAGATTTTTGTTGGGTGCTAGTTACTTCACCTCCATAACGAGATACACTCTTGGCAAATTTGTAATGAACTTGCCTTTGGTAAACATCAGGCTTAACTGATTCCCATGCTGTTATATTGTAGTCAACACAACCAACTTTGTCCATTACACTTTGCTCCAAAGAAGTTCCTTCAAATACCTTCATCAGTGAGTTCATCTGATTACACATCAATGATCACATTTCACTAGTCACTTCGGTGATCTCCATGTAAGCTCATTTTGAGAATAGAGACAGATATCGCATATATGGAGAAAAGGGAAAAAAACTCACAGGAACAGGAATGGCAGATGAGAAAACCTCTGACATGTTGGCATCCTCTATGCCTAAGAAAGATCCACTCTCATCACTGTTAAGGATTTTTGCTTCAGATTCTTCTTCAGCTATCTGCATTTTCTGTTCAGTGCTCAGGGATCTTGCCTTCCACAGTGCCATGATTGTCCTGTTAGGCATCAAAGTACATATTTATTCTCTTCATAAATAGGTGACGTATAACACACTGATCAGAAATACAATTTAAAAACCCAAAATCCGGTTATCTGAATGCATGAGACCCTATAGGCATTAAACCAAAACAAACAGCACTTTCTTGGTCTCAAGCACATAAGCATGTTTTGTAGGTTTGTTTTGTAGGTTTATGAACTAATACTTCAAAAGCAAGGGGTGTACATAACTGAAATAAAATTAGAAACTAATCTACCATTAACCCGTGCAGAAAACAAGTTAATAGAGTAACAAAAGGAAGCAGGAATTTCTTTTGCTGGAATCTATGCCTTGCATATGATTCAAAATATTGTACAAGGAAAAAAGAGTAATCACCTGTTGGCTACATTGAATGATCCAAATGACTGGAAATGAAACCTAAGTCTCCCATCCTGGTCGACAGTCTTTGCACCATGCTTTGCATCCATACCTCTGCCCCTGCGGAGAATAATCAAAAGAGATGGAGTAGCCATTGATGC
Organism: Elaeis guineensis; assembly: GCF_000442705.2. Taxonomy (NCBI): domain Eukaryota; kingdom Viridiplantae; phylum Streptophyta; class Magnoliopsida; order Arecales; family Arecaceae; genus Elaeis; species Elaeis guineensis. Next base: position 101,082,745 of record NC_025993.2, on the reverse strand, counting down.
CAAAGTTGGAGGAATCACTTGGATGTCATCAATATCTTCCCAAAGAAAGAAAAATTTTGTTTTGTGTCCAAATAAGTTTGCATAAAACCCAATTATTCTTGGAGAGAGAAAGAGGCGGCCCTGCAAGAAAAATTGAAGCAGCAAATTTTCAGTTGACGTGTATGCGGATCCTTAATCATCATATGAACATTATATATTTCCAATAAGACTTTGGCCTTATAGTTAGATGAATATACAAAATCCATTGCATGTCCCAGCTTATTAAAAGCCATCAAACTAGCATCCGCATCATTCTACTGATCAACAATAGAATGTAATTTGACTAGAGAATATCACTATTCAAACCAAACTGGACAATGTCAAAATATTGATGAAGACCATTTTCCTCAAGCACTATCTTGACATTCAGACCATAAGTATGCCAAGAGACTGTTCCGTCAAAAATGACCAATCAGGACAAGATTCAGGAAAGATCATTGTGACATGGTAAGCAACCAATTGCCGAATTAAGCTGACAGGTTCACTTTATGACTCTGACAGTGACAATGACTGAATAGCGAACAAGATGATTTTATGTGATCACATATTACCACAATCCTAACATGATTGAGGAGAATGCATTTTTAGAAAGCTTTTACAAGGGATGAAGTATGGAGGCAAGCTGACAATCCTGTACAGTACAACATAATAGAAACTAAATAAGCACCTGCATAGGCATCTTGCGCTTCAAGTGACAGGTAAAATCATTGATGAGAAATTCTTCTGGGGGCAGATCAAAAAGCTTCTGGAATGCAGAATTCGTCTGAGGGGACCTCAAATTTATCTACACAGAGTTGTCCATAACTCAGTCAAAATAGGAATATATAAACTACAATTTCACATTGAGTAACAGGGGATGCCCAATCGGAGATAAGCACTCACCTTCTTTCCAACTTCTTTCTCCATTTTCCTGAGATACTCTGTGACAACTTCAGTGCCCCGTGTGTTGTTCAGAAAAATCCTCAGATGCAACTTGGACTGACATGCCTGAGCCAACTTTCCTTGAAGAGGAATCCATACATCTGCTAGTTCTGACAAATTAGATTTCACAAAGTTGATTTCAGCATGACCAAGAGATGTAGCTTCATCAAAAGGCCCATCAAAATCATACACATCTACATCCATCATTGATGGAGGATCATCCATGGCATCAAATTCAAAGATTTCTGCAAAAATCAACAGAAGATAAATTAATAACAGGAAATGTTATTTATAGATCAGAAATTATAGCATCCGAGCCCTTTTATATTGCTATGTCATCCATGTTACCATTACTTTATAGTGCAGGTTAGTAAGTTTAAAAATTTGAACCAATTTCAAATTCAAAAAAAAAAAAAGAAAAAGAAACCAATTTATAAAGGAACGGCACATCAGACTGGAAACGATATTCTCGAACTATTATAGGGCTGCTTAATTTCCTGTGATTCCACTTGCTTCCATTTTAAGTGTCATTTGCAACCGGCAATGCAGCAATTCTGTTTGCAGCTATCTGTTTAACTAGCTAGCAGTTGCAATTGCAGGAACTATTGTTTCTATCACCTGCAACTAATAACTGCAAGTGTAGTTTCTATGTATGGTTGTTCAGTTTTGAAAGTGATGTGATTACATTGCAACTGACCTTGCAAAGCTAAACTCTTTTGATTCAATAACCAATAGTTTACTTATTCTCACACAATTAACCAATAGTTTCCTTAGTATATCATTGCTACAATATAATCATATTACTAGGATGCACTTATTATTAAAGTGTACAAAAGATAATATGTGAGTAACAAATTTATTACAATGTTATATATTATTTGAATATAAAAGTATAATCCTATGTTCTACATTCAAATTATATTAGTTAATAGTCATAAATTTTTAGTAAATTGCAGCATACTTTAAATAATTTGAATACTCTTACCCATATTCTAATTACTTGTAACTCTGCACGTCTTTCATATTATATATAGTACGTCATAAATTTTTAGCAAATTGCAGGCCAATTTTAATAATTTGAGCACTCTTAGCTATATTCCAAGTAGTACTTTTAAATCTGCACGTCTTTCATTCTCCCTTACTGATGGATCATCAAACATTTTTGAGAACTAGGATATGGAAAGCTGGCTGAAAATAGTGAGAAGGCAGGACCTGAAACCAGGTCATTTGTACGAACCCTCAACAACTTTACCAACTGCACAAGTTGGCATCCTCAATGAAGTATCAAAAATTAAGTCAACAAGTCTTAACAGTACATTGTTTAAGAAAGCTCGAGGCTGGAAACTGAAAATTGCAAGTATTAATGTTGTGTAAGTAAAGTAGCAATGAATGCAGAAGATGAAAGAATTTCAAGATTAGGAGCATCTTTAATTACCATTCCACTGAGGTTCCAGTGTTTGGAATTTTATTGAGCTTGTTTTATTTTTACCATTGCAGGTGAAAACTACATAGGGATCAGAATAACCACTTGAATCCACTGCTGCTAAATTACTTCCCTCGATCAAGGCAATAGTTAGTAACCATCCATCTCCTTGTGCTTTGAGTCCATGATCACTGCCTGTATGAATGAAAAAAAGGTTACATCCTAAAGCATGTGGATAGTCTACAGGTAACCGAAGAAAGAATAAAATGATATATTACTGGCAAAGAAAAGAATGGAACTAAGACTGCTAAGAAATCACAGAGTATAGTAGACAAAAGCAAGAACAGTCCATTCACTATTTCATTGTAAGTCAAAATTGAAGTTCTTCAAGGCACCAATAGAAATTTTACAAACTTTGAAGGATGTATATTAATAAATTAAAAATAAAACGTATCATGGGCATGCTTGTATAGGCAAATACAGAAAAATATGTCAAGGATATGGCCATTGCATGGAAATAAATAAATTCATTTGCATATTTAATTGTATATAACAAACATTTTGTTAAGTTCATTAAAATAGCTCATGTTATTAGTAATCATGGCATCTCTACTCATCCATTAAAAAAAGTCATCAATTCAATCATATAAGATAAAGTATATTAAAAATACTCATGATGAAAGAATAAATCAGGTAACGTAATTGGATACCAAAATACTTTTATGAAATACTTGAACATGTAGAGGATATATTTAACATGTACTATAGTATATCCTGAAAAGTATTTGCATCTGATACACATAAACACCAGCATATCTCCTCTGGGAAGTATCTAAGTTTAGGAACCAAAAGTATCTGCATATTCTGTATTATATATGGTTTTCCTTCTAATGAAGATAGAGGACTTATTTAATGAATCTGTTTCTGATGTTTTCGACTTCAGCAAGTCATGAAAAATGATAGAGGCACAGATTTCCAGGAATAGCTAGAAGTTCCAGCCAGTTGCACTACCCCTCAAATCTAGTATCATTGTCTCCGAACAACACACAAGGTGACTACAAATGCCTGACACTTTGCTGTAAATATAAGACAATAGAAGGAGTAACCTTACATATTAATCAACTAAAGGTTAAGAAACCTTCTGAATCATGTATTGTAATTAGAATTGCATCAATACTATGAGAAAGTATGATATTTATTAATAATCAGAACATTTCCTGGTACTGGTATTTTATCAAAATGATAGATATACAATATACTGCCAGGTAAAACAAGTCTTACCTCTTTGATTCCTGGCCTGCAAGAAGCGTCCTATCATATTAAGAACACGCTGTCCTTGAAGAACCAAAACACCACAAACTACAACTTCGCCAATTGAATCTGGCAGATCTAGGCCAGGAAACTCAAGCCCTTGTATTGTACCAGGGTTTGCCAGCAAGATATGTATAAGGACATAGAAGGCCACAAAAACAGATGATATAACAGAAAAGTTTCCAAAGAATCGAAATGCCAGCTTCCAGTCTGACTCCTGCTCAATTTGTATAGAAGCTAAGATCTGCTCTTTGTTGGACCCAGTGTCCTTCTGATCAAGTGGCTTTACATTCTGAGAAATCAAATCAGCAAACTGGGCATAACTATCCTTCAAGCCTTGTTTTGCTCCATTTTCGATCATACCTTTCATCATGGTACTCTGGAGGAAATTCATGCCCCAGGAAACCACTAGACGTGAAGATTGATCTTCAGAAGGCAAATCAGGCCCAGGCATTATGCAGAAGAGAACCTCTACCCGGAAACAATTACCAAAGGGAGCATCAGGAGTGCTCGCACTCGCTAAAACTGCATAATTTTTTCCATCAGCTTTCAAATAAACCTGCTCCTCTGTAGCTTTCACAGCCTTTACTAATTTCGTCGCAGCTCTTGTGTAGGTAATCACTCTTTTCAAGCTCTCTCCACCATTTTCAAGTCTCCAAGGTTCAGTTTGCAGACCAGTACTTCCTTGAAGCTCAGCAAGTGACTGCAAGAAATTTGAACTCGGTGAAAAGATAAGGGAGTTCAGATCACCAGGTGCAACAACATAAGACTGGTCAAGAAGTATTCCTCCTTGTAGATTTTGAGGCATTTCACATCCTTGATCCTTTGATTCTATTGTTTTCAGTAATTCATCAAATGTGATATTAGAGCATGCATCATCAGTTTGGCTTTCAGAAGTCTCAGGGCTTGCGGATGCTTCTTGGAGGTCTTCTGGGCAGTCAAGATCCCTGCTAGGAGGCAATGCAGCCTCCATATTTTTCCCAGCAAAAATATGAAACAAACGGTCAACAAATGACAGTGCATTGGACTTGTCTTCCTTGACAGGTTCTGTGTCATCAACTGCTGGTACAGCAGGTTTTTCCAAATTTCCATTGGAAGATGGTGGGGGTGGTCCTTCCGTTAATTCGGTTGACTTATCCGAGCTTGATGCATGATCATCAGAACAGGAATGTGAGACTATGGGTATTTCATCAGCGCTTTTCTGAGATAAAGTTATCGTGAGACGAATATCTCCTGCAGGATATAATCAAAAGAATATGTTTATGATAGAACCAGTATTCATGTATAAAAAAATGAGCTCCAACAAAATTGGCATCAACAGTAGGCAAGGACATATGAAAGTCAGCAAACAGTAATGCAGAAAAGCATCATTCATTCAAAGTAAATAAAGAATTATATTTCGTGAGAAGGCATGTCTTGGTCACTGAAAGAGATGAGATAAAAATTTCTTTGGCAAAGACAGTTTTCAATTCTCAATTTTATAGTACACCATAGCATACTCCATAATATGCATCATACTTGCATTCGACGCTTCCATATGACTTATATTAGACTTACTGCATCATGTATCAGACACCACTCAACTACATGTGGACAAGATTGGCATTTTGGGCATCAAAAATAAAACACTAATTTTGAATTTCAAGTATGCAATTTTTCTTCATAAAGGCTCGTTTAGTATGCTATGTTTACACGATTATATATAAAATATCATGGAATATCATTAACAAATACCAATTCCATCAATATTATGTAAGTTGTATAATCATCAAGAAAAGCCTTGTTTTTCTTGAAAAAAAAAATCAAATTGTTTCAGATAAAGTTCAGCAAAAGGGCAAGAAAAGCATGCATATAGTTATAAGGCCAGAAAAGTTCATCCATAGAATAGCTTCAATTACATGAATAGCTTTCCTACAAAAATGAGAAGTGAAAACATTCATGATTAACTAATTCCAAATAGCGTAAATGAGGAAAAACTTGACATTTTAACCATACAGCCACAGCATTCTTATTATCTGAAGTCTCCCTTTGTGTCTTCTTCATACTTAAACATTTGTAGCACCTACAATTTTAAAAGCTATTTACTATTTTAATCATGTCTAGCCTGCCAGATTGTTAGATTATTTTGATGCAGTGAATACATAGTTGGATTGCAATGCTTTCTGGCCTGCTGTCTATGTACTGGATCACCTGGACTATATGGGTCAAGGAACAGATACCTACATGTCCACTGAGAGACAAACCAATTCAAATGAACATGAACCTATGGTGCCAAAACACCACATACATAGATTGCTCAATGCATAAATTTCACAGATGAATTTGCGAACCCCAGATCCCTGTTTACAATATTAAGTAAAACTGTAATCGAGGGAAACTCAGTGAAGTTCAATCAGTACAAACTCACTTTGAATATTAAAATTTAATATATAAAAATCAGCCAAAACGCATATAGAACTCCATTAATAAAGAAAAGACATTAAGAAAGAGCATTACCATAGTCCTTGCTCTTAGACTTCTTGTTCTTGGGCTGCAACTGATACCACTGAGTCCCAAGTGAAAGATTATCTGCATCCAAGACCTGTGACAATGGCACCTTGACCTGCCCCAGGAAATCATCATTGAAGATCTTGTCTTCATCCAAAACACAAATAGTGAGCTCCTCTTTAAGGTCTCCGACCCGGAAGCTAAACTCCTCATCCCATACAGGGCTCAGGTTCTTCTTCACAACCTTAGTTTTCGCCCGTTGTTTGCCGAGCTGTAATTTTACATATGGATCGCTTAGACCATTGAGATCCATTGCCAGAAGGTTACGGGCTTCAATAACATGCACCACTAGCTTCATCGTGAAGAATTATCAAGCACTAGGAGCTAAAGAAGGATGGGAAAATATAAACGAGGAAGATTACCAATTTCAGGTCAAAAAAACTCAGTTACATAAAGAAAGGAAAATAACAATAAGAATCAATAGCTGGTAACAAATTATTCAAAAGTATTAACTTTCCAGTTGCTTGGAGCCCTGGTAAACAGAAGAAAAGACAGTATTTGACAGAAAAAATATATGGGAGGATATGAGAAAGGAAACGGGTACAGATACAAGCGACTCCAAGAAAGCCCTTATTAGTTTCCAAAAAAATTAGCAAAGTCCTAAACTTTAGGAATTATGAATCAATAGAGTAACAAAGTGACCAAAAAAGGAGCTTTTTAAGAGAAAGAAAAAAGAGTTAAAAACCTTAGAATCCTTATGCCCATCCAATTTAGCAAGACCCAACAAAAACCCCAAATCGCCTAAAATCCAGTGGAGAGCTACAGGGAAGCCCGACAACCAAGGAGAAGAACAAGCCAAAAGCGAAATAATGGAAACCGGCATCCAACTCGTCGACTATAGGAAATCCAAACACCCCTCCACGAATTTGAACAGAAAAACAAAGAAATCAGCGCTGGAAATGATCAAAAGAGAGGGGATTTCCTGAGAGTGCACGGAGAAGCGAAGGAAGGAAAAAAAAAAAAACAAAAATCGGATTTTTATTCCAGAGATTGGCTACAGGGAAACCAAATTTTGCAGATCGGGTGCTCGGAAATGTATGACTTAAGAGGAGGGGATAAGTCTTAGGGGAGAGAAAGAGAGAGAGAAGAAGAAGTCAGGTGTGTATCTTTCTCTCTCCATCTCCCTCCTGCTCCCTTCGTCTCCCCGCGTTGTCTCTGCTGACTTTCAAATTCAATTAAATTGATTTTAATCCTTCTAGTAAATTATGATTATTTATTTATTTTTTGGTAATAAATTATGATTATTTATTAAAGTGATCAAATTGACCAACTTGGGTTAGTAGAGTAAAACCGCATGGCTTTTCCGGTCAAACTGTTTGTTTTGGCAAAAAGACTTGAGGCGAAGGGGACGGTCCAATAACAACATGCCACGTGAGAAAAATTTAACAGATTGGGTGTACGTCGAGAAGGCGCTGCTTATCTCAAGACACGACGGGATGGATGGAGCTTCGGACAAAGAAGGAACATAAAGAGTGGGACAAAATAGGTTGGATGGACTGCATTGAATAAAATTATAATTCTATCCAAAATAAAATAAAATAAAATTATAAAAATTAATTTTTATATATAATTATTTTTTATTTTGAAAAAAATTTGAATAGTTATATACATCAGAATCGATCATGAGTTAAATATATCTACATCATTAGAACCAAATCATATCACACGTCTAATGAAATAGAATAAATTGTCATCCGTAAATAAAATCGGTGTGACTTGTAAGAAGATGGCCGAATTATAGCGCATGACTCTCATGCCAGCGTGAGGAATTTGTAATATTTTTTCACTTCAATTTATATATTTTAGTTTTTAAAATCTAAAATATTGCCGGTTTGAATCAACGAATTAACTTATATTGATGCGTTGGGATTTTCTATGCAAAAAGCTTATTTGAGTTTTGCACTTCTGCCCGACATGTTTGAGAGAGGGATTTTCTTGGGTGTGACATCGTGAGTTCCCAAAAAATAAATGAAACTGAATGGAAGCGTGTGTTTTTTGCGTGCAAGTTGATATTTTTATTTTTTTTTGCTAGCATTGGTGTGCATAATAATTTTGTCCAGAGTCCCGTTAAGAAAACATTAAATGAGAGCTGGTCTAAATATATTGATCAATAAACGAAAGTTCTTGTGCAAATAAATGCAAGTACATCATGCGTTCACTGCTCACCAAGGGGACCATGTCCTCTTGCTATACCACCTTAAATAGTTTACTCAGGCATAATTAAATCTTTCATGAAAACCAATAAGAGATGGATAATGCTCTGTCACACAAAAATGTTACTCAAAATAACACTCCAAATATATTAATTGGTTAATTTCTCTCTTTGATGGAAAAAAATGAAATCAGATACAAGTTGTTATTTGGAAGAAAAAAAAAAAAAAAAGAGCATACAGATCAACTGGTGAACTAAGTTGGGTATAATTTTTGTGCTATGAAAGCAATTCTCTTAAAAAATAGGTTTATATACACGTGGGATTACTCCACCTCGATTTTTATTCTCAAACCTTATCTTCGGACATTATCCTCGACTCCTATCTAATGAAGTCGTCGGGCTCATACCAAATCCGTGATTGGATCCAAGCCGATGATTTTCGAAGTCCGAGAGACGTCAAACTGTTATATGATAAATGCGGGCTGATGCCAACTTTAAATTTCAAATGGTTATGATGAAACTCCGGACAGTTATGATAAAATGTAGCATACAAATTAATGCCACTTACTATCCCCTACCTATGATTTGATAATAATTCTCTGTGGCGGTTACCGATCATTAAGATAATATATTTTTCCTCCTTTATGAAAAGAAAATATAGAGGATCCTTAAGTAAGTTTTTTGGAGAACAAAAAAAATATTTTTTTATTAATTTTTTCTTATTATTTCTAAAGCTCCGACTAACTTAAGCATGAAAGAATCCTTCATCAAAAATTTTCTTTCAGAGCCTAAAAACATCCAGCCACCTTCGGATTCTCACTGACCATTGAGCATTATCTTGGATGAGTACTAACCTTAGCTGCTACTCCTTGGATCTGAGTCTTGTGGCAACAATACATATATTATATTAGAAATTTACAAGAGTGAATGATCCTAGATTTGCTAGAGTTTTCCTTGAGTTCGAACAAAATGAGATGAACGTAAATGATTCATGAAGGTGCCCCAAATAATGTTGGAATAAATCTCATCTCCATCAAGATTTGAGAGGCTGTGAATATTTATCATAAGCCAAAAAGAATGAAATGCATGGTGCCTTGTCATTCCTACCACACATATATTTCTTTTAGGAAAAAGATGTATAACATAAGCTATGGATCGTGATTAGAGAGCAAAGCCGGTGCCATATGAGTACTCGACGTAGCCAGAGTGAATCTCGCATTGTATGGCAATTAATATCCAATAATACTTCACAAAGGAAATAAAACAATACTCCTGCTGTAACAAAATAAATATTTTGGTCGTTAGACTCTTAAAACTACATTAATGGTGGAAAAAAATGACTACTTCCTTACCAAAAAAAAAAAAAAAACTACATAACTTATAAACGCGATATGTAATATAATTCATTGAATTAAAATATCCACGTGGTAACGGATTTTAATGATTGACCGTGACCGGATCTATTCGCTCACATGAAAGTGGAGGATAACTCATCAAAGAAAGGCTAATTGAGAAGTCAAAATGCAATTTGACTTTTCCAAGGACTGGGTCCAAAAGCTAAGGTCTAATGCTATTTTTTTAAGCGACTATTTAGACCATTTCCGATCACGCAAAAAAAAAAAACAAAAAGCGGTGAACTTTTCTTGAATTCCAACGTTACTCGGATCTTTGTTTATATCCTCCAACCTCTTAATTAATGCGCATCTACCCCTCTTTTCCACGCAAACCGCCAAATGTGAATGGCCGGCACGCGCTTTCTTAGATGCCCATAAAGCTTATCTATATTAGATATAAAAATTTAATTTAAAAAAATATAAATATAAATTGATATAAATATAAATATAAATTATATAATTAAATTTTATGATTATAAAATTAAAAAAATTATTAAATAGATGATAAATTAAATTAATAATATGTTAATATAGTTGTATATTTTTTTAAAAAATTAATAAATATTATATAGAATTATATATAATTATAGATATAATCTGATATTTAGATACGGATCGAATAGTTATCTATCCATATTTATATTTATTTTTTTTATAAATATGAATATAGATACAGATATTAATCAGATGCTTAAATATCTATCTATATTTGGATAGATTCGGATATGAAAATGGATCCGATTGAATATTATCCATATAACTTTTATCTCTATAGAGACAGCCAGTAGCATTAGATTGGATCAAAACAATCAATTCAACAGAAAAATTTAAAGCATCACTAAAATTATCATGAGAGTATTGCTCGGCCAACTAAACAACTAGGGTGTCAGTATCTCAAAATATATATACCAGTTGAAACATAGCTAGCCTTAAGGCTATGACCTAAATATCCTAAAAGAGTCGGTGAGAAGAAGCTCTAGAAATATCGTCTCCCATCCAATTAATTACAGTAGTAGAGTTGTCTTTCAAGACAATGTTGATGAAATTTAGAATATAGGAAGGAGTTGTTAGTTCCTCCTAAACAGCTCATAATTGAGCAAATACTTCCAATATTTAGAGATGCACATTCATGATGTTCTCCAAATACTTTTGTGTGATCTTTGAAATGTATGCGAAATCTTAAGTGATAGACGTAGAGATGCCTCGGCAGAGGCTACCTCTGGTGCACGGCCATGATTTTGTATATATTCTCCAAATGTTTATGTGATGTTTGAAATTTATTGTGTGAAATGGATTTAGCGTGCAAGCCAAGGTCAAGTCGAGGGTACCAAAAATGACACGCATCCAACGGTTTGTTGATGCTACGTGCGTCATCGAGCAAATCCAACAAAACCCTTTTGACGTCCAAAGTCAGAGGTGTCCGGTGGATTTATGTCATAGCCATTATCTAACCGTTATCTTATAATAAAAAGCTATTATTTTTTTTTATGTATAAATATTTTTTAGGACAGTTTTTGGTGTAACAGCTGATCTATTATAATCTGGATATCATAGGATCAAAATATAAAAATAAAATCAAAGAATGCGAGGGTAGAATTTGTTTTTATCTGATCCTCTCCAAGCACCATAATAATAGATGCTCCCGCACTATAATGCCTCTTTTTTAAATACTTTTTGAATTAATACAGTGATACAAATGGCAAATAGTAACTGCAAGAAAATAAAATTTTTATGATGAAATTACTTATGATGTAAATATTTTATAATAAAATATTATTTTTATTGAAAATAATCAATTATTTATGATGTAATGAAAATTTTATCGTAAATAATTAAGTATTTACAACGGAAATGATATTTGCATCACAAATACTATATTATTTGCGACAAGAAATTTTCATTGTAAATAATCGATAAAAAATAAAAATTTTTAAAAATAAATAAATATCAGATAATTTGTGATGAAAAATTTTCATCATAAATAATAAAATATTTATGATGTAAAAATAATTTTTGTCATAAATAATTTATTATTTGCGACGCACCGATTCCATCATAAATAATTGATAAAAAATCAAAATTTTTAAAACTAAATAAATGCCAGCTTATTTGTAACAAAAATTTTACATTATAAATAATAAATTATTTATGATTTAAATTTAATTTTTGTTGTAAATATTGATTATTTATGATGTAAATTTTTTATTGCAAGCAATCGATGAAAATAAATAAATATCAGCTTATTTGTGATGAAAATGTTCCATCGTAAATACCTACGTATTTATGATAAAAATTATTTTTTTATCATAAATATTTTATTATTTATGACATAAATTTTTCATCGCAAATAATCAGCAAATTTAATAATTTCTATCAAAAAATAAATTTTTTTTCTCTAAAATTTTTTTCTTTAAATAAAATTAACAAAAAAATTATTTGCAATGAAATTTTAATTTACTCACTAATAATTATTATTAGCGATGGAAAAAGTTATTCCGTTGCTAATAATTCTCACTAAAAAATAAATTTTTTTCTTCTAAAATTTTTCTCTCTAAAAAAAATTAATAAAAAAATTTTAAAAAACTATTTATGATGAAAAATAATTTAAATATTTCATAACCAATTTTTTGATCATAAATTTTTATATATTTTACAATCAAAAAATCGATCACAAATATATTTTATAACTGAATATAATTTTTTTTATTTTTTTTAAATATGATATAATTTTAAAATTTAAAGTCCATCTTTACCATTCATTACCTAAATAATTATCATTAGAGTATCGTCATAAAAGACCGTCTCAATTCGATAGCCATAGCTATGTCGATCAATAAAATTTGATTTCGACGGTCACGAACGATCACATGATGATCAGATAGATAGAGACTATTGATGAATTTGAAAACTTACAATGATGATCTCAATAATATTTATAGCATACTTTCAAAATTTTACTTCAATCGAACATCATTATTATCATCAATTTAGCACGGGATGATTTGGACCGTTAAATAAAAAATGAGTGATCAGAAGGCCAAACGACGTCCGATTATAAGATAATTTTTTAGATAAATAATCTTTACTATTACTTTAATCATTTATACAGTGATGATCGTAAAATTCAAATCCCGCGTATATGAACTATCTATGTTAAGTAGATCTTACAAAGACATAAGTATAATTGCTTAAGAACTTTAAGAATGTGTATCAAGAGACGTATAGTTTTGGATGGTTCATATATGGGTGGTCGGGGGCGACACAGAGGCCGGAGGGTCGGAGGACGGAGGAGGTGGCATGATGGGTGAGGCGAGTTCATGGGTGGCGTGCTGAAGGGGGTGGGTGCAAGTCGTCCATCGACGGAGGAAGGTCGGTCAGGACGGGGAGGGAGGAAAGGAAGAGAGAAACGAGGGAGAAAAAAGAAAAAAATAAAATATTAATCAAATATTTTATTATTTAATTAATAATAAAAAAAAATTTCTTGTTATAATTTAATGCATATTTTTTTGCTTGTTATAATTTAATGCATATTTTTTTATAATTTAATGCATATAATTTATTATGATTATTACTTAATATTTTAACTAGGATTAGCCAAATCCTTCAGTGAATTTTTAATGCATATGAATTGTCCAGTCTGGGATCTGAATCCGGATCATGATTCGAATTGGATCGAGGTTGGGATCCAGTCCGAATCCAGATCACGATCCGAATCGAGATCCAATCCGAGATCTGGTCTGAGATTTGAATCTAAATTCTATCTGAGATCTGAGTCGGAATCTAGTCTGAGATTCGATCTGAGATCCGATCTGAGATCCAAGTCACGAATCGGGTTGGATCGAGTTTGATGAAAAACTTGTGACAAATCTTTTGAATAGGACTGATCTGCTGTCCAACGAAGTTAGAGCTGATTTTATATTTAATCTTGATGATTCGAAAGATGACGATCAATTCATTAATGACGATGAGATAGAAGATGATATATTAGTCGATCATTATGATTCGAAGGAGGACCTACAAATCGTGAAAGATACGGATATTGATGAGTAGATCTATATTCTTTGTTGAATCTTCTCTTACAATAATGGTATGCAATACAATTCTATTTATTAGTATTTATATGTTTCTCATTATTATTATTTATTATTATATTATTTATATGCTAAGTTAGTTATATGCATGATTTAAGCATTGCAAGTATCGCGCTAGGAGGGAGACGACCACGTTCGAGTTCCCAGCCTACACCTGAGGCTGAGCCTTCCCCCATTTCCACTGCCTCACCATCAAAGTAGCTAGAGGGTGCTGCAGAGACAGGTCCGAGTGATAGTGCTGTAGAGGCGGATCCGAGTAGTATTTTAATATTTTTTACATAATAAAATTTAATTTTAATTGTATCTGTTAGGCTTATAGATAGCTATCATACTAATGATTTATTCATTGTTATTTCAGGCCATTCTCTATAGGTGGTGAGGCAAGAGCGAGGTCCGTCAAAGAACGTTGTCCCGAAGCATTGGAGATGCGAGCACGAGGGACATCATCTCCATATCGAGATTCCGTCTGACTACACCACACATATTAGGGGATGGTGCGAGCCATGATGGACTGAGTTGGGCATCATATGCCATAGCTATGCCTTTGTGATGCTCTTTGATTGGCATCAAGTCACATGGGCTCAAAGAGAGGTCTTTTATAGCCACTTACAGGTAAAATAATATTTAGTAAAATATTTAATTAGTACTATATTCTTACAATATTTGTTATTGGTAGGTTATATTTGATATTGTTGATTTTGAGCGTGATTAGGTGCAGAGAGCTATAGATGATCATTTATGCTCGTGTTTCAAGGATTACCGGCATCGTATTCATCGCCACTAGTATGCTGTAGTGTAGGACCAGGGGGTGGAGGCAGCATGGCAGTGGTCATATGACAGCATCAGTATCGAGGAATGGACTGTCATATGCCGCAGGTATGAGGACCCGACATATCAGGTTAAGCATCCAATTTTTTTTAGAGTTTAATAATTCAATCATTTATTTTTAAATTCACTTATTAATTTGACTATTAACTGTACAGGACCGATGTGTCAGAAATACCGTGAATCGGGCAAGACAGACTGTCGTGCACTTGGGGTTTGAGGCCGTTTGCTCGCCATATCGAGCAAATGGTAAGTAATTTTTATTTAGCATATTTAACTCTTTAACTATTTGAAATTTTTTTTATTAATTGTTCTCAAATTGTAGAGAGACATAGAGAGTGACGAGCTTCCTGATATGATCAAAATCTATCAACGGATCCATCAGCGATGATCAGAAGAGTGGACGGCGAGGAGCCAAGAGATCTATGTAAGTTTTTTCAAGTATTTTTTTCGTTGGTATTTTAATTTTCAATACAAACTTAGAATAATTATAACTTTAATTTTCAGGATCATATGATAGAGATTAGATCCCAGCCTATCCCTGAGGACTCGACTGTACTCACAGATGATGAGATCTGTAATACTGCCTGTGATGTCTGATTGGAGAAGCTATAGAGATAGGCTGTTGAGGATCGATAACGAGCTACTGAGGATCGACAACTGATGAGGCAGATGATGGAGTGGATGGCACAGATGGAGCAGATGATAGAGCTGGTGAGGCAGCAGCCAGTCGATCCGTTGTCCTCCAACTGTTCCCCTTCTCCAAATACTGATGCTTGACGGCCAGCGACTTGTTTCTGTATTTTTTTAATTTTTATTTTGGATCTCTTGTAATTATTAAATTTATTTTTTTATAATTATATTTTAATATAATAAAATTATCAAATTTAATTATTTATGGGTTTATTGTCTATTTTTTATTTTAATTTTATAGATTATATATATAAAATATTAAAAATATAAATTAAAAAAATATATATTTATAACTTTTTAAAAAATATTATATTATAATTAGTGACAGAATTATTTATAATTTTTTTCGACGATGAAATTATTTGTGACGAAAATTTTTTATCGCAAATAGTTTATTTTATTAATTTTTAAAAATATTTAATTAATTTATTAAATTATTAGCGACGAAAATTTTTCGTCGCAAAAAGTCAATTATTAGTGACAAAAATTTGATTTCCATCGTAAAAAATTATCTACTAACCAATTTTTTATGACGAAATATCAGCGATGAAAATTCCGTCGCAAATAAGTATTAGCGATAGAAATTTAGTATTTGCGACATTTTTTTGCATCATAAATATTTTTTTTTGTTGTAGTAAATATTACTATAGATAAAAATTAATTTTGTCATATAAATTTATTATTGTTATAAGAGTTAATTATAGCTGTAATAGTAATTACATTTTGTCACCTTAAAATTAATTGTAGGTCGGGCTCTAGAGCTTAATTCGAAGTAATACATAGGCATAAATGAGAAGACATGTTGGAGGTTAGACTTAAAAGGAACGAGCAATGGTTTGTTATTGGCAACTTCTGGAGGGGACCCAAAAATGTCAAAGAGATAAAGATCTCTCAAATATCACCAAATGAAACTTTCTTAGATCCTTTTATGGTCACGCATGGCCACATGCATCATTTGCTGAGCAATCATCACACACCATTTCTTCTCACACATTCTCTTGCACCTAATAATTATGCCTTTCATGTCTCAATTCTCTGTTTTATTTTTTTTTTTGAAGAAAAAGCGAAGATAACTGCTTGATCCAAGAACAGAAGTTTGCATACAGCACGCGCCAACGTATCATCTATGTGGTAATTTGAATCGTTCACGTACTGCATCGCATCCACATTCATGCCCAAACAATGCTCGATATTTGTAAAGATAATGTTCTTACATGTTATTCTTCCACCACATCGATCACTGGAAATCAAAAGTTTTGTGATTATTTTTTTTATTTTAATTCAATGGTTATTGACCCCTACTTTGATTTGAAATCGGAGATCTCACTCAGGTGAAGAGGAAGGTAGCAAATAGCTGAGATAACATCCATTTGTTGGCACATATTTATTAAAAGTTAGCACCAACATCAGACTGTAGGCATATCAACACCATTGGTAAACTTCTTGGTACTACCAAGGACGTGGCCTTTGAGTTCCATGCTTACCTCAATTTCAACCATGATTTCTTCCATTCTTGTTTATAAGTAAAGGAAAACGAAAGAAAAAAAATCAAATGCAGCTAATAAATCTTGTTCTCCGAAATGACTCATTTAATTAGCTTCTCATTGAAGAGTCACTCGAAGAGCCTCGCATTAATCCCCTATTTGTTGAACCCCAATACCAGCTAATAATGCACTAGCATGCAAGTCTAGGTCATATATACGCGTCTGCCAAGTATTCTGTCTTTCACTACTGTCCTGTCTCTCTCAGATTAGCACATTGGTAAATGTTGGTGGTTGGATGTTCTCGTCAACCTGGAGAGCAGAGCAGGTTACCCATCGGAGGACTTCCTTCCAGGCGAACAGGAACAAAAGTATTAGGATTTAACGTCTCGAGATTCAGCCCACATTGAGTCCACAGCGAGATTCGCGGCGAAAAATGGAGTCCAACGAGATCAAGATCACCTGAATCGGAGCTCGGATGGAGGAGATACGAGCTTTTGAAGTCGACACGAGAATCGAGGCGGCGGAAGACCGCCGGCGATCGGCGGGGGCGGCAGTGGCACGGCCGCAGGCGGCGGCGCGCGGGACGCGCGACCCAGGCCCACGGCCCAAGCGGGCGCGCGGCCCAGCTGGGCGCACGGCCCAGCCGGGCGTGCGGCCCAGGCCAGCGCGCGCGGGCCGGCCCAGGCCCAGGCGGCCTGCTGGCCCCTTTGCCCCGGTCCACCATGGATCGGGCGGTCCATGGCAGTGCCTGTGGACCGCATGGGCATTTCCCACACATTTCTCGCGGTCCACGGCACTATTCTGTGGACCGGAGCGCGATCCGATGGCCCAGGTGGCTTCCGATCTTGATCCGACGGTTCAGGGGATTTTTTGGTTTTGTTTAGGACTCATAATCCCTCTCTAATCAAGTTTAAACCATGTTTAACCCTTTAAAAAGGTCCTGTGACGAAATAGAGAGGCATGTGTTCGGGTTTCTCGCCGTACAGAGCCGTACGAACCTGAGAAGAGAGAGAGAGGCGAGAGTGCTGTGAGAGAAGGAGCAGGAGGCTCCTGGACAGCGGTCGCCAGGCTCTTCAGGGGTTCAGGGGGGTCTCCAAGAGAGAGAGAGCTTTTGTGAGGGGAACTTCAGGTGAGAGAGAATTGGGTGTACAAGGGTTGAGGGTGAGGTCTCCTCTTGTAAAATTTCTTTTTCATAGTGAAGTTTGCATGCCCCGTGGAGGCGAGCCCTTTTGTGGCTGATCCACGTATTTTGATTGTTTTTTCTTTTGTTTTGTTTCTTCTTTCTTCCTGCTGCATCGCGTGGTACTGAAAGGATCTTGGGAGGTGGTGTCCCGGCCAGACATCCACCCAACAAGTGGTATCAGAGCAAGGCGATACAAGGACACAGATTGCAGCGGTGGTGAGCAAGACTGAAGATGGAGAAAATAGGAACAATCAAGATGGAGATCAACAAGTTCGATGGTAAGAGCAATTTCTTCTTGTGGCAGGCAAGGGTGATGGACGTGCTCATCCAACAGGAGTTGATCGATATTCTTTTGTGCGATGAGAAGCCGACCACCATGGAGGTGCGGGATTAGAAACGGCTACAGATGCAGGTGGTGAGTACCATCCACATGTACCTGGCAGATGAGGTGGTGATCCATGTGCTGAGCGAGACTTCTCCGACGGTGCTGTGGTCGAAGCTCGAGGAGTTGTACATGGCGAAGTCTCTCACCAACACACTTTTTCTCTGGAGGCAGTTTTACCAACTGCGGATGACTGAGGGACAGAGCGTGCAGGAGCATTTGAGCCACTTCTAGAAGATCCTCACCGACCTTCTCAGCGTTGGCGAGAACGTTGAGGAGAAGACCAGGGTGCTGGTTTTGCTGGCGTCGCTTCCTCCTTCGTACGAGTCCTTGGTGACTGCTCTTCTAGTGGGGAAGAGCACTGTCAAGATGGACGAGGTCACCACGGCGATACTCCAGAATGAGGTTCTCAGGAGGGAGAACCCAGCTTCGAGCTCAGGTGGCGATAGCTCAGCTTTGGTGGCTTCTGGAGGTGCAGGAGGCGGTAGACAGAGCGACAGGAGATCGCAACGAGGGCGGTCCAAGTCCAGGAGGGACTTGAGCAAAACTAGGTGTTACCGGTGTGAGGAGTTGGGGCATCTAGCCAGAGATTGCCCTCAACTGAAAAATTGGACAGTGGCTGCTGTAACGACGGCCGACAGTGATTTAGATAGAGATGTCTTTGAGATATCTGACGAGGTATCTACTTCTTCCCAGCAGTGGATATTATATTCTGCATGCCCCTATCATGTATGTTGCAGAGAGGAGCAGTTTGACTCCCTGGAGAACAGTGAGAGCATTGTATATCTGCCGGATGGATCGAGCTGTGCGATCAGAGGCATTGGGACGGTCAGCTGGAGGACACATGATGGTGCAGTGAGGAGATTGGGGGAGGTTCGATACATATCCGATTTCAGACAGAATCTTATCTCACTTAGCAGACTGGATTCGAGAGGCTACAGGACGGTAGCTGGTGGAGGAATCCTGAGGGTGCTACGCGGCAATAGGATTGTGCTGGAGGGGAAGAAGGAGAGCAGAGGACATTATTACCTGGCAGGGAGCCCAGTGCGAGGTGGAGCATCGGGAGCCAGGCGAAGCTCAGAGCGAGGTAGAGCTCCAGGAGGCGGATCGGGCACGAGACAGGAGATTCGGGAGGATGAGAGGCGACGTCGCAAGGTAAGATTCCTATTGCCACAGGATGATGCCCCGAGCAGGTCTCAGGTCAGGAGGAGCACAGCATACGACGGAGATGGGATCGAGCAGCCTGGCTCGACTCCCATGTTTGCCCATCCATGATCAGCAGGCGATTGCCCCAGGACATAGGGGCAAGGAGATCCAGAAGCTCTCGAAGTTTGGAGGAGGCCGAATATCGAGTCGAGGTGGAGATTGTTAGGATTTGACATCTCGAGATTCAACCCACATTGAGCCCACAGCGAGATTCGCGGCGAAAAACAGAGTCCAACGAGACCAAGATCACCTGAATCGGAGCTCGGATGGAGGAGATACGAGTTTTTGAAGTCGGCACGAGAATCGAGGCGGTGGAGGACCGTCGGTGATCGGCGGCGGGTGGCAGCGGTGCGGTCGCAGGCGGCGGCGTGCAGGACGCACGACCCAGGCCCGCGGCCCAGGCGGACGCGCGGCCCTGCCAGGCGTGCGGCCCAGGCGGGCGCACGGCCCAGCCGGGCGCGTGCAGGCGCGCACGCAGGTGCGGCCCAGGCCCGCGCGCGTGGGCCGGCCTAGGCCCAGGCGGCCTGCTGGCCCCTTTGCCCCTGTCCACCGTGGATCGGGCGGTCCATGGCGGTGCCTGTGGACCGCGTGGGCGTTTCCCACGCGTTTCTCGCGGTCCACAGCACTATTCCATAGACCGGAGCACGATCCGACGGCCCAGGTGGCTCCCGATCTTGATCCGATGGTTCAGAAGATTTTTTGGCTTTGTTTAGGACTCCTAATCTCTCTTTAATCAAGTTTAAACCCTGTTTAACCCTTTAAAAGGGTCCTGTGATGAAACAGAGAGGCATGTGTTCGGGTTTCTCGCCGTACAGAGCCGTATGAACCCGAGAAGAGAGAGAGAGGCGAGAGTGCTGTGAGAGAAGGAGCAGGAGGCTCCTGGACAGCGGTCGCCAGGCTCTTCAGGGGTTCAGGGGGGTCTCCAAGAGAGAGAGAGCTTTTGTGAGGGGAACTTCAGGTGAGAGAGAATTGGGTGTACAAGGGTTGAGGGTGAGGTCTTCTCTTGTAAAATTTCTTTTTCATAGTGAAGTTTGCATGCCCCGTGGAGGCGAGCCCTTTTGTGGCTGATCCACGTATTTTGATTATTTTTTCTTTTGTTTTGTTTCTTCTTTCTTCCTGCTGCATCGCGTGGTACTGAAAGGATCTTGGGAGGTGGTGTCCTGGCCAGACATCCATCCAACAAAAAGATTATGTTTAGCATTAGAATACCGAGATTAAGAAGAGAGAAATGGATAAGTTTTGATCAATAAAGAATAACTGCTGCTAAATGTTTTTCATGTTTCGGTACTTTCGGTTGGAGAAAGTTGGATTCTGAAATAGTTTCAATCATTTAGTTGGAAGGAGTCACGTTCCTATTCTAATTTCAGAGGAGAATATAGATGCTCGAATCTTCAAATTTCAAACCCTATTTTTTTTTAGTATTAAAATTTCATTCTCACTCCAATTTTGATTCTGATCAATAACCAAATACAGTACAGGATATGGTCATTCCGACTCTCGTTCGAATCTATTTCAATTCCTATTCTAATTTCAATCCCAATTGCGAACGAAATGAACCTCTTATTTATCCAAAATAATGAAGTGAGGAGTCCGAAATGTAATGGATATTGTAATTAGTTTGGACATCATTGGAACTATGGATTCTAGATTGTGCTTACATAAATATCCTTGCTCAGCTTAATTAATAACAACTTCATCGAATAATAGGTTAAGGCTTGGTTTCTAGCCAAACCAAGTGTAGGAACTTGTGAATAAACCCCGCTTGTTTTTAGCTTGTTCGAGTATGGCTAGAGAACCACTATGGATAGTTTTCTAAGTGGGAGTTATGTAAGTGATCCTTAGATCTGAGACCACTATGAAATCTTATGCACATGAACCTATATTTTGATTCATACCCAAACATGGCATTAAGACATGTATGAGGTGTTCTGGATATGAAGTATGTATGGAGGTTGTGAGTAGGTCAACATGAAATCGATCACTCCTAGTAAGAGGAGATCGCATCCTATGTATTCTCATTCTTAGATGACTCAGAAAAAATTTTTTGACCAAAAGTAGAAAGAAGATTAGAAAGAGTTTTTAATACTTCTTCATCAGAGTCATCATTGGTTAATTGAGAATCGATATGAATATGTGTTTGAGTTTGACATGATTTCATACTCATGAACATATTCAGGATGCAGAGATGATTGAAGGATTGAATTGCACGGTAACTTACCACTGAAGGATATATTTAATATTTTTATCAAATTTTATATCTTTGAATAGTCATGATACATTACTAGACGTCAATCTTGACTTGTAGGTTTGATCGAATTAAAGTATTTAATTCGATCGTCAATTAGAAAGGATTCTAATTATTAAACTCGGGTTAGCTCGATTGAACCTAAATCAGTTAGATTGAAGTCTAACCAAATTAGGTCAATTTGTATCTGAACCTACTGTTGGCTAGATGTGAAACCCAATAGGTCACACATATATAAAAATTAGCCAAAAATCCTTTTGAAAAAGGTTGATTAGAATTTTGGATTCAATCAGGGTTTCGGTAAGCATGCTAGCATGTGTGGAAACCCTAGCTCCTTTGGAGATCAATTTGATCTTTCTTGCTAATTAGCTAGCTTAATTTAGTGGATATTTGGATTAGGTGGTGCCACCTGAAAGCAGCCCAAATTGGGGCATCAAATCCCAAATTAATGCCAATTATGAAGAGTCTAAGTTATGAAAGACTCTTGGTGCAAATCAGATTCAGCATGCGCATGTTAGCATGAGCAAAAGAAAAGAGTCCTTCTGGTATGGGATTAAGATGCATGTGGTAGCCCACATTATCCTTCATCCTCTGATGCATATCTCAAAGCATGAGATAGATTTTTTTTTGAAAATTTTTGAGGTGGAGAAAAAATTAAAAAATTGAAGGACTCTCACGCACGTGGGATGAAGCATTGCATCTCTCCAATTTGATAAGATATTTTTAGTAATTTTTTAAATTTTTTTCAGACTTATCAAATGGCCAAACGGATACTGAAAACTTCCTCGCATGCGTGCGTGCATGGTGATCAGAACTCGCATGAAGAGGTATGAGGATAGCATCCTTCCATGAGAATTTTATCACCATATCAAGTTTTTTGGAATTAAAAATGAGTCTCCTATCCACATGGATTTTTGTAGATTTTTTTGATTTGAGAAGAGATGCGAAAACATCCCTTCTCTAGTCGCACATGCAGGTGCAGGTGTAGATCAGCGTATCAGTGATAAGAGTCCTTCTGCTTGAAGAAACTTTTATCTTTGATAATCTGATCAGATAAGCCTCTTGGATGAGGCATGTCCCTCCCATTTGGCATCCCTCTGGTGGCTATAAAATGATCGGGGTGTTGGGTGTCCGAGGCATTCAGAAAAGGTTTCCAATTTCTCTCCGTAAGCTCTCCTTTCTTTCTTACAACCTATCTTAGTTTTAGGACAAGGCTTTGAGATTTAAGACAAAGCCTTATCTGATCCTAACAAAGATTATGAGAATCCTAAAGAAGGAGAATCAGAAGTCTAGAGAAAGATCTAAGAAGGTTGAGTCAGGTTCTTAGAGAAACCTGACTAGTACAGGGCTAGTCGAGTTCTAGGGGCTAGAATTCTTGAAGTAAAGTAAAGAAAGAGCGCTGTCTTTGGTTCAATTTTTATGTGAATCACTGTTGGAGGGCGGACACTTGGATGCCTCGTAAAAATTAGATTAACACTACAGCTATTCTTCTGATCTAAATTTATTTTTATTATACTTTGATTGATATAGTCAAGGATTTCTGGACATTAGGATTTTCGATGTATTAGGTGTTTCAAATGAAAATTTTAAACATCTGGTCCTTCCGTTTTCTCACCAAAATCTAACAGTGGTATCAGAGCCTACCTTGATCTATATAATGAAAGATTAAATTATTATCTTGATTGTGATCAAGCATAGATTTTTGATTTGGTTCAAGTCGGGTCAAGAGTTGAATCCGATTGAACATTCAAACTCTAGCATGTCTTAGAAATATGTTTTAAATATAAAATACATGATGTATGTATAAAATCTTTTTTAATAGCTTAGTACTCTAATTGAGATTCATCATCAGGCCGTCCGGTCATAAGACTAAGTAGGATTCACAGATCCTCTCTTCCCATTCCATGGGACATTCTTATGGCGTATAGGGGTGCCACTGTGATATCCTAAGAAGAAGAACTGTGAAAAGAGTATTTTATATTCATACATGTTATTAAAACTTCATGCATATGTGATATGCTTGAGATGCTTAGTTATAATCATGGTATATGATTATATTTTCATATCTTAGAGATATGATAAGATGCCATGTTTAGTTGTTATGATTGTTAAGATACAACTATAACAGTATATCATTATGATTGATTGAATTAGGATGTACTTGAGACCATTAAAGTCTTCATAAAAATTATATTAAGTCATAGTATTGTGAACCAATAGTTGATCTATTTCTTGAATTGATTAATCAATTGGTGTCTAAAGAGTATTTCAAGTGCGGTGGTTATTTAATTGGTTCTGTTGCTGGACTGGCCAATGTTATTGGTGTCTAAGAAAAGCAACGGAGGAATTTCCACCAATTATAACACTTTTCTGACCAATTGAATTAGTTCAAATCTGAAATGAAGGTAGCTCAATATTTTGAACACTATATATGCCTTCCTTCATGCCTAGTCAATATCCTATCAAAAATTATAGTAGGTTTGTTGTGATATCCACAAGGCTTGCTATGGAGATTGATGTGGATTTATCTTGATGCATATTAGATGCTTTACAGCATATTTTGGATATGTTGCTTCATTATGATATCTACAAGGACAGTATTTTTCAGATATGGCTGTATGAAAATGAAGGATCTGACTTAACTACAAAATACTATAGTTTGTTGTAATATCCATAAGACTTCAAGTATTTTTAGAGGTAAGATTTATGTTAAGAATTACATGAGATACAATTGGATAGATTTTTCTACTTTTGAACTTATTGAGATTTGTTGTGATATCCATAAGGCTTTATTGAGGGATTAGGATCTCAACCCCATTAAGAAATCAGATTAGAGTTTCTCGTTTACCATCGGAGAGGGCTATGGTATCCAAAAAAATAGTGGAAGATATAATTAGTTTAAAAGATCTCATCTAGTTATGCATGTCAAATATGAGTGGTCTACGCATACTACTATTCTTTATTTATATAGATTTAAGTCTGCATTATGACTTCTTTATTTTCACTGCATAATACCATAGATAAAATTATATTGACCGATTTTAACTATGTAGATTGGTTGAGAAACTTGCAAATTAGATTCATATCAAAGAAGAACTCTGATGTTCTAGATATTTCTGATTTTGAATTGATCAATAATAATGAGAAGGCAAAAAAATGTCGAATGGATATTATTTATGATAAATTTGGATATTGAGAGAATAATTACAAGAATTACCTTGCAAGTTTGAAGTAGGGTGCAAGTACAGCACCAAAAGATGTGTATATGATACAGACCTATTTTTCATTGAGTGATTCAGACTCTGATACTTAGGTATTGGATACCGCCTGTAGATTGTATATTTATAATTCATTACAGCGACTATAGAATATCAAAGGTCTGAAGAGATGTGACCTTAAGCTTTATGGTGTAAGTGGAGAGTCCATTAGTGCGGAGGCAATAGAAACCTATGTGCTTGATTTACCTTTGGATAAAATTTTAGAATTAAAAGACTATTATTACATATCAAAGATCATTATAAATATTATTTCTATATCTTTGTTGTTAAAACAAGGTTATGAAATAAGGCTAATGGAAAATGGGTGTTCAATTTTTTTTGCTAATGAATTTTATGGCAGTGGTTATATTGATAATAATCTTTTAATTTTTGCACTCAATAAAAATATTTTTTATATTGAAAGAAATATGAAAAGAAAGAGAGAAGATGTTAATATCACATATCTCTGGCATTGCCATCTTGGTCATATTAGTGAGTCAAGAATAAATAAGTTATATAAAAAAAAAATTTTGATCCGTATGATTATGAATCATTGAGAACTTATGAATCTTATCTCATGGGTAAGATGACTAAGACTCCATTCTCTGAACATGGAGAGAGGGCAAATGAGTTGTCAGTCCTAGTACATACAGATATATGTGGACCGATGATAACTCAGGTCAGAGGAGGATACTTTTATTTTATCATCTTTACAGATGATCTATCAAGGTTCGAATATATGTATCTTATGAAACATAAATTCGATGTCTTTGATAAGTTCAAGGAGTACAAAGTATAGTCGAGAAACAAACTGAAAAAGTATCAAGATTCTTTGATCTGATCGAGAAGGAGAATACTTTTTCAATAAATTTCTTGATCATCTTAAAAGTAATGGTATTCTCTCTGAATGTACTTCTCTTTATACATCCCAGTTAAATGGTGTAGCAGAAAAGAAGAATCGCACTTTGATGGATATGGTGCGATCCATGATGTACTTCACTAATCTCTTAATATCTTTCTGGGGATATGCCCTAGAGACTGCCATATATATTTTAAACAGGATGCCTTCAAAGTCTATTGCAAGCATACTATATGAGATATGGAAAGAAAGGAAGCCTAATCTTAAATATCTTAAGATTTGGAGCTATCCTGCTTATGTCAAAAATATTTTTAGACATAAGCTTAGTGCTAGATCAGATAAATATAGGTTTGTAGGGTATCCTAAGAAAACTAATGGATACTACTTCTACCATCCTACTGAATAAAAAATATTTATTAGTAGGCATGCTACTTTCTTAAAAAATGAATTCATCCAAAAAGAAGATAGTGAGAGAAATATTGAACTAATGGAAGTTCAGAATCTACAAATCGATCCAGAAATACCTGTGGTTGAACCACAAGAAGAACCTCAATCAGAAGTATCCAAGGATGAGGTACATCTACAATACACACCTCCTTTTCGAAGGTCAGATAGAGTGCATCAAGCACCTCTGAGATATGATTTTATCGTTGAGAATGACAATTCGATCAACATCATTCAGAATGATGATCTACTGATTTTTTCAGAAGTTGTCATAAGTAAAGACTCAGACAGATAGTTGAAAGTCATAAAATCTGAGATAGACTCAATGTACACCAACCAAGTGTGAATATTGGTTGATGCGCCTAAGGGTGTGACCCCAATAGGATGCAAGTGGGTCTTCAAGAAGAAGATCGGAGCAGATGGTCAAGTAGAAACCTACAAAGTTAGGTTGGTAGCGAAGAGTTTCAAACAATGGTGAGAAATTGATTATGATAAAACTTTCTCACCAGTGGCTATGCTCAAGTCCATCAAGATTTTACATGCTATAGCGGTATACTACGATTATGAGATCTGACAAATGGATATCAAGACCGCTTTTCTTAATGATAATTTTGAGAAAGAGGTCTATATAACTCAGCCAGAGAGATTTGTCTCAAGTGAGAGGATAAATCAAGTATGCAAGCTAAAGAAATTCATCTATGGATTGAAGCAGACTTCGAAGAGTTGAAACATCTAATTTGATATGACGGTCAAAGAGTTTGGCTTTATCAAAAATAAGGATGAACCATGTATGTATAAGAAGATAAGTGGGAGTACTATTATCTTCTTGATTCTGTATATCGATGACATACTACTCGTTAGGAATGATATCCCAATAATGCAATCAGTCAAGACTTGGCTATCAAATAAGTTTTCTATGAAAGACTTGGATGAAGCATTCTATATATTAGGAATAAAGATCTATAAAGATAGATCTAAAAGGATGTTAGGCTTATCCTAGTCACGGTATATAAATCTCATATTAAAGAGGTTTAATATGGAGACAAGTAAGAGAGGTTACCTGCTTGCAAGTCATGGTATACGTCTCTTTAAGAAAATGTGTCCTAAGACACCAAAAAAGAGGAAGAGCATGAATGAAATCCTTATGCTTCGACTGTGAGATCAATTATGTATGCCATGCTATATACCAGGCCTGATATAGCTTATGCTTTGGGCGTAGCTAGTAAATTTCAGACTGATCCAGATAAGGATCATTGAAAAGCTGTAAAAAATATTCTGAAATACCTAAGAAGAACTAAAGATATTTTTCTCATATAAGGAGGAGGATTAGAGTTGAAACTAGAAGGATATATAGATTTTAGTTTTCAATCTGATCCAGATGATAGCAAGTCATAACAGGGTACGTGTTTATCCTAAATAGTGGGACAGTAAGTTGGAAGAGTTTCAAGCAGCAGATAGTATCTGACTCAACTACTACAGTAGAATACATCGCTGCTAGTGAAGCCATTAAGAAAACTGTCTGGATGAAAAAATTCATCATGGATTTAAGAATCGTTCCTAAGATTGAAGGATCGGTGTCACTCAATTGTGATAACACTGGGGCCGTTATTTAAGCTAAGAAATATAGGTCTCATTATAGATCCAAGCACATCCTCAAATGCTTCCACCTTGTTCGAAAAATTATAGAGAGACAAGATGTTATCTTTGAATGAATAGATATAAAGAATAATATAACAGATTCATTCACTAAGGCCATACCATAGCAGCTATTTGATCGTCATCTTGATTGTATGAGATACAAAAGTGATTGGCTTTAGTACAAGTGTGAGATTGAAAGAAGAGTGCCCTATAAGCCAATCGCAAGTGTATTACGATGAAATTTTTTTTTATAATTTTTCAACTTATGTAATCATATTTATTATTTGATAATAAAATGAGGTATTGATTCATCATTCTAGCTGCATCTTATTATGTCTAAGATTATGATGAACCCCAAAGATTAGGACAATAGTTTTAGGAGACATGAATGGGTCATGCTAGTAAGATCTAAAATCCTAAAATTATAAACTTAAATATTCTTAGTCATAGGAGCATTGAGTCGGAGATCAACATTTCGGATAGACTGGCACATCCTATGTATGCTCGATAGAGAGAGTGGCAGATCTCACTAGCTACTTGTGTATGGGACACCAATACAAGGATGTGAATGCTTATTTGAAAAATGAGTTCACTGAATTGACTCGATGAAAGAGAATATCTTATAGAAGCCTTACTTGCATGTCAAAGATGGTTCTTTAAGTGAGAGTTGTACAAGTGATCTTTAGACCTGAGACCACCATAGAATCTTGTGCACATGAATCCATATTTTGATTCATACCCAGACATGACATTAAGATATATACGGAGTGTTCTGGATATGGTGAAGTGTGTATGAAGGTTATGAGTAAGTCAACATAGAATCGATCACTCCTTGTAAGAAAAAATCGCATCTTATGTATTCTCATTCCTAAATGACTCAGGAAAAATCTTTAGCCAAAAGTAGGAAGGAGATTAGAAAAAATTTCTAATACTTCTTTATCGGAGTCATCATTGGTTAATTGAGAATCGATATGAATATGTGTTTGAGTTTGACATGATTTCATACTCATGAACATATTTAGAGTGCAGGGATGATCGAAGGATTGAATTGCACAGTAACTTACCACTGAAGGGTATATTTGGTATTTCTACCAAATTTCATATCTTTTGAATAGTCATGATACGTTGCTAGACGTCAATCTGGACTTATAGGTCTGATCGAATTAAAGAATTTAATTCGATCACTAATTAGAAATGATTCTAATTGTTGAACTTGGGTTAGCTCAATTGGACCTAAATTGGTTTAATTAAAGTCTAATCAAATTAGGTCAACTTGCATCCGAACCTACTGCTGGCTAGATGTGGAACCCAATGAATCACACACATATAAAAATTGGCCAAGGATCTTTTTGAAAAAGGTTGATTGGAATTTGGATTCAATCAAAGTTCCGATAAATATGCTAGCACATGTGAAAATCCTAGCTCCTTTGGAGATCAATTTGGTTTCATTCCTTACTAATTAGCTAGTTCAATTTGATGGGCATTTGGGTCAGGTCATGCTATCTAGAAGCAATTCAAATTAGGGTGTCAAATCTTAAATTAACGATAATTATGAAGAGTCCAAGTTGTGAAGGACTCTTGGCGCAAATCAGATTTAGCGTGCGTATGTTGGCGTGAGCAAAAGAAAAGAGTCCTTCTGGCATAGGATTCAGATGCGTATGGTAGCCCACATCACCCTTCATCCTCTGGTGCACATCTCAAAGCATGAGATGGATTTTTTCTGAAAATTTTTGGGGCGGAGAAAAATTGGAAAATTGAAAGTCTCTCACGCATGCGGGATGAAACGTCGCATCTCTCTACAGTTTGCAGAGTCCTTCTCCTAAACAAATGCTTTCAAATTGGAATGATTTTTTTTTTTATAATGTTTCACATTTGATAAGCTATTATTGATGATTTTTTTAAAATTTTTTCAGACTTATCAGATGGCCAAACGGATGCTAGAAATTTCTTCGCATGTGCACACGTGGTGATCAGAACTCGCATGAAGAGGTGTGAGGATAGGATCCTTCCGTAAGAATTTTATCACCATATCAAGTTTTTTAGAATAAAAAATGAGTCCCCTATCCACATGGATTTTTGTGAATTTTTTTGATTTGAAAAGGGATGCAAAAACATCCCTTCTCTGATCACGCATGCAGGTGCAGGTGCAGGTGCAGATCAGTGTATCGGTGATAAGAATCCTTCTACTTGAAGGAACTCTTATCTCTGATAATCTAATCGGATAAGCCTCTTAGATAAGGCATGTCCCTCCCTTTTGGCGTCCCTTTGGTGGCTATAAAATGGCTAGAATACTGGGTGTCCGAGGCATTTAGAAAAGGTTTCCAAATTCTCTCTGTAAGCTCTCCTTTCTTTCTTACAACTTATCTTAGTTTTAGGACAAAGCTTTAGGATTTAAGACAAAGCCTTATCTGATCCTAACAAAAGTTGTGAGGGTCCTAAACAAGGAGAATCAGAAGTTCAGAGGAAGGTTTAAGAGGGTTGAGTCAGATTCTTGGAGAAACCTGATGGGTACAGGGCTAGTCGAGTTCTAGAGGCTAGAACTCTTGAAGCAAGGTGAAGAAAGAGCGCTGTCTTTGATTCAATTTCCGTGTGGTTCACCTTTAGAGGGCAGACACTTGAACGCCTTATGAAAATTGGATTAGCGCTACAGGTATTCTTCTGATCTAAATTTATTTTAATTGTACTTTGATTGATATAGTCAAAAGTTTCTGAGCATTAGGATTTTCGATGCATCAGGTATTTCAAATAAAAATTTTAGACATCTGACCCTTCCGCTGCGCCATCGAAACCCAACACTATTTGCAACCCAGTTGCCACTAGCAAATAATAATTGTTGTCTTTTTTCGTGCTGCTGCTGATGATAATATTTATCATCATGTTTTAGATGCGGTTATGTTACATTGTTTAACATGTAGAAATGAACGTACAGATTAGTTGTTATGTACACATTAAGGCTGTCACTACAATGTTAGACAATAAACAAAGTGATTCTTTTTTGCCATTAGTATCAGTTGAAAGTTATGGTATTATTTTTCCAGATGTAATATACTGTTACCAGTTATACTGATCACTGCAATTCGTTGTCATAAAAATTCCCTTACAATGTTGTATTGTTCAATTAAAAGTGAACCTCTCTTCTTAGGAAAGATGAATCTAATTTGGAACACCGGCACCTTGATCAAAGAAAATGCATTAAAGCAAATCGGGCAGCAAACTTGAACACATTTTGAGAGATACAAGTGAGAAGAGCTTTTAGTCAAAAAAAAAAAAAAAAAAAACTATAGAGAAGCAAATCTCTTTCTGGCTAGTTTTGCACTACCGTTGGCGTGCAATGCCTCGGGAGCACACTATGATGGGTGTTGTGTTAGCCTCCCATGACGTTAGGCATACAAATGGCCAGGCCAACATCATTGCATCACGTCTGGCCTAAACTCAAATCCAAATTATCTAAGGGTATATTTAGTTCATAACAAAAATCGAAATTAAACTCACAATCAAGATAGTTTGGAATGAAAATCAAAATAATCATATTTCTAGACGTGTTTGATTTATAATCAAAATTAAAATCAAAATAAAATTTAAATATTAAAAAAATATAGATTAAATTTTGATATTGAAATATTTTATTTTTTTTAAAATTTAAATGAGAATAGATCATTCTTCAATCAGATGATTAGAATAAAAATTATTTATTTTTATTTTTTTTAATTTAATTTTTTTCGATCAAACATGCCGTCTACGTTAACCATGCCAGCAAAGGTTGGATGTAATTATTATAAGAAATTGAATATATTAATTTTATAAGACTGGGTAGCTTGCGCGTGACGAGATATCAAGAGAAAAGGGACCACATTCGAATGGGGGTGGAAGCACGGAAGAAGACAACTGGTGTCGTCCTATAGCTAAACATTTAGGGAGATGATACCGTCTTGTCACCTACTTTACAACTCTTGACGCATGGGTGGGGATGGAATCACGGGAGAGTGAGACCAACGGATGAGGGGGGCGTATTGGTTTTGGCATTTTGTTCAAAAATATTTGTCGGCTAGTTAGATCCACATAAAACCAGCGGCCCCACCCACCATCCAAAAGAAATGATGCCGCCGGATCAAATTAGGCAGGGTCAAGGAAACATCATGGTTAAGTCTAACTTGAAACATTTAGAGGACAAGAAAAATATAAATTAAGTAGAGCTAGTATATGGATACCTAAGTAGCAATTGAAATAAAGCCAATCTTTCGAGGACTGGCATTGATGACCGAGCCAGTAGATGTGCTTTACCATCTCTAAATTATTTATTATCAAAAAAATATATATAATTTAGAGATTTTTATTTCATACATCCAATGATTAAAAATATATATTATTTATATTATTTTAGTACAAACGAACAATCACACAAATCTAATGCGAGAAGAGTCTAAAAGATCAAGATACATAAAATCTTGTAATATCTGTGGATAGACCTCATCCCGTCTCCACAGTCAGTCTTCGGAGTGCTCAGTAATAAAAGTTGCCACCCAATCTACTACAATATTCGTCTCTCTGTAGACATGCCAAACTCTTACAGCAACAACTAGGCGAAGGGAGGCTCTGACATTTCGGATAAGTGGATGACCCTCGAATTACCTGGCCACGAGATGACAGTAGCAAAGTCATCTTCAAGGATCATCCTGTCCACGTGA
Source organism: Elaeis guineensis (assembly GCF_000442705.2). NCBI lineage: Eukaryota > Viridiplantae > Streptophyta > Magnoliopsida > Arecales > Arecaceae > Elaeis > Elaeis guineensis. The sequence continues at coordinate 101,049,966 of NC_025993.2, read as the reverse complement.
AGCTGTTGTCTGGTAAAGATGACACCTACCCAAGCGGCGTGAAGCTCCACAACCAGACCGAAAGCTCAAATAGGTGGAAACCACTAGCCGCCAAAAGTCTCCCATTAGGACCGCGGATGACAAAGCCAACTCTGCCCTTGCCGTCCCTGACACTACCATCGAAGTTAACCTTGACAAACTCCGGGGGTAGGGGCTCTCAGAAAATGGAAAGAACCCTATGGGTTGCTACCGGGGTAGCCAGAGAGCTCCAGAGAACCGGAATGTCAAAGAACGAAATGACAGTATCAAACTCATAGTACTCTTGAGCTAAACAGACAGCTCTCTCCAGCACTCGATGAGTAGGAATCACCTTACTATTGAAGATAAAGCTGTTCCTTGACAACCAAATCTAATAAGCAATATAAGCCATTCGCCCACTAATAATAGACGTCCTGTCAGTGACACTTTGACGGATCAAGCCAAGGAAGGACACAACAACCATGAATCAATACTCATCTCCTAAGGGTAACCACCTGCCTGTCTCTAAATAGCCCTTGCACAGGACAGTGTGCTTAGCAGACTCATCCTCCACCCCACAAATCGGGCACAAGGTTGGAACCTCCATGCCCCTCTCTTTGAAAAGAGTCCGAGTAGGCAGCCGATTCCAGACAAGCTTCCAGAGAAAGATCTGTATCCTAAGATAAGCAGAAACTCTCTAAATCTAGACGGCCTCAATCCACCTAGAAGGTGTTAGGCTATATAAACTGGATAGGTCTCTCAAGGAAACCTTCAGGCAGCAGGATCGTCTCCAGACCCTCGCATCTTGAGTGGGGTCCATCGAAAGTGGGATGCAAGGATCCGCTCCACAAGTGGCTCCCTAAAAAATTGAGTGATCTCCTGTACTCTCTAGCCAGAAGCATCGACAGTAATGAGGTCAAACACCCTCATTTGGTCCACCTCGTTACTGACAAGGATCATCCAGCGAGATAGAGGAAAGCTCGAATTTAGGCATCCTGTATCACCTCCATCAAGCGACCATCTCCTATCAAGTATCTAATCTGATCCATCATATCGAGGCCCCGAGCACAAATCTCCCTTGAGATGAAGGAGCAATCCTAGGCCAGTTGGATGGGAGTCCCCAGGCTCCATCCACCGTAGCAGGCTCTCATCACCCTACTCCATAAGCAGTCTGGCTGGATCAAAAATCTGGCTACATGCTTAGCAATCAATGCCTCCCTTCTTGTTAACAAGGAGTGGATCCCCAGGCCACCATCCCGCAAAGACTGACACACAACCTCCCAAGAGAGCAAATGGAGTCGATGACGATCGCGCCCAGATCCCCATAGGAAGTTGCGAAGCTGCTGATCCATCTCTTTGATACAAGTAATCGGAACAATCGTATTGGTCAGGAGGTAAATCAGAACAGAGCTCAGTACTGATTGCACCAGAGTCATCCTCTCCATGAAGGAGAGGGCGTTGACCAGCCAGCCCTGAAGATGGTTCTGGATCCGCTGCTCTAAGGGCCTGCACTCTGTCCGTCGCAGACGACAATTAGTGATCAGAACATCAAGATAGGTCAGCATCTCGAACTGCTCTCGAATCCCCAGGAGCTCCCTAATCGTCGATCTAACCTGAGGCTTCATCCTTGGGCTAAAAAAGACTGCAGACTTCTGAATATTGACTAACTATCCAAATAACTGGCAGTAGGCCTTGACAATGGCTGTAAAAGACTCCGCATTTCATGCCGAAACATGTTCGATGAGGAGGCAATCGTCTGCAAAGAGAAGGTACGAGAGCGGTTGGGTGCCAGAGGCCAGCCAATACGGGTCCAGGGCTTGTCCCTGAACCATCGATCTCAACGCCTTGGATAAAGTATCAGTGCATAAAATAAACAAGTAGGGAGAGAGAGGATAATCTTGGAGAAGGCCCACAGTAGAAAGAAAGAACTCCATCAAGGTGCCATTGACAAGGATAGTGAAACTCGAGTGCTCGATGTAGTCCATGATCCAATTAATCCATCCCTCCCCGAACCCCAGCTCCTGAAGCATCCGATGGAGAAAAACCTAACTCATCCGATCATATGCCCACTCCATATCAAGTTTGATCGCCATGAGACTATGGTGATAAGGAGCTCTTTGAAGGTCATGCATAAACTCCTAGGGAAGCAAAATATTATCGGTGATAGACCGAGCACCAACAAAAGTACCCTACTCCGGGCATATTAGACAAAGCATCAGCAGCTTTAGCAGTCCAACCAAAATCCACGCACACACCTTATAGAGGGTAGTACAAAGGCTGATGGGTCTAAAGTGCTTGAGAATCGAAGCATCAAGCCGCTTTGGAATAACGGTAATAAGGGTTCGCTTCTAAGCCTCTGGAACACCCATGGACTTGAGTCGCCTGCACTGCCTCCACCATCTCCTCCCGGATGATTGACCAATACCGTCGAAAAAAGAGCGGAGGAAAGCCATCTGGCCCTGAGGCCTTATCCTTACCAAGAGACCATAGGGCCCCATGCACCTCCTCAGAAGATACCGATCTAGTCAAAAACTCATTCTCCTGCATGGAGATATGGGCAACCGACTGAGCACCCGGGATGAGATAGTCCTCACCCAGTGACCTCATCCATCGATCTCTAGAGGAGTGGAGGATCTCCGCATGGATCCCTGCACTATCATCCATAATACTACCATCACCTCTTCGTAGCTGCCTAATATGGTTGGCGGACCTTCGAATCATGGTGGACGGATGGAAGAATCTAGTGTTCCGATCCTCCTCTCAAATCCACTATACCCGAGACTTCTGTCTCTATAATATCTCCTGCTACCTCAAAAAAGAGTGGTGCTCAGAAAGCTTACCTCACAGCACCCCTAACTCAAGCTCGAGTAAGCCACCTCCTCGATTTTCCCTCAGCTGTAGCTCCATAATATCTGCCTCGACCTGCTCAATCTGTCGAAAGATGTCACCCACCTCCAAGCGGTTCTATCTGAGAAATCCATATCTGGCCAACTCCAGCCTATGGGTCATCCTGTACCTCGCATCTTCGTAGATCGACATCCTCCAAACCTTCTGATCCAAGTCCCAAGATCTTAGATAAATGATCTAGAATTTTTCAAACCGAAAGGAGGCCCTGGGCTGGTCCAAGCCATCTATTGAGATAAAAATCAGACAGTGATCTGAGGCTATCCTCGGTAGGTGCTGAACAGAATAATCCAGATAGCGCTGAATCCAATAAGCAGAAGAAAGTGCTCGATCAATCTTTTCTCAAATCCGAGCAGACCCATGTCGGTTGTTACACCAAGTGAATCTCGACCCAGTAAAATCAAGATCAATCAGCCCTGAGGTGCTGATGAACTCTCTAAACTCCCTAGACTCCATGCTGTCTTTCATCTGCCTACCGCCTCGCATCTTATGGGAGTTGACAATGCAGTTGAAGTTGCCAGCCACCAGAGAAGGCATGCCCTGCATCAGGAGTTGAGAGATCTCCGCCCAGAGCACCTTCCGATTCTTATGGTCGATGCTCGCATAGACACCAGAGAGGAGCCAGGACTGTCCAGACTAGTCCGTGATGATAAGGACCACCTGTTGTTCACATCTATGAAAAGCATCCACTCTGATTGAGCTCCGACGCCACATCACCAAGATACCTCCAAACAATCCTTGAGACTCCATAGCATAAGAACACCAGGCCATAGGGATTCGCTATCTCGCTCTGGCCAGCCCAGATCTAGAGAGATGGGTCTCACTCAGTACATAAACATTAGGACCATGCTGTTGGATCAACCGACCGAAGGTCGATCGAAAGAAGAACTTTTTCGCCCCCCCGATAATTCCAAAGTAGGATCCTCGTGGAGAAGACTCACCAGGAACGAGGCCTGCACTCGCACCCCCCTCACCAAGAGAGTCCACCATAGCTACAGCATCCAATGGCTCCTACATTCCCACAGCCATCCCCTCTTCATGGATGGCCTGTCGGAGCCTAGCCACTACAGCCTCATGAGTGAGGCCCTAGTTGATGCCTGATACCAACATATGCTCCAAGCCCTCAGCCGTCGCACCCCCGGGTGGGATACCTCCCATCTCGAGCTCGGTCCTCTACTCCAGCACCCCCGCCTCCATTGGGGCACCAAGCTCCCAACTCACCCCTCTATGCTCCAGTGGGCCCACCTCCACCTCCATCAGACCGTCAGTAGCAAAGATGAAGACTTTAGGGCCCTGAGAACCCACTAACGCCTCTAGATCCGTGGAAAATTGGGCCACAACCTTGCCTTTCCCCTTGTTTTTCTTTAATCCATCTTTTTTGGGCCCCTCCAGACCTAGTTCCTGGCTAATGGGCTTCATGAGAGCCCGGCCCGTATCCATATCATGGGGCCGAGCTAGCTTAAGCTGGCCCGCTGCCCGCATCCACTTTGTCTCACCCTCCTGGCCCACTTTTTGCTAGGTCGGGCCATCCACCGCAGCACCTAGAGTAGGCCCACCCCCATCCACACCCGCATGACCCTGACCGGCCAGCAGAGCGAATGGGTTTGGCTTGAAAATCTGCCCCCACCATCAGCAGATGACCTCGTGCACCCCACCGACCGCCCAGCTGCCGGCTCCAAACACATCCGGTCTGGTGATCTCTGTCACGCAATCTTCACCGGCTAGATCCAACCATCAGCACCAGGTGCCACCTTCTCCTGATCCGAGCCGGTCTTTGCGCATCCCGACCTGGGTTGAGTCACCAACGGCTCGGACCTAGGTGAACTGGTCATCTTCCTTCTCCCATCCGCCCCATCCTCATGCTGCATCTCCCGTCGGTGGATGGCCAGCAACCAAAGCCCAAGGGGGGGCCTCGCCAGCCTCTGCCTCCTCCGATCGGAAGAGATTGTTCGGACCAAGCCTCATCGCCACAGCGCCAACCCCCAGTTGATAGTATTCCTCCGACACGTGGAAGTGTCCACAATGGAGACAAACTCCATCAAGGCACTCGAAAACAAAGCATTGCTGGAACGAGCCGGTCGGCCCCATTACCAGAACCCTCAATCGCAATGGGTGGCCAAGGTCAATTTTGATATAGGCACGGGCAAACCCTAGCCATCAAAGGTCCATCGTGCACTTCGTCAAGGGAAACTAGCTCGCCGGCGAGCCGCACCACCTCCCGAATAGCTTCCACATCCCAGTACTCCATCGAAAGTTGAGGGAGGCACACCCACACCAGAGCCATCGAGATTGCCCTTTCCGTCAGTAAGAAGCTAGGCCTCCATGGCTCAAGGGCAAGAGCCTACCCTACCACCATCCATGGTCATCGAAGCACCAGATCATGCTCCATTTCCTCCTGAAACCAGAAGATGAGCAACCCCCGCTCCAGTCCGTACGCCGCGACATCATCTTTGATCACTCCCTGGAGTTGGAACTCCTTGGCCACTAATTTCGGGGACATTCGCCGCCCTAAACTCCTCCTAACCACCGTAGTTGCCTCCCATTGTGCCGATCGCTCCCGAAGGGCCACCGTCAAGACCTCCACCACCTCTGAAAATCACTGGGTGAGCTCCATCACCTCCTTCGATGATGGGTTCGGTGAAACCCACACAGTCCACCCCTGTACAATCTCTTTCCAGCTAGTTTCCGACCGATCACCCCCCTTCGGACGGTCTCGCATCTCCTTCGCCATCTTCCACCACCTCGATGGCTCCAGTAGCAGCCCGAAATGCCAGCGATCACACCCAAAAAGAGGACAACACGACTCTCAAAGAACGGTCTAAAAAAATTGCTTTCCAGCTAGTTTGTTCATATTATTTAAAACTATTTTTGACAGCTGGATGCATAAGTAATACACATATTAGAAATTTCCACGTCACATGATTTTTATTTTATGGTAAGCAATTTAATAATAAAATATCACATTCAACAGATCGTAAATCTTAGATCTTGGTTATTTGGTCTCCAACTTATTTGAGTTAATTTTTTGACAATAAGTAGTTTAAAAATGGTACATTGCACCAAATGGCTTAAATCAACAATGCCAAGATCCCAAATCTCTAATCAACATCAAACTTCTTTGAGCTCTTGCATGGATGCCCACATATTAGCTATATTACATGTATATATACACACATGTAGTAGTAAAAATTTTCATGCAAATACATGGAGTGGAAGGAAAAAATAATTAAGATTTAATTGTATTGACTTGATTATGAATAGTTATATATTTTTACTCATAATTGAGAGTTTATAATTGAGAAAATAATCCTAATGAATTCGATCAAGATCTACCTTGCTTGGATTTCTTACGATCTGGTTGAAATTATCGATTACCTTTAAAATAGTCATGAGAATTGGTTTAACAAAATCAATAAAATCCTTATTAAATTGGGAGAATCCATGTTAAATTTAGATGTTATTTTTTTCTAAATCATGAGAATTTATATTAAATAAAAAAAAAACAGTATCTGATGATACTTTTTTGGACTTCAATTGCGGACATAACTCAACAAAAATAAAATACTATGATTTTCTTTGAAAAAAATTATTGATGCTTTTATATATATAATACATATAGCAAAGCCATGCAGATTTGGATATGGAATTCTCTCCTACGGATAGGCCAACTAGCTAAGGTCAGAAAGCTTCTATCTCAGTGCTCGAACTTTCTAGAACGGCGATCAAATTGAAACCATGAGTTGGAGAACTGTTGCTACAGATTGTTGATGCCATTTTCGAAACCCTCCACCTCAGTGATTGATCCATTGAGACTTGCCTCGTCTCTGCTGTCATAACTCGGACAAAAAACTAACTCGACGTCTTGACCTTTATGTGTTTTATTGTTGCAAAAGGACTGAAAATAAAAACAAAAGCAAATACCCTTGCAGTCCATACTTCATATGTTTATTCTTAGGTTGCATTTGATGCATCGACAGATAATTTTGAAAAATAATCTGTGTTGGGATATACTGATCGATCTCCTTCATGTCGATTCATTCTCGAATCTGCCTGGCTAGCACCCGACTTTACCGACAACACCAATCAACGACCGTCGACACTGACCGATCGAAGATATATCGATCGGGCGAATCCATTCTGTTCTCGACTAGTCGAACGGTGAAACCCGACTCTACCGACTTACTGTCGGACAGGAATGATGGTCGATGTCCGATCCTCGCGATGCGCCAACCCAGCCGACGATGTCCGTGGGTCTTCACCCGACATCCCACGACCGAACGCCGACGTATGGTCGGTCAGCTCCCCAAACGCCGTACAACTACTGAGGGCCGCCATCCTGAGAAAGGCATGCGGCACGGCCATGCGGCATAGCCATCCTGGGACATTGTCCCACCTTGACCAGGGGTCAACCCTAGTGATTTGACAGCCCCACGGCGACTCTGACAGCCTCTAACGATTTGACAACTCTCCAATTATCTGCGCCATTAATGGCAGGGCCACGCCATGCTCTACTATAAAATGGAAAAGGCAACAGTGCTGGAGGAGGTTCTTTCGAGGACCCTGGACTCACTCTCTCACTCTCGCTGAGTTCTCCTGATTTCTTTTCTACTATTTCCTAGTCTCCTCTCTGACTTGACCGTCGGAGGGTCCCCGCCGGAGGCATCTCCGGTCAGTGTGGATTTTTTTGCAGGCGCTCATTTTTCGACGACCAGGCGATGAGGGGATTGGCCGCAACAGGTTTGGCGCGCTAGGTAGGGGGTTTCACGACCTCCACAGAGCTTGAAAAATCTTTTCGAGATGACAAAAATCAGGGCTCAGCGATCGAGAGCCACCGGATCGGCGAGACACTCTTTCCGTCGGGAAGAGGCCTCTCCTCCACCTTCCATGGTGGAACCCAGCTCTCCACATCCTGTGGTGACCACGGAGGTACAGATCGCGGCGATCGTGCGGCAGATGACTGTGCTGATGGATGCAGTCAAAAGCCTTCAATAACAACCGACTCGATTGCTGCACTCGCTGATGGAGCAACCGGCGGCGCACCCGATGCCATCAAGGAGCAGCCGCCGACGCCTGCGTCGGTCTCCGTCTCCTCCTCAGGAGCAGCTATCTCAGCATTCCCACCGAAAAGGGGAGAGGCGGCCACGGCGTGACACCCACTGGCCTCGGCATCCCTCTCCTTCCCAGCTAGAGCGAGCGAGGAAGGAGAAGCGGCCGCGGACACCGTCCGCCTCCCTCTCAGATTCATCGGGAGATTCGACCCCTGGGGTCTCCCAACACCGACGGATCGACGACTACGAATATAGGTTCGAAGAAATCGACCGTCGGCTTGCCCAGCTCCAGGTGGACGGACAGAAGTCTTCGAACGACGTCAATTTTCAGACTGCCCAACCTCTCTCCCAACTCATCCTCGACGAGCCGATTCCTAGTCGGTTCAAGATGCCTCATGTGGAGCCTTACGATGGCTCCACCGACCTAGTTGACCATCTGGAGAGCTACAAGGCTCTCATGATGATCCAAGGGGCAACCGATGTCCTCCTCTGCATCGGCTTCCCCGCCACACTTCGCAAAGCTGCCAGGGCCTGGTACTCCGACCTCAACTCAGGAAGTATCCACTCCTTCAGGCAGCTCGAGCACTCTTTCATGGTCTATTTCAGCACCAGCCGGAAGCCGCCACGAACCTCGGACAGCCTTTTCTCCCTCAAACAAGGAGAAAATGAGGCACTCCAATATTTTGTGACCTGATTCAATGCGGCCACGCTTGAGGTCCGGGACCTCAATGAAGACATGGCTATCTCGGCCATGAAGAGGGGGCTAAGGGGGTCCCATTTCACATACTCTCTGGACAAGATCCTCCCCCGAACGTACGCCGAATTGCTGGAGCGTACGTACAAATACATGCGCGCAGACGAAGGAGCTTCCGACCGGTGCCTGACCTAGGACACGGGCCGGAAGGAAAAGCAAAAGAAAGGTCGGGCCCCTGCTGAACCCAGCAGGCCCCCCACCGATAGACGAGTCTTGCCCCGACGACGGAGTCTGAGACCGATGCATCGCAGGTATGACTCCTACACCCCTCTCTCCGCTCCACGTGCGCAGATTCTATGACGAAGATCGAAGGAGTGGAATCTGCGATGGCCTCCATCTTTGAAGGCAAAAGGCCTCGACCAACGCGGCCCGATCGTCGAACCAACGGCTCCGTCGCCGAACTGATCGTCGATCGCTGAACCAACGGCTCGATCGTCGATCGCCGAATCTACGACTCTGTCACCGAACTGATCGACAATCGTCGAACCAATGGCTTGATCGTCGATCACCGAATCTATGACTTCATCATCGAACTGATCGACGATCATCGAACCAACGGCTCGATCGCCGATCGTCAAACCAACAGCTCGATCGCCGATCGTCGGATCTACGATGAATCTACGACTGGATCATCGATCGCCGAACCAACAGCTCGATTGCCGATCCTACGCTGAATCTACATCGAATCTATGATGAATCTACATCTTGATCGCCAATCATCGAACCAGCGGCTCGATCGCCGATCACCGAACCTATGGCTCGATCGATCGTCGATCGCTGAATATACGCTTCGATCGTCGAATCTACGTCTCGCTCACCGACGATACATCGGATTCTAAGACAGAGATCGAAAGGGCGAAATATCTACGACGGCCCCCGCCTCTGAAGGCAAAGGGCTTCGACCAATGCGGCTGGCTAACTTACCGACTTAGCTTCGACTAAGAAGGGCAAACGCCAAGACGATTGCAGTCACATCTGTGACATACCGACCCGGTCACGATCGGTCGAAGGATATTCGGCTTGCCACCATTTATCATACGTCCCGACGTGCATGCCCGACCAAGGATCGGACAACGGATATTCGACTTGTCATCATTATCCTATCCGAATATGTCGAACGCTACTCGACTATCAGACTCTACGAGATGATCGTGTTGACAAGCAACGTTTGGGGATTGGCTGACACCCGACCCCACGTACGTGCCCGACCAAGGCCAGGGCGACGGACACTCGACCTACGATCTGTACGGCTCTCGACCATCGGACCCTACGGCAGTCGGGATGTCGGTCTATGATCGGAGCCCGCTCTGCCTTATTGGCTATTTCGGGTAGCTACATGGGATCCTACCAGACACCCTAACGAAGTATGTTGGGCCTACTGTTTGTACGCTCGGAGGCATTCCGACGAAACATGCATTTCAAATCACACGAGGAAGAAAGTTGAAAATTTTCAATTTCATTCAAGTTAAAGCTGGATATTACAAAGCTGGGCCGAAACCTAATTACAAGTGCCCGAAACAAAAACAAAAACAATAGGTGTTCCGACTATTCGTCGGAGTCAACCTCTTGGACCAGGAGGGGCTCGGGGGCGATCGGCGTGCCCGCTCGAGTCGGTATAGGATCGGAGGTCGGGGCTGCCTCACCTTCGGTGACCTGCTCCGGGATGGCTTCCTCCGCAGCAGTGTGATCTCCTGACGACGAGTCGGCCACCTCTTCCGCGGCTTGGCCCTCTGACCCTGGGGGAACGATGATGCTGAGATCAAGCTTCCGATACAGGCCCTGGACTGCCTCCCGAGCATCCTCGTACCCCACTCGGTACGAGGCGAAGCCACTCTCCAGGAGCTCCTCGCGATATTCGTCGGAGCGGCGGAAGTCCTCCACCACCCGACCTAGAGCCTCCCTCGCCGACTTTGCCTCCGTCTTCGCTATGTCTGTGTCGGCTTGGGCGGTGGACAAGTTTTCTTCAGCCTTGGCGAGATTCTCCAGGCTTACCCGGAGTTGCTCGTGCTCGGCCTCGAGCTCAGCGACACAACCATCCCGCTCGCACCGCAGTCGGTGAGCAGTACGACCCTTACGCCTGGCTTCCTTGCGGGCCGACTGAAGTTCGGCCCCCGAGACAGCCAGCGCATCGGTAAGATGGGAGATCTCCTCCTCGAGCCTTGCCTCCCAATCGATCGACAGCTTCAGCTGCTCGACCAATACCGCCTTTTCAGCCTCGGCGATCTCTGCCCTGTCCTTCCAGGCCACCCGGACGTCCCCGAACCTCTGGTATCCGGCCTCCAGTTCGGACATGCTATAGATCAGCTACAAACGAAGAGCCGATCGTCAGAAAAATAAAATAATAAGAACAACGATAGGGAAGGAAGACAAGGCAGAACTTACTCCGATCATAGTCGGGTAAAAGAAAGACAACATCTCGGTCACCGATCGAGTCTTCAGAAGCTCCCGATCGGCTGGAAGGAGGGTCGCCTGACACAGTCTCCTGGCCAAGTCGTGGTTAGCCAGGGCCGACGCTCCCTCGGGGACCTGGATGTCGGACGACGCCGTGCGATCCCCTGACCTCGTGTCACCTGCCGATGCCATCAGAGCCTTCCCCCGATCGGCTGCCCAGGCCCGAAGGGCTGGGAGGGAGGGAAAGCTCGAACTCGATTAAGCTCCCCCCGAAGTCGCAACATGAGTCGCCGAAGGTCGTTCGGGCTCCTGAGCTTCGACCCGAACCTCCTCCGTCGGCGAAGCAGCCGACGCTCCCTCGGCCGCACCATCCGCTGCCCTTTCCTCGGGCTGCACCTCGGGTGGCACATCCGGCACCGACAATGTGATAACTAGTTCCGGCTGCACAGCCGCAGTCGGAGATAATGTCTGGGGCCTCTTGGGCAGCCGCGAAGGCCCGGCCTCAAGCGCCGGCCTCTTCCTTGCCGCATGCTGTCGAATCTCGACGTCTGTCAGCCTCATTCTCGATGGCATACCTGCAATTTCAATAAAAAAGTTAGTACAAATTTGAAGATAGACGAAAAGCTAAGAAACAGCAAACAGGCCGAACTGTACCCAGACGGGGGACCAAGCTCAAGCCGGTGTCATAAAGAGCTTGTTCGGTAACAAGCTCTCTTTACTTCGGTACCGACATATCTTTGAGTCGGTAAAAATCCTCCCGATCGTCTACCTCCACTCGGCTATTCTCGTTCGGCCGAGTCAGGGGGTCGCCCCAGCAGGAAGGAAACCCCCAGGGAAGTGAAGAGAAAGCAAAGAAAAACTGGTTCTTCCACCCATGAATTGACGATGGAAGACCAGTGATGAAGGAAAGACCCTTTCGAGGATTGAAAAATCACCACCCTCGGGCTTTAGGGTGGGGTCGGAGGACAAAGAATGCTCGGAAGAGGAAGATACGAGGATTGGTCAGCAAAAGCCGACACCACAAGGTAAAGTTGACTATCAGCCGGACTAAGTTCGATGCCAGCTGCGCCGGACAAACTCCATAGTAGTCCAGCACGTTCCAGACAAACTCCGAAACCGAAAAGCGAAGACCGGCCTGGAGGTCCTCGACATAGAAGGCCACCTGGCTCGTGGGCGGGTTGTTAACCTGACCATCGGCTCCTGGGGCGAACAGCCGAAACTGCTCCGGAATGCAGTACTGCTCCCGGAGCCGATCGACGTTCGGCCCCGAAAGTGAAGAGACCTCCACCTCCGGGGTCGATCGAGAATCGTCAGTCGGGTTCCCCGACCGACTTCCTTATGGAGAGGTTCTGGCCATGATGCTAGAACCGAAGTCAAAGAATGAGGAGAAGAAGGAAGAACTTTTCAAGGAAGCAAGGAAAAAACAAAAGATAATGAAGGCTCCTAGAAAACTCTCTAAGGAAGGAAGCGGAGGCAACTACCTGAGACAAAGGACCGCTCGGCCAGAGTCTCGACAATAGGTTTGAAAAGTAGAGTTTTGGATGCAGGTGACCCTGTATATATAGTGCCCCTCGACGGTCGGGATGAAAGCACGCCCAACGAGGCTCTCCCAGATCATGACACGTGGCATCATCTGAGCCTTCCCTCGATCCGACGATTCGACGCACCTGCCCCAGATCAGGCCACGTCGCCTCCATCCGTCCGAACGGATTTGGTCCAACGACCCCCTGCCATGTGGCGAAAAAAGCTGCGGCGGTTCGCGTTCCCGAGGAGACGGCGGAAATGATGGTTTCTGTTCCCAATAGGACGTCCTATCCCGATGGGACGTCCGACACCGATGGGACGCCTGACACCCCATAAGACATCTGATGTCGGACCGATCATTGGTACGGTCGCCAAGGTCAGAGCCTGATGCAATAGATATCCACTCCTTTCGCCCGAAGCCGTCGCCCATGTGAAGATGCTGGCCAACACGACATCTGACTCAGGAGTGAGGGGGGCAACTGTTGGGATATACCGACCGACCCCCTTCACACCGACTCACCCTCGGGCCTGCCTGGCCGGCGCCCGACTTTACCGACCGCATCAATCGACGACCGTCGACACTGACCGATCGAGGATATGTCGGTCGGGCGGATCCATTCTATTCTTGACTAGCCGAACGGCGAAGTCCGACTCTACCGACTTACTGTCGGGTGGGGATGGTGGCCGATGTCCGATCCCCACGATGCGCCGACCCAGCCGATGATGTCCGTGGGTCTTCCCCCGACATCCCACGACCGAACGCCGACGTATGGTCGGTCAGCTCCTCCAAATGCCGTACGACTGCTGAGGGCCGCCATCCTGACAAAAGCATGCGGCACGGCCATGCGGCATAGCCGCCCTAGGACATTGTCCCACCTTGGCCAGGGGTCAACCCTAGTGATTTGACAGCCCCACGGTGACTCTGATAGTCTTCGACGATTTGACAACTCTCCAATTGTCTGCGCCATTAATGGCAAGGCCACGCCGTACTCTACTATAAAACGGGGAAGGCAACAGTGCTGGAGGAGGTTCTTTGGAGACCCCTGGACTCTCTCTCTTTCTCTCGCTGAGTTTCCTGATTCCTTTTCTACTGTTGCCTAGTCTCCTCTCTAACTTGACCGTCGGAGGGTCCCCGCCGGAGGCATCTCCAGTCAGTGTGGACTTCTTTTGCAGGTGCTCATTTTTCGGCGACCAGACGACGAGGGGATTGGCCGCAACAATCTGCATTACCTATAGATTATCATTATTAAATTATTAATAATATTAATTATTATATTTAATATATATAAATAATATTATAATAAAATTATTAAAAATTTTGATTGACATAATTTGTATGACAATAAGACTATCGGTAATATGAAATCAAATTTTCAAAATACTCCATAAAATTTTTTAAAATTTTAAATTATTAAAAAAAATTGATTTTATTTTTTAAATTTAAATCAAAATTTTTAAAATATGTCTGGAAAGAGGAGAAAACCCTCGAGACGAGTCCTATCGCCTTGCCTCCTACATCGAGACCCACCACCCCATGAGCGAGGATGGCGGTGGAGTCGAGGGAGGAGAGGTAGATACCGGCATAGAAATGAGGGCCGTAGCCGAAGATGTCAAGGGCACTGATGGAGAGCAGGCGGTCGAAGGTGGTGAGGGTACGACAAAGTTTGGAGAAAAAGACGAGGGTATAGGCCGCTAGCAAAGGGAGATGGAGGAATGAATTTTATATAATTTTTTTTAAAGATAATTTTATCTAAAATTTTTTTGTAATATTATCAAAAAAATGATAATTTGGATAGTCACCTCTTCTCAAAACTATCTGAATTGTCTTCTAAGAGGCAATCTAAATTGTCAAGACAATACCATCCAAAATGCATACCAAATATAGTAATTTGATGGGCTCATTTTAAATTACTGACAATCTAGATTGCCAGCTATCACTAGATTGCTAGCTACCAAATACAATCTTATAGTAATCTTTATCGTACCTCTCTTGATTTGTGCTGTATTCTAGTCCCAGGTAAAAAAAAAAAAAAAACACCACCAAACGTACAAGTATTTTTATCAAATTATATGATTAAAACAAATTGATACATGAAAAAAATCACAAACATTTATGCATTGCATTGAAAGGATCTGGGCTCAATCCATCCAAAGAATACGCTATGGAAAATTATCGGTGCATTTTCCCTTTTTTCCTTTTTCTCACAGAACAGAGATAAAAAGATGCGCCGTGTTTTCATTTTATGTTCTATATTGTGTCTGACATTGATGGCACGACAACGCCACCTAGAATTTTTACTCTGCAATCATTATCTTTGGAGGGATTAGCTTCATGTATGCCGGAATCGTCGGGTATGATTACAGATCTTTCCAACTTTGCCACGGAACTTAATGTCTTTTTAATTTATTTTTATTTGAAGAATGAAGCCTTGAAAACTTCAGCAATGAAAAGGAAATCTATTTAGACAACTGGACCCAAAATTTCATAAAAATCATAAATTTAGACCAATACAATCATCTAAATTAGGTCTAACCCAACCTATCTTTATACAAATATAAAAAATTATTATCGTAAGTTGGTCCAAATCTCATATGAAAAAAAAATGTCATCACAAATCTTTTTTTTTTCCCCTTCCTGTTGGATTCAAGTCGGCCCACTGCAACGATTCTTTAGATTTTTATAAAGACAGACCTGGTTTAATCCCATTTAGGTGATTGTGAAGACCCAAATCTACAAGTCATATGAAATTTTGGGTCTAGTCACCCAAACAGATCCTCATTGATTTCATAATTTTACATAAAATAGTCATGCTATATATATATATATATATATATTTTTATTTTTATTTTTTTTTTGTGTCGATCATGATTGCTGAAGAACAGAGGAGAACAAAATTTGCACCCAGCATAATAATAAGCCCTTCTAATTTTCCTAGAATTTTGAGATCACATAGACATATACAAATGTTTAAAACTTGATAGATGTGGGAGATACGAATCTGTCTTTTTTTTTTTTTTTTTTGGTAAAAACGGATATAGATTATATTATCCTTCACAAAATACAACCATAGGAGATACATATCTTTCAGCAACATCATTGTCATCCTAAACACACCATAATACCAATTTATGGTAACTGTACAACCAACCAAAATCATACCAAGAAACTAGTCCAAAATCCTACTTCAATATTTGCTCTTTATGCTAAAAAATGCATGCTGATAATTATATTTGTTCTCTGTCTGCAGATGCCACTTCAGCAGAGCACTTGTCAATTGTCATCCAGTTTGTTTCCCATTTCCCAGGCATCTGCCAAAAACCACAGCTCATATATTAGGTTTGTGGATAACAGTAAAGTTGGAAAATTCAGCCACCGGAACGGTAAGGTGTTCATGCAGCTCAGTAACAGGGGAAAAAGTGTTTTTCTCCTTGACAGTCCTGATTGCTGCTTTTAGTTTTTAATTCCAGCCAGGCCAAGCAATAGTCACCATCTAATTACACTGTCAGAGGGCACATGACCTTTAATCAGAACAATTAGCACATGCTGCTGGAAATATCATAGTCTGCCAGTTAGGGAGGAAAGGAGACCTGGAGCAGAAGGAAAACAAGCCAGATTTTTTTTTTCCAGGCTTGCCATTATTGTCGTGTTCCATTAAAATTCCAGCATTATTCTGGTCATCATCCATTATAGCAATAAATAATTCCAACGGAAATACATGAACATACCCAAAGTCATTAGTCCGAGATGGTAGAATAACAAATTCTGATATTAGGGTGAAGTAGAATTCATCCACAGTAAGGCATAATAAACTGGTTTAAAAAAGGGTGAAATGTAAACATGCAACATAAAACATATAATTTTTACGAAAGACGTGATATGACACAGAAAAAAGGCAGAAAGAAACAACATATTAAAAATTGATAGAAAAAACTTACATGAACTCCTAATTTCTCGATGAAATTGCCAATAATTTGGATAAAAGAAATACTATACAGGTTACCCAATGTATTGATGGAAATAATTGAGAATATTCCAGTAATCATTAGTATCTTGCAATTGTATTGGTCAAACAATAGGTTTACAAGCAGTTAAAAACGTAGAGAATCTGAAATCTTCACGTAGTGCGCTAATCACCATTTTGGAAGTAAAGGCTCTTACTTTATTAGAAATTTTCTAGCAAACAGAAACCCTGCAGCTATAAGCTTCTGGTACCATTTCTCTTTATTTACAAATAAATAACAAAGCAAAGACCTTAATATAGTTCCAAAAGTATCACGAAATATCAGCATGCTTTTTGGTGAGAAAAGTATGATGTGCATGGTCCGTAAAGTTAGGATAAAATATGGAAGATAACTAGAGATGGAAACAGTGCAACGAATCCAAGGATTTCATAACCATGTTATGGTCAAAGCCCATGTGTGATGGATAAAGTAGCAGCAGCTTTTGCAACTTCATGCATGAATGCATGAATCATTTCTCTAAAAGTTTGCTCATGTTACTTTATCACTGATGACAAATTACGAACTATTACTCTTTTCCGGAAGGAAAAAAATGAAAGGATAAGAGTCCATGCCTCTATAAGCTATTCGTCTCTGAAACAGCAATTTCCAAACCATCAGGTTTTAAAACATCCTCCTGAAATGGTAGTCCTTGACTTAAAAACACTTGATGGATTACTCTGAAGGAAGGATCTTAATCAAGCACATCCAATTTACTCGATGATAAAATGATCTTGGATTTTTGTCGGAGCATTTACTTGGTTCCATGTTTATATACATAACTTCAACTTTGTAGACTTTTCTCCCATAATCATTTAGCATTCAAACACAAACAGTAGAATCACATACACCAGTGCTTCTATGCAGCAAATAGTTTACATCAAACTGATTGTGAAAGCAACATGAATGTCTTGGATCTGCAAAGACTTAAAATTATGCATTATTTATCATGCCTAACAATTATCCTAACAACAATTTAGGAGCAATATCAGCTGACACAATCTGATCCAACACATTCAAAATTAGCAACCTTTTTTGCAATACAATGGCATGTTTTGGCGTGGATTACATGCCTTTTTATATCAGAATGCTACAACGAATTTACAACTTTCCCTCAATCAAACAACTGAGAGAAAATGATTGATATGGTACAAAAACCACACCCTAAAGAATAATTGTCCCCTTCTAAGAGAGGACAATTAATGAAAAATAAAATAAATATACCTCAGAGGTACAACAGCAGAACTGATGTTCTTTGCTATATAGATGCGGCCGACTTTGCTATACTTCAACTAACCAAAGCAAAAGGCCGAGGATGTATCTTTTCCATCTGCATGTCTATGACATGCTATCCACTGCTTTCTTCTGTATCAGCAAGCACAAACTCTGAATACAAATTCTTCAAAGCAATGACAACTGTCATTAGAAGAGGGCCCATTATTGCACCCTGTAGAATAAAAACCAGAGAAACACCTCTTAACTTCTCTAACTTGAGGGAAAATGCCAAGTAGCAACCACATGTAAGATTCCAATAGGATCATTCCATCAATTCTCGGATACAAAAGCACAAAATTCATCATAGGTCTAATGAAGAAGAAGAATAGATGAGGAAACAAATTTTGATCTTCGTAATGGTCCCATGAGAAAGAACAGCAATATGAACATATTTAAGAATATTACACAAATTATTTATAACTATCATCAAAAAGCTAATAAATCCATAGTAGCCATTAACTTTTTCTATACCTATCATCAGATTCAATACTCTATCCTAAAAGTTTTGGCACATTGAAAGAAAAAGGTCTGCAGGATTTACCGATACAAAATTGGTTCTTTCTAACGTATGTTCTTTAATTGTGTTGATCACAATATCACATAACATGGGATTTCTTTAATTTAGAACTAAGCACAAGTCAATTTGTAAATTTATCAACTAAAATTGTTTCAGAAATCTATTCTATTTACATAAGCATCGAAAAACAGAATTTCAGAACAAAGATAATGCTCATAATATATGTTCTCAGACAATATTCAATACAGGCAACAATCAGGAAAACATAAGTTCCGAACCATTTTCAGTGGCCTTCTATCTTAGTTCACTTCAAACAAGTCTAGAGCAGAATGAACAAATCAATAATTACCAGAATCAAGAAATAGAATATTACCTCTAAAGCATTTCGGAACAATGTCATGCCACCAATGATGCTAAGCCCTGTCAGGTATGCACTGTGCCCGGGTATATCCTCCTGGATTACTGAATATCCATAGTCCATAAGCACAAGGTGTATCACGGTCAATGCAATGGCAAAAATGTACCTCCCCTCCATGAGCAGCTCAGCCACTGCAGGGATCGTTGAAAGCCAAGTCGGCAGTATTGGCAGCAAGGCACTAATGAATGCAAGTGCAGTTGACATGTACACGAAATGCATCGACCAGAACCTGAACAGCAGCCATGTGAGACAACTTTGGAAGATGGCAATCTTCACAGTCGCCAAAAGCACACTGCTGATTGCATGGTTGATAACCTCAACACATCGAACCCTCATGGATTTTGAAATGGGGAGCATGCCCACAACCTGCTGTGTCGCCCCACCAGATTCTGACGTGATGAGATAATACAGAACCCAGAGGAAGACTGTCAATTGCGACAAAAAATTAATTACTTCTGCCGCACCAGAGATCACCGCCAGGGCAACAGAACCCATCAGACTGGCACTCCCGCCGAGGATCGAGGTACTACTGGAAAGCACCCGCTTTGAGATTTCAATCCCCTGAAAAGCAATCCCCTTTGCCTTCTCCACCAAATCACCTCTGGTAATCAACAATTCCCTAATAATCAAATCCAATTCCTTGTAAATCTCCGACCACTCACGATTCTTCACTAGAACTCTCAAAGATTGGAGCTTTACCATATATGGGTTCTCTGGCGAGCTCACTAGAGATGTTGAAGCCCCTCCAGAAGGACTTTCCGACTGGCTTACCATATGCCGAAGCCCATTAGCGAAATCAGTCATATTATACTGGGCTGCAAGCTGATCGATCTGTTCCCAAGCAGTATCATAGAGCTTAGCCGAGTAGCGATCCACAAGACCCGTGATGTCATTGTCCTCCATCCATTTCTTGAATCCAATCCTCTCAGCATAGTTACTGTCCTGAACATGGGATTTGAGCGACATCACAGCATCCCTACCCTCCACGCCGATCTTGTAGGAGAAAAAAATGCCGCCAGCTAACATCCCGACGATCATTCCTACAATCAGGCCAACAGCGATAATGGTTTTGAGCTGCTTGAGGATGCCGGCGGTAAGGAAAGTGCCACGGAGCTTGGAAGAGGAGGAGCCGGGTTTGACAAAGCTGGCCTTGCGGACGATGGAGGCGGTGGGACCGGCGAGGAAGAATCCAAGGGCGAAGAAGGGGAGGACGGCGGCGCCGAGCTGCTCGAAGGTGATGATGAAGACCCAGAAGGAGACGAGCCAGCGGAGAAGGCGGGAGAAGCCAAGTGTAGAGGAGGAGGAGGAGGAGGAGGAGGAGACGAGCTTGCGGCGGAGGAGGACGGAGCGGAAGTCGGCGAGGGTAGCGGCGTAGGCGCTGAGGATGGCGGAGGGAACGGCGAGGAGGGAAGGGAGGAGGCCGAGGCGGAGTGGAGGCGACCAGAAGGAGACGAGGGCGTCCTGGAGCTGGCGAAGGGGGATGGAGCAGAGGATGGCCCACTGGAGGGGGCGGATGAAGTCGTGGAGGAGGCGGTAGAGGCCGTAGAGGAGGAAGAGGGAGAGGGCCAGGCCAGCGTGCGCCATGGCGATGTAGAGGGCCAGCCTGGCGTGGGGGTCGCCAGCGAGGGTCCCGGCGGCATAGGAGGAGGCTTTGAGGGGGTCGCCGGCGAGGGTCCCGGAGGCAGAAGAGGATTTGGGAGGGTCGCCGTCGGGGGAGGATTCCGGGATGCGAGGGGGGGAAGGGGGGAGGGAGTCCGGGGGGCGGCGGAGGGAGGCGGAGCGGAACATCTCGGACCAGGAGGGATTGCTAGGGTTAGGGACCTTAGGGTCTGGGGATGAGTAGGGGACGAGGTCCATAAAGTTATGACAGCTGGGAGAAGGAGAGAACGAGGAGTGAGGGAAGGAGAGGAGAGAAATGTGAACCGCGGGGACGACAAGAAGTATATGAAAGAAGGAAAGATTGGGGAGATAGATCGGGTTTGTGGATGGATAATGAGAGAGGGCAGAGACTACAGAAGGACTGGGGCCTGGGAATTGGTCCCCGTTGAAATGATCGATTCAATTTGACGAAAATAGCCCTAGAAAGGGCAGATGATGGAGGGAGAGGATTTCTTTTGAAAATAATATATGTGGAAAGATGGTTCTCTTTTTGGGGAGAAGAACGGAGGAAAAATGGAAGGCTGGCAACCAGAACAGTCTGATGCACAGCCAGATAATGCCTTGCGTAACAAGGATCAAGCAAGTTTCATAAGAACTAGTACAAGGTGCTTCATTGCCGCTATAATAGGAGCCGTAGGAATTGCATTAAAAAAACATGAGCCATAGGAAATTCAAGCTGCATGGCTTCTATTGTATTGAATGCTTCAAAAAAAAAAAAGCACCTAGAGATGCCCGATATCATATCCCGAAAATATCTCCATGCAGCATGATGACAACAAATGTCACGTTGCAAGACAAGCATAATTATCATCCACACAGATACGTCCATCTACCCATCAAAAGAAGCCGGAAAAATAATTTGATAACATGCTGTAACGACTTTTGACTCAAGGGGTCATGTGGTCCGATCATGATTGGCTGGAGCCACAGGGCATATAGAATTGGAAAGCATAAAAGACTTCAAAGAAAATCGATCTGCTTGCATTCTATATCAGCATCTAGATACGATAATTTATGATCCAACAGATTAGACCAAGAAATGCGAATACAAAAGGGGCCATCAAAATAGAAATTAGAACATCAATCAAGAGATATGTTTGGCCCCCTTTTTGACCTTTTTGTTGTACAAAACAACCGTTGAGCCCTTTGAAAGGGTTGAGACAGGCTATTTTCACTGCTTAACTCATAGTAATAGCCTCTCTACTTTTCAGTTACAAGGACTCGGCAGCCTTCATATCCAAGCATAACCTATGATGCCTCCACCTTTTCTAGAAAGAAATCGAACCCAACCTTCCAAATTTCTGCCCATACATCTATGTCGGCAGCTCAATTTCCTGATGTGCGTGTGATATTTCCACCATCTAGCAGAAACATTGAAAGGCATTAGGCCTCATTATAATAATTTTACATTGTTATGATCAATCACTTTCATCTGTATCATAATTTTGACAAAGAGATGCAAGCCCATTCATCATCTGATTGCCTTCCGTCTGATTGTTTTCATCATCTTGTCTGTCTCTTGATTGGTCATCCTCCATAGGAGAAGGCCGGGGCTTCTTGGAAGGCCCATCTGTCACAGGCCGTGGTTTCAATATAAACTTTGGCATGGCAACCGAAGAACCACCAGGAGTTGCTGCAAAATTGGTCGGGGGTAAAATATTAGTTGGGAAGGAAAAGAAAACATAAATCGGCTCATAGTTGGGCGTCATGAAAACTAAAAACATTTTTAACAGGCCGAATCAGTTTTGCAAAAAGATAAACAAAATTTCGACAAGCATAATTTTCTAAAGCCATTATATTGGGAAAAATTCAAGGGTTTCTTCCCCTTATTTTGTTTAATGGCATTGTCATTGTTTGCAGGTTTCTAAATGATAAGCTTTTCTCCACAGGGGTCAGGGTGTGTTTTTGTGTATGTAGAATTCACTCTAGCAGAAGAAATTCAAGATTTTAATCATTCCTTGCTCCAAAACTTGTCCCTCTGTATGTGTGCGCGTGCGCGTCGAGGTTTTCTTAGTCACTTACTTTCACAGCATCAGTATTTGTAAAGTAACTCTAGTGGGGAAAACTTGAAAGTCTTAACTCTGCCTGTGTGTTTGTGCATGTGTGCAGTTTGAGCGTGTTTCCATGTGACATCATGGTCTGTCGATTTTTTCTAATAACATTGCCATTAGCTTTTTAAAGTAGAATTTTATTCAAATAAATGTATTCCTGCATATCGGTGTTAGGTATCATGGAAATCATATCTACTTGTCTAACCAACTATGCACATTTGTCTTCGACTGTACCTTAATTCCTTACTAATTGTATTCCATCAAACTGATTCAGTCTGTTAATAAGTTCCCCTGAATCTACATGGGCATTTGATGGCCACCTATGCTAGCATGTGCTTGCATTCATGGCCATGCATGTATATGTCTGAGGGTGGGTGTGGTGTGTACGTGTAGTCAATTTCTGATGACATTGCATGCACTCACAAAGCTAACCAAATCTCTCATATACTTCAAGACACAAAGAAGGGCCTGAACACCTTCCATGCTGATAAGACCTCATGTCAGCATAGGAAATTCCAGCTAAACAGTTGAATTGCGACATAAGTCCTCTCAAATGTATTATCGGATTCCTTTTGAAATCTAGACACCTAATTCTTGCATCTCAGTCACACTACTATGCTGAAGCCTGCGCACGCTTGATGCATGGGAGAGAAGCCTCCAAAACATATGTATTTTATTTAAGCAGCCTGGGCACTTTCAAGAACATTGAGGGTTCTTGACTTAGATGACCCACAAGCATATGACACCATGACATGACTACCTTTGTGCTTTGAGAGAAGGTCTGCACATGCATACATGCAGGCATATATGATGATAACCACTGGTAGCAGAGATGAAAAGTTGATGTGAATTTGTGGTAGAACTAAAGATTCAGTTTAAGCGAAGAAAAACTCAAAGTCTAGAGTGGAAAGCATACGCTAAGGCAGTGCAACTAGAAGAATGTCTCGGATACAAGTTGAAAAAGAATAAAAGACAAGGATAAGGAACTACTCGCAGGATCCATAGACTTGGGATTAGAAATTATAAATAGGAGGTAGGATCCATATGAAGAACAATACAAAAGCATGTTTAGAATCACGGCAGGTTAAGACAGATACAGGTGCTACATGACCCGGCTCAGCATATAACATGGAGCATACCAATTCAACAAAGAAATCTATGCATGATCAGAACAAGAGGAATACTCAATTGGTACGGAAAAAGAAAAGAGGTCTATCCTCCTATTACTTTTTTTTGAGCAAAAATGAGATAATTTTTCTCCTCATGCCAGATCCAATTTGCTTGGTAATTAT
Source organism: Elaeis guineensis (assembly GCF_000442705.2). Classification (NCBI taxonomy): domain Eukaryota; kingdom Viridiplantae; phylum Streptophyta; class Magnoliopsida; order Arecales; family Arecaceae; genus Elaeis; species Elaeis guineensis. Next base: position 101,026,137 of record NC_025993.2, on the reverse strand, counting down.
ATATAGATGAGCGCCTAACAACTCTGGCCTCTTAAGAAGTTAATAATCCAATGCCGAATGGATTACAAGCCACCACATAGGTATACAGAGAACCCAAGGTCCCAGCTTTATTAATGAAAATAAATTAATGTCATTACAATTTAGGGCTACCGATATAACCATATGCAGCTGTTGGTAAATATCTATGTATTTATTTGCATTTATGCATGTATGCATAGTGCCTTAGTGATATATATATACATGTATATACATATATACATATACATATACATATATAGCATTGACTGTTTTTATCCTTTTTGATCAACAGGACATTTATGATCTGATTGTGAGGATCTAGACTACTGTGCTTAGGAACTCTGAAACATGAGTATAAGATCCATCTATTTCATCTAATACACCATTTGATAGGCACGTGAATTTAGGGTTGTGTAAGCCATTTAGGAAGCATAATTTTATAAGGGGGTATGTTAGAAAACCAGAATCCAATGACTATAGACAAACTCAAACAAAGCAGAATCCTTGTCTGCTTACAACAGATACACATGGGCAAGAACAGCACACACGCACAAGCATGCAAACATGCATGTACACATATACACAGGATGCATGCACATGTACACACATGCATGAACTTATGTATGTCAATAGATAATACAAAATAAACTTCAATTCAGCAGCAATATGACATAAACGGCTTTGCTATAATTACCCCATAACTGTTTATTTGTATAATCATATTGCAAGTGGAGAAAATCTAAATGTTAACACAATTTCAGTATGAAATGTACCTCCATCTTTAGAACTGTTTAAAATACTGTCTTTTGTCAAAGAATCTGTTGGTTTTTCCACTGCGCTTGAGAGTTCTGAATTACTTTTCCTCTGCAGAAGATAACAAAATCATAAGCTTAGAGTACATACATGCAAAACAACATTGAATTTGAACTGAATGCAGACATAAATACAAGTCTGGAAAAAAATGTGATCGATCTCCGGACTTGTTTATGCAATATAATAAGCATTATCACTTAAATACACTACATAATGACAACAATTGGCCAAAGCTTAAACGATACTTATATAATCATTCACCAATGCATGGTCATATAGGAACCTATAACAAACAACTATCGGCCCACCATAACTCCCATTGATAATTACAAAACAGGGACACCAGATACATGATAAAAGGTGCCACAGAACTGCAACTAACTCCTCTAGAGCTCTACTGCAGTACATTTTTGAGACATGATTCAACTTTTATATTCAAATCCTGCTGCACTAGGGAGCAACGGAATGTTATAATATAATCAACCACAAAATATAGCTTTTAATTAATTTAAAATAAAATCATGAAACATAACTTTTGAAAGCAGGCATTTCTAGGGCTTGAATTGCTAATTATAGTTTACTTCATAGCATAACTGAGACTAATTAATACACCTCAAGTGACTTAAAGTCTCAAACAGTAAACTTGATTGTCAATATGACATGCATGAAATGACTGTCCTATCACATCAGAAACCTTCTTATATGCAAGACACCAGTTAGGCCCCAAGTGAACCATTTGAAATCTATCGTTTACAAAATCCTTAATCTGATTAAAACTTTTGAACCTTACATTAAAAGGAAAAGGCAAAGAAATCTTGTGTACACTAAAAGACTTCAAAAAAATATTAAGTGAAACATCAACAAATGATAAATCATGTATATCTACTTTGGTCTTCCAAATACTGTGCCCTACATAGATTTGAACATCCTGACTGCAGCAAAATAACGATCATTAACACCCAACTCACAATCAGTACAGCTCACAATCAGTACAGCGTAACACGTTTCAAAGAGGTTTAGGATAAACAAATTAATATGGCTCAATTTTGTTAATTAGAGATAGATCACGTTATATGAATAACTGGAGCTGGATGTTAATGTTGTGCAATCTTTGCATGCTCAGTGAAATAAAAAAATTGTAAGGCCAACAATGATATATGGGATATATGCATCAAAACATAAGACAGACAAGAAGGTGCCACCACAGAGTCACAGTGATTCGACGAACATAAGGTAACACTATTTGTAGGGAGAATAAAATTATTTTATACATAGTTTAACTGATGCTCAAGTGATGTGACCGGATTTTTGGAACTTCATGTTACAGGAATTGATTTTATTTTTCAGTTAAGTTTTTAGTCATTATTTTTCTGTTTTAGCAGGTCTACTGGTTAGAACTTAGAACATCTAATATCAGTATCAAGTGCCATATCAATATGCTATATGGCATGAAAAATAATCATGCCTCACGGAGGGTAGTTTGGAATTTCAAAATAAATCAGGGCTTTTAGTTAAGCGTTTTGACTTATTTACTATTTAGGAAGCCTTATATGAATAGCAAAAGAGACTGATAGAACATATGAAATGGGAGACTTGTAGCCAGCTGTGGAGGAGACTTTTTACAGAAGTCAGTTTATATGAGATATTTAATTTTAAAAAGAGGACTGTTTTCCTCTTTTCCTTTCGTTCTTACAGTCTTTTCTTACTCTCTCCTCTCTTCTACTCTCTTCCAGTCTGTTTTCTATCTTTTATGTGCTCAAGCATCACCGCAAAACAGCGGAATCTTGTTGTTTAACAGATCTGGGATGCAGGTTGTCTTATGATAGCTGCTGAAAGTAGGCTTAAAAAATGCACAGAATTCAGATTCATTCAAATCTGAATTTAAAATTCGAGCAGTTTATTGACCAGCAATCCCTTATAATCCTAGGGTTACATCTATGAAAGAGCAAAGCCTAACAAATTTAATGTGTGCATTCCTATGCAGCAAATATTAATAAGTGAGAAAACACCTAAGGTCAAAGGCATGTCATAGGGTCTTAAAAGAGGAAGATGTACACCAGAATGGATGATCAGTCCTGACAGGCATGCGTGATAATACAAAAGGAATAACAAGCCTAACGCAAGAATCACTGGAGAATGCTTGCAAATTCTTTCAGATTTCTTTCAATCAAGAAGTCAACAATTCATGTAATATCATCTTAGTATATAACAATTAAAAGAAATAAATAAAAACTAATAATATTAGCTTAATAAAGAAAACTATTTACAATCAGTGACAGAATAGGAATTTTAAGAATTTTTCTTTTCACCAGGTCAATCACTCCATTTTCAAAAGCCAATTCCAACATTTAAAAAGTTCCCCAATAAAATATTGATAAATTTTGCATACTTAGGACAAAAGAATGAAAACTACAAATGAAGCAATCAATAAAGCCACAAGATACCTTTAAATTATCATCTGGTAACTTGCATGGATTGGAAGATGACTGACCAAAGTCCTCATCTAGATCCTCATCTTCATCATCCTGTATACGTCGGACATAATTTTTTGAACCCTGCAAAAGGTACTTGCTTATTAGCACCTCATGCACCAAACTTAATGCAAAACTTTTTGAAAGTAATAGATTACAATGACAAAAAAGCAATAAAAGGAATACTCAAATACTAACAGGAAAAGCAATCGATTTGATCAGTTCTTCATCTGCTTTATCCAACTCTTCTGCAATTTCTTTTTCCTGACAAAGCATAGAAAGTTAATGAGAAGACTTAAGAAAAAAAAACATTGATTTATAAATGAATGTGCAACAATTGTTACATAATCTACACCATCCACATCAAATACTAACCAAGAACACTGCATCAATTGCCAAAGATATGATACAAAAACGATAACCTCACTCTTCAATCAGAACCTAACAAAAAATTTCACTGCTATAGAGCAACATTTACAGGTAGCAATCTTGATGTCTAGAAAAAAAATCTCTAAGTTGATCCTCGAATCTGAATTAAATACTTACAAGTTATGACAAAGCTTGTAGGTTAAGGTTAAATACTTCTAGACCCACCTTCAAATGTCTTGTATTTAAATTGTTTTCTCCTTTTTACCCATAATCTTCACCAATTTTATTTTTAGATTACTTTCTAAATTAATTTTTGATTGCCAGTAAGTTGCATGTTCAAAAGAAGTTCACATACTTATCATGAATACATTTAAACCCTCGATATGGAAAATGATTGAAAAAAGCTATTTCCCTTTTCCACTTGGTCTACTCTTTTTTTTTTCTTTTTCTTTTTTCTTTTTTTTTTTGGCAGGAGGGGACCTTCTCACTCTTCTAACATACCTAATACAGGTCTTACTGTTATCACACTTTATTAGTAATGTACAATGGGTTATATGCTGTTTGTATCTCCTCTTTATTTTCCCTTCTTAAAAATTTTTCAAATACGCATGCCATTCACATATGATAATCTTATCAAAACCCAAACTCCCTATTTTGTGATCTTTATGTCTTTTTTCCCTTAAAATCTAAAAGTAGTTAAGATCAGCCCAAACTAATGCTACACCAGGGTCAAGTACCAGATGCTTAAAAGCATTGTACTACAAGTTGTCAAGACAAGTAACTGTAAAAACCTTCCTTCAGATATGATTTTGATGATATTTAGACAAAGCATAGTCTGCCGTACTGTCCGGTACAGGACACACCATACTATACCAGTGGAAACCAGTACGAAACTCAAGTTCGGGTCAGTACAGATCCCATACTGCTCCATTCCGAGGCATATGAACTATATCGAAACTTAATCACTTTAACAACATAACCATCCCCCCCCAAGTGTATTCTGGAACAAAGAGAAAACATTGTATAGAGAATAAAGGCAACAGGAGACACGCTCATGGTACCGATGTTAATGCTTCACTGAAATGACCACACTCAATCATTGTTTAGAAATGAAAAGTTCACAAGGGGGAAATGAGAAAGAAAAGGAAAGCAACCAAAATCTTACCTTTTCATAGGCTGAACGCTTTAGAGTCTCTAGCATCATATCGACACTCACAGTTGCATGTCTTGACTGGAGAACAGCAAAAAATAAAAAAAAAATCTGTCAGCATGATAATAGTACAGAATCACAAACTATCCTGGACCCCTGGTCATATGCATATCACCAGCAACTTTAAGAGTCTAAGTAACTTTGGTGGAAGAGTCCAATTTATACCTTCATAGATCTCATTTCTTCTAGCGCTGCAAGTATGTCCATATCTCTCTTTGAATCCAGTGCTCTGTTTTCTAGTGACTTCATCGCATCCCCCATCTCTTCAGCAGCTCTTTTCTTCTTCTCCTGTTCTACTGCCTGATGAAAGTACAACATAAGATATTCGAATTGAAAACACAATTCTATTGCAAAAATATCAAAGATCAAGAATGCGCCAGAACATGTACTAGTCAAACCCAGCAATATAACATGCTATGGAGCATTATTTTAATCACTCACTTCTTCCTCATCCCGCCAAGGCTCAAAATTTCTAGCTGCTCCCGATTCAACAACATAGTCCGAATTCTGAGGATCTGTTTTGAATGCAATTTCAGCTGAGCATTTGGTGCATTTGAAGTAGAACCGAAAAATCTGAATTCCCAGATACGTCTGCAGGATGCCAATCAAGATTCCAACCATCAATTTCAGTTCCTCTTCAGATGCGCAATAAAATTTAAATTTTCTACCAAACATTAACCAAATAAAGAATTCCTGAAGTTTAATACCATCGATCCTGTTACTCTGAAGATAATCTATGAACTTCACGTTACCTCGTACCTCAAAATCTATGAAATTACAATATTGGATGTAGGGATCTCGACCCAACTAAGATAAATCTCAAATTCCAGGTAATTTTAAAAAATAATTTTACCCTTTCTACGGAATATCAAACAAACTAAAGGAATCTCAGCAATCAAACGGATAAAATAATGCAAATACGATAGGGAACCATGAATAGATAAATCAAACTGCGTGGAAAACCCGGCAATATCTAAACTTTCAATTAACAGGTTACGAGGAAAAAAAAAAAAAAGAAAGCAATCAACTGAAAAGAAGAGAAGGAAACGAACAACGATGGAACGAACCTGAGGGAAAGAGATGAATCGACCAAGAAGAAGAAGAAGGGAAACACATGAGAAGGGATCCAAGGGGGATTACCTCTCCGACGACATCTTCTTTGCGGGAATTGAACTTGGTGCCCTTGTAGATGTAGGTGCCACAAGTGTTGCAGCGGATGCTCATGGGAAGCATCATGCGAACCTTGATCTGCTGGTTCTTAGGCTGCCGCCGCCGCGGGATCTTCGCCGGATCGAAGTCCGGTGGGTAGTACTTGTTCAACACCTTGCGCTCTCCCATCCTCTCCTTCTCCTGCTCCCCCTCTCTCCCGCTGCCGGATCAACGCCGGAACCCTAATTCCAAGAATAGCTTTGAGGAAAACGCTCGAGTTTTGATCCGAGTAAGGCCGAGAAGGGAGGAAGGATTGGAGTCTTCGGTCGGTGGAGGGATGGCAACGGGTAGGGTACCTGCAAAATTTGCCCCACCCGTATCCGAGTCCGTTTAAAACCTAACCATCCCAACCCGCCCGATTATATGAAATTAACGACTTATCCCAGTCCCATTTAAAATTGGCATGCCCGCCGGGTGCCCGGTACCGACCCACCGCACCTCCCATTAACCCTCATTCATATTCATACTATCATAGAACATAAACTCCAAAAATTAAGTTTTGTAGCTAGGGAAGAATCCTTCCGATCACAGATCCTCGAATCCTACAAAAAAAAAAAAAATCATACTTCTATTAAGATTAACCTCTCAAAACCTTAAGATTCTATTTGGTAAAGAATGATAGTTCACATCGTGAGTTAGGTGATGTAATTATTTTGTTTGGTATTGTAAAATCCGATCAAGTGATAAATTTGGTGATAGCATCACTATACAATACAGTGATGTTATACAGTGATGCTATCACCACACATACCCCAGGTAATAGCACATCACTAAATACTGGTGATGTGCTGAAATTATTTTGGGATAAAAATATTTCTAATCAGTAAATTAGAAAGAAAATAAAAATCCTACTTGTCTTTTTCTATAAATACATATCTGCTACATGTATTTTTTATTTTTATTGGTAGGTTTAATTAAATGATATGGATATCTTTTATTTATTTATTAGATACCCATTTTATTTTTATAGGTAAATATGGTTAATTGGCATTGATGGATTATACTAAATCCTTCATATTTTTTTTTTCCTCAATTTATTTTGATGGGCTAAATCATTTCTAATGGGCAGCCATGAGATTGATGGTTAAAATTGGTTGAGCCTAGTCAAACCTGATTGTATATAACATTATCGTAATATCATTGTAATAGATTCACAAAATAAATACCTATAATAATAAATAAATAAATATTATTATTATTATTATTGCTACATATTTTTGTGAAAAGTTATAAATGAAGAATGTTTCATCAAATTGTAGAGTAATTATTATGTGCTAATGTATAAGACTATTTATGGTATTTTATACTGTTGGTGCAGAAATTCGCCTGCGCCGGAGAAGCTGGAGTTGAGGAAGCCGCGGTCGCCGCCGGGACCTGCAAGGGAAGTCTAAACCGGAGGTGGGGTTGCTCCGGCAAGACCCTCCGACGCTCAAGTCAGTTCTCTGTCTCAACAAGAATGGAGTGCTCGAACGGAGAATTTAGCAGAGTTTTGAGATAAGGCCAAAAGAGCTTAGAGAATAACGTATCTGGATCCCCTTTTATAGGCAGAGGGGGCAACGGATTGATGGTGACACCTGCAACCGCCTGGTAGTGGGCCGCCCACGGTCAGGGAAATTAATTGCGGAGAGTGGTGGGGTAGACTCGTGGCTGTTGTCATAGTCTGCCACGTATGGCCTGTTGCGGATAGTGGGGCGGCGTCCGTTGCCGCTGGCTGTCAGTGAGTAGTGGGATCGTGCAGCACCTGCCGCAGGGAGCGGGACAGAATCGTGGCCGTTTGCTACAGCCTGTCAGGGAGTAATGGGTCCGCTGCTGGAGCCGCGTAGAATCCGCGGTAGGACCTGGAACAGGATCATGATTGTTGTCGCGACCTGCCGAGGGGGTGCGGATCTGTCGATTGAGGTTCGGCCGCGATTGGAGTCCGGCCTCCGTAGGAGCCCGGGCGGAACCGCTCTGATGTCGAAGGTGGAGCCCGGCTCCCGTAGGAGTTCTGGGGGAGCCGTTCCGATGTCGGAGGTGGAGCCCGGCTCCCGTAGGAGTCCGGGCGGAGCCGTTCTGATGTCGGTGGTGGAGCCCGGCTCCCGTAGGAGTCCGGGCGGAGCTGCGCTGCAAACAAAGTCAAGGGTGAAGCCAGGCTCTCGTAGGAGTCCGGACTGAGCTTACCAGCAATTGATATTGAGAGCGGAGCCCGGCTCCCGTAGGAGTCCGGGCGGAGCTGTTTTGATGTTGGCGGCGGAGCCCGGCCCCCGTAGGAGTTCGGGCGGGACTGCGCTTGTTGATGGCGGTGGAGCCCGGCTCCCGTAGGAGTCTGGGCGGAGCCGCGCTTGCTGATGGCGGTGGAGCCCGGCTCCCGTAGGAGTCCGGGCGAAGCTGTACTGATGCCGTCGGTGGAGCCCGACTCCCGTAGGAGTCCGGGCGGAGCCTTTCTGATGTCGGAGGTGGAGCCCGGCTCCCGTAGGAGTCCGGGCGGAGCTGCGCTGCAAACAAAGTCAAGGGTGAAGCCAGGCTCTCGTAGGAGTCCGGACTGAGCTTACCAGCAATTGATATTGAGAGCGGAGCCCGGCTCCCGTAGGAGTCCGGGCGGAGCTGTTTTGATGTTGGCGGCGGAGCACGGCCCCCGCAGGAGTCCGGGCGGGACTGCGCTTGTTGATGGCGGTGGAGCCCGGCTCCCGTAGGAGTCCGGGCGGAGCCGCGCTTGCTGATGGCGGTGGAGCCCGGCTCCCGTAGGAGTCCGGGCGAAGCTGTGCTGATGCCGTCGGTGGAGCCCGGCTCCCGTAGGAGTCCGGGCGGAGCCTTTCTGATGTCGGAGGTGGAGCCCGGCTCCCGTAGGAGCCCGGGCGGAGCCTTTCTGATGGGAATTTCGGCCGCGGGTATTTTATACCCAACACCAGTCCCCCTACTTCCAAGTTTGAATTTCAAGCGAAGGAAGTACACAGAGAGAGAGAGATGCGCAGCCGAAATTGCCCCCTCGATCCCTGTGCGCAGCTGCCCCTACTTAATGTGCGCGTGTCAGAATCCGTTTTTTTGGCAAAGGCGACTTGAAAAGTCTTTTCGAAACCCCCGTTGAAACGCGATCCCAGGCGTCGCTCTGTGGGAATCTGTGAGCGGTCAACCCTCGATAGCAACGAAGCGGATAAGCGCGACATGCGGCACACACCATCTGGCCCAGGAATTCTCGCCGTCATAACTGCGCCAGGATCCGCCGGCTATTTAAACCCTTCGATCCATTCACGGTCTCATCCTGGCGTTCTTCTTTTCCCCTGAGAGTCTTGCCCCCCTCGTGCCAATTCTCGCTGCCTTTTGCCCATCAATCCTTCTCTGAGGGTTTCCACACCATGTCCTCAACTCTGGAGGCTGTTCTTGAGGGGATTATTAGGGCTCGGAGGAAGGTGAGGAGGAGGACGACGGTCGGTGAGAATCTCTGTCATCTCAGAGGGGGCCCAAGGAAGAATTCCTTCAACAACAGGGGTTTAATATCGGGGGCTGTCGTAGAAGCTATTCTGCCTGCGAATTTTGGAGCAGTAAGGCGGGGCAATACCGGTCAAGAGGGCAGAATAGACATCACAAGTCATGACGGGATCCTTGACGCCGTCGGGGCCAAGGGACCAGAGACGGTCGACGGCGGGGCGGTAGAATTTGTTGCGGAGACGGTGGAAGTAGCGCATGCCGACCTTGCCGGAGCGCCTCAGATGGCGGCCGTCATGGCTACAACTCTTCTTGAAACAGGTCTTCGTTACCGCCGTTGTCACCCCCGCCGCCTTCGGAGATCCATCCCACCCCTTTCTCGCTAAGGTCGGAACTTTGGGGACAGAATGAAGAGAGATGGGGCGAGAGATGTTACACGCACTGGAGAATGCGACTGAGAAGAACAGAGACGGGAAGAGAAATTTGCAGCTTGGATCGACCTCCGGTTCGTCCTGCCCGAATCGTGCTTTGCGAGACATACATGTATTTTCTTTTTCTCTTTTTCCTGACCCGCCGGGTCCTGTAACGTGTGCTTCTATCAAATAAAATAGTGATTTTAGTACCTTGTTTACCTCTCGTGTCAAATAATTATCTGCCGAACTCCTTTCCTTCTCTTTGCCTGTGTCATGCCGTTCCAAGACCGTCGGCGACCTTTTCAGTTCATGTGGGGTCGTCCTTCGCCGGGCTTCTTTTTGGTTTTTCCTGCCGTTAGGAGATATCCACTTGTTAGGTTTGCTGGGATCTTTCTCCGCTGGAGTTGGGGCTAGGTTCGAAGAAGCTCCTGGAAGTTGAAGTGGCATAGTTTTCATAAGAAGTAGGGCAAAGTCTTTCTGTAATCAAAGTCATAAGTAAAGTCCGGCTTCCGTAGAAGTCCGGGCGGGGCCGCTCTGATGTCGAAGGTGGAGCCCGGCTCCCGTAGGAGTCCGGACGAAGCCTTTTCGTGGCGGAACCCGGCTCCCGTAGGAGTCCGGGCGAAACCCTTTGGTGGCGGAACCCGGCTCCCGTAGGAGTCCGGGCGAAACCTTTTGGGGCGGAGCCCGGCTCCCGTAGGAGTCCGGGCGAAACCTTTTGGGGCGGAGCCTGGCTCCCGTAGGAGTCCGGGCCTTACTCCCCGCTCATGTCAGGACGAGGTTCTCCTCCTGTTCCTGACAGGGCCGCGGGGGCACGTATGGGCACTGCGAGGCCTCTCCCCCCATCCGGTCTAAAGGAACCGGGCCTTCGACTTTGCTCAAGTTAGGGCGAGATTCTCCTCCTGTCCCTAACAGGGCTGTGGGGGCACATATGGGCGTTGTGAGGCCTCTCCCCCCATCCGGTCTAAAGGAACCGGGCCTTCGACTTTGCTCAAGTTAGGGCGAGGTTCTCCTCCTGTCCCTAACAGGGCTGTGGGGGCACATATGGGCGTTGTGAGGCCTCTCCCCCCATCCGATCTAAAGGAACCGGGCCTTCGACTTTGCTCAAGTTAGGGCGAGGTTCTCCTCTTGTCCCTAACAGGGCTGTGGGGGCACATATGGGCGTTGTGAGGCCTCTCCCCCCATCCGGTCTAAAGGAACCGGGCCTTCGACTTTTGTAAGATTGTATTCTCGTTTTTGATACCGTCTGCTTGAATTGTCCCTAGACAAGTGGGCACACATTTTTCGATTAGGATGAAATCACTGGTAGTATACCCGTAAGTTTTTTGAGTTCCATGGTCGCGGGAGGTCGGCCCCTCCGAGCTCCTTAAGATAAAAAGTCCCAGGTCGGACTACTTCTTTGATCTCATAAGGTCCTTCCCAATTTGGGGCTAGCTTCCCCTGGGCCTGCGGCTGTGAGACGGCAGCTCGTCGGAGTACAAGATCCCCCGCTCTAAATGTCCTGTTCTTGACTCGGGCGTTATAATATCGGGCAACCTTCTGTCTGTAGGCCGCCATTCGGACTTGAGCGATCTCCCGCCTTTCTTCCAGTAGGTCGAGGTTGGCCCTGAGATTTTGTGCATTCTGGGGTTCGTCGAACGCCACGACTCGTGCCGACGGGAGTTTAAGTTCGATCGGGATGACGGCTTCTGTACCAAAGGCTAGAGCAAAGGGAGTCTCTCCCGTAGGCAACCTCCGGGTAGTTCGGTACGTCCATAGCACATGGTAAAGCTCGTCCGCCCAAGTTTCTTTCGCTTTTTCAAGCCTTATCTTGATTCCCTGCAAAAGGGTTCTGTTCGTTACCTCGGCTTCGCCGTTTGCCTGGGGATGGGCCACTGATGTGAACTTGTGGGAGATGTTTAGGTCTTCACAGAATTCAGCAAATCTGGCTCCTGCGAATTGCCGTCCATTATCAGTGATCAGTGTTCGAGGTAAACCGAACCTGCACACTATTGATTTCCAGACGAAATCCTGCACTTTCGCTTCTGTGATTTTGGCTAGTGGTTCGGCCTCGACCCATTTGGTGAAGTAGTCGATTGCTACAAGGAGGAATTTCCTTTGATCGGACGCCATGGGAAAGGGGCCAAGAATATCCATCCCCCATTGCGCGAAAGGCCATGGGGCACTCAGGGGTGTGAGCTCGGTAGCAGGTTGTCTCTGGACGTTGGCGTACCTTTGGCATCGATCGCATTTTTTGACATATTCGATTGAATCATGATGCATTGTGGGCCAGTAGTACCCTTGGCGGAGAAGTTTGTGGGACAGAGATCTGGCACCCAAATGGCTTCCGCAAACTCCCTCGTGCACTTCCCATAAAGCGTAGTCGGCTTCTGAGGGTCGGAGATATCTCAAGAGAGGCAAGGAGTACGATCTCTTGTACAATTTGCCCTCATAGAGGATGTACCGGGATGCCTGATTTCGGAGTTTTCGGGCCTCTTTCGCATCTTGGGGGATAATCCCATCGCTAAGATAGGTTATCAGCGGGTCGACCCAGCTGGGCTCGTGGTCAATATCCATTACGAGCCGTGGTTCCTCCGTACTTGGGTGTTTTAAAACTTCAAAGAGGACGCCTTTGGGTAATTCGGCCGGAGCCGATGTTGCCAGCTTGGAGAGAAAATCGGCTCTAGCATTCTCCGATCTTGGAATTTGCTTGATGTCGAAGTTGTTGAAGGCGGGGGTGAATTCTTTCACCTTCTCGAGATATTTGGCCATACTGTCCTCCCGCGCTTCAAAGCTCCCGCTGACTTGTCCCACTATAAGTTGGGAATCGCTGTGCACCCGGAGTTGGTTTATTCCAAGCTCCTTAGCAACCCTCAATCCTGCGATTAGAGCTTCATATTCTGCCCCATTGTTTGTTGCGGGGAATCCGAAATGCAGAGCGTACTCCGCGATGACTCCCTCCGGGCTGGTCAAGATCAGGCCTGCACCAGCGCCCGCCATGTTGGAAGATCCGTCCACGTGGAGGGTCCAAAAGCCATCGAAGGAACTGGCTTCTTCGTCGAAGGAGTCCGGTTGAGTCTTCAGGTCGTCAATTTTGCTTTGCTCAGGTTCTGCTTCCTCAGGGACGGTGCATTCTACTATGAAATCCGCCAATACCTGGGCCTTTATTGCCGGCCTAGGCTGGTAGTTGATGTCGAATTCTGTGAGCTCGATCGCCCATTTCGCCATTCTCTCAGAAATATCAGCTCGGTGCAAAACCGCTTTGATCGGTTGGTCGGTGAGCAACGTCACTGTGTGCCCTTGAAAATAAGGTCGGAGTCTCCGAGCTGCAATCAACAAAGCGTAGGTCAGTTTCTCTAATTTAGTGTACCTGGTCTCGGCGTCCCTTAGCACGCGGCTAATGTAGTAGACCGGCCGCTGGATTTTTATTTCTTCTTTGACAAGGACTGCCGCGAGGGATGTGGGAGAGACTGCCAGGTACAAAAATAACTCCTCCCCAGGTTCGGGCTTTGCCAGTAGTGGAGGTGAGCTAAGGTAGCTCTTTAATTCCTCGAATGCCTGTTGACATTCAGGGGTCCAACAGAAGTTCTTTGGCTGTTTGAGGGTTTGAAAGAAGGGCAAACATCGCTCAGCCGACCTCGCGACAAAGCGATTAAGAGCTGCGATCCTCCCAGTGAGGCACTGAACCTCCTTGATCGACCGCGGGGCGGCCATCTCCTGGATGGCGCGAATTTTCTCCGGATTGGCCTCGATCCCACGCCCCGACACCATGAAGCCCAGGAACTTTCCTGAGGTTACCTCAAAAGCACATTTGGTCGGGTTCAGCTTCATTCTGTATTTTCGAAGAGCGCCAAAAGCTTCCTCGAGGTCGGCAACATGATTTTCGGAAGATCTACTTTTCACGAGCATATCGTCCACGTACACCTCCATGTTTCGGCCGATTTGTTCTTTGAAGATTTTATTTACCAACCGCTGATAGGTTGCGCCTGCGTTCTTGAGGCCGAACGGCATAACCCTGTAGCAGTAAAGGCCGCGACTAGTGATAAAAGCAGTCTTTTCTTCATCTTCCGATGCCATCCTAATCTGATTATAGCCGGAGAATGCGTCCATAAAAGTGAGGAGCTCGTGGCTCGAGGTAGCGTCCACCAGTTGGTCGATCCTTGGCAGGGGGTAGCTGTCCTTTGGACAAGCTTTATTCAGCTTTTTGAAGTCGATACACATCCTCCACTTGCCGTTTGCTTTCTTGACCAAGACAACATTGGAGATCCACTCTGGATAATTGACCTCCTTGATGAATCCGGCCTTGAGAAGTTTATCCACTTCCTCGGCCATCGCCTTCTGCCTCTCCGGGGCATGACTCCTGATTTTTTCTTTTGTTGGCCGATGTTTAGGGTCGACCGCCAGATGATGTTCCATAACCTCTGTCTCGATCCCCGGCATATCCGCCGGGACCCATGCGAAAACGTCCGCATTTCTTCGGAGAAAGTCCACGAGATGCGTCCGCACCTCCTCCTCCAGGTTGGAGCCAATCAACACCACGTGCTCCGCATTCTCATCATTCAAAGGAATTGGTATTAGGTCCTCGATCGGGCCGCCCCTCTCTTCAATGAGGTCGTCGCGCGCATCCAACCCGTCGACTGGACAAAGGTCCGCTTGATCGCTTCTTTGCAGGGCAATATTGTAGCAGTGCCTGGCCAGCGCCTGGTCTCCCCGAACTTCTCCAATCCCCTTGTCAGTGGGGAACTTCAACTTCAAATGATAGGTTGAAACAACGGCTCTGAGGGTATTGAGGCCGGGACGGCCAAGAATTGCATTGTAGGCAGATGGCGCCTTTACCACCAAGAAATTCACCAGAGCCCTGGACTGCTTTGGATGCTGACCCGCGGTCACAGTTAGAGCTATCGTTCCTTCCGTAGGAACGGCGTCACCAGTAAACCCTATCAAGGGGGAGCACATCGGCCTTAGATGACCGCCAAGAGTGGTCATTCTTGAAAAGGCGTTGTAGAACAAGATGTCAGCCGAACTTTCGTTGTCGACGAGAATGCGACGGACATCATAATTTGCTATGTTCAAGGAAACTACGACCGCGTCGTTGTGAGGGAATTGGACTCCCTGGGCGTCTTCTTCAGTGAAGGCTATGGGTTCCTCGACTTTTTGCCGCTTGGGGGGTGCAGCCGATTTGCCGATCGCCTCCTGCTGGGATTCTCCCGAGACGACATTAACGGAATCCCGCGGAGACTGGTCGCCCGACCACCCTTTATCGGCGGTCATAGCCAGAGGTAGTTGTGCAGGAACCCCGCGAGAAGGCATCGGATAGGGAAAGGAGGCTTGGGTGCCGGAAAAGATGGCAGGAAGCGGATCCGTTGAGCGCTCCTTCAAGAACAAGGGTGCTGCGAAGGTTCACGCCCTTCCTCTAGCGCCAATCCTGTTGGTGCAAAAATTCGCCTGCGCCGGAGAAGCTGGAGTTGAGGAAGCCGCGGTCACCGCCGGGACCTGCAAGGGAAGTCTAAACCGGAGGTGGGGTTGCTCCGGCAAGACCCTCCGACGCTCAAGTCAGTTCTCTGCCTCAATAAGAATGGAGTGCTCGAACGGAGAATTTAGCAGAGTTTTGAGATAAGGCCAAAAGAGCTTAGAGAATAACGTATCTGGATCCCCTTTTATAGGCAGAGGGGGCAACGGATTGATGGTGACACCTGCAACCACCTGGTAGTGGGCCGCCCACGGTTAGGGAAATTAATTGCGGAGAGTGGTGGGGTAGACTCGTGGCTGTTGTCATAGTCTGCCATGTATGGCCTGTTGCGGATAGTGGGGCGGCGTCCGTTGCCGCTGGCTGTCAGTGAGTAGTGGGATCGTGCAGCACCTGCCGCAGGGAGCGGGACAGAATCGTGGCCCTTTGCTACAGCCTGTCAGGGAGTAATGGGTCCGCTGCTGGAGCCGCGTAGAATCCGCGGTAGGACCTGGAACAGGATCATGATTGTTGTCGCGACCTGCCGAGGGGGTGCGGATCTGTCGATTGAGGTTCGACCGCGATTGGAGTCCGGCCTCCGTAGGAGCCCGGGCGGAACCGCTCTGATGTCGAAGGTGGAGCCCGGCTCCCGTAGGAGTCCGGGGGGAGCCGTTCCGATGTCGGAGGCGGAGCCCGGCTCCCGTAGGAGTCTGGGCGGAGCCGTTCTGATGTCGGAGGTGGAGCCCGGCTCCCGTAGGAGTCCGGGCGGAGCTGTGCTGCAAACAAAGTCAAGGGTGAAGCCAGGCTCTCGTAGGAGTCCGGACTGAGCTTACCAGCAATTGATATTGAGAGCGGAGCCCGGCTCCCGTAGGAGTCCGGGCGGAGCTATTTGATGTTGGCGGCGGAGCCCGGCCCCCGTAGGAGTCCGGGCGGGACTGCGCTTGTTGATGGCGGTGGAGCCCGGCTCCCGTAGGAGTCCGGACGGAGCCGCGCTTGCTGATGGCGGTGGAGCCCGGCTCCCATAGGAGTCCGGGCGAAGCTGTGCTGATGCCGTCGGTGGAGCCCGGCTCCCGTAGGAGTCTGGGCGGAGCCTTTCTGATGTCGGAGGTGGAGCCCGGCTCCCGTAGGAGTCCGGGCGGAGCTGCGCTGCAAACAAAGTCAAGGGTGAAGCCAGGCTCTCGTAGGAGTCCGGACTGAGCTTACCAGCAATTGATATTGAGAGCGGAGCCCGGCTCCCGTAGGAGTCCGGGCGGAGCTATTTTGATGTTGGCGGCGGAGCACGGCCCCCGCAGGAGTCCGGGCGGGACTGCGCTTGTTGATGGCGGTGGAGCCCGGCTCCCGTAGGAGTCCGGGCGGAGCCGCGCTTGCTGATGGCGGTGGAGCCCGGCTCCCGTAGGAGTCCGGGCGGAGCCTTTCTGATGTCGGAGGTGGAGCCCGGCTCCCGTAGGAGCCCGGGCGGAGCCTTTCTGATGGGAATTTCGGCCGCGGGTATTTTATACCCAACATATACATTATCACAATCACTATTTTGTGATATACCAAACACAGTGAAATTTTATTTCCAATGATATTCCAGTAATATACCAAACATGATGATTATATATCATTTCAATATTTGCATATCACCCCAATATTCATATCACCCTAATGATCACATCACTCCAGTGATTACATCACCAGTGATATACCAAATAGTATCTAAAGGACTAACTCATACCACTACAACTCGCACAAAATCCCATATACTTAAGAAAAAACCCCTCCAATCTTCCTCGGATGCCCCCCTAGAATAAAATGAAAAGAAAAAGAGGTTAGAAAAATGATAAATCTATGTGGAAAAGGTCTTACCTTTTAGGTTTTTTTCCCCTCTTTCTTTTATTTATGTTGATTTTTCCGATGTTTCCCCCCGAATTTTCCTCTATTTCTCCATCGGAAGTCTCGATCGGATGGAGGGTTGGAGCAACAACCGAATGGGGAAGCTTAGATGATGGGTTGGTTTGTGTTGGTATCTATAGATAAGAGTTTAAATGGTATAAATAGATTGTCAATCAATTTATAAACATCTACAAATTGTCAAAATGGGCTATTAGTAGAATCGTCAAAATGAGAAGAGCGTTCTCATGGAAAGGATCCGGCACCGTCAGTGATTTTCATTATAGTTAATTGGGATGTTGTTTGTATATCCAAGGAACAAGATGATCGGGGTATTAAAAATTTATCCGTCATGAATCAATCATTGTTAGCAAAGTGGCCATGGAAGTTTCTCCAAGGGTCAAGGGGATTGTGGTGGCACTTAATTGCTAGAGCTTACTATTCAAGGAGAAAGCTAGGGATGAGAGTGAAGAAGTCAACATCGGGCTTTTCACCCATTTGGAAAGATGTGAGTTCTAATAATGAAGCCTTTTGGGACCGTGCTTTTAAAATTGGAAATGGAGAGTCCATTTGATTTTGAAGAAATATGTAAGTCAAGATAATTCTCCTGTGCTCTCGATTCGAGGATCTTTATGTTGGGCATGAAACCAAATCTTCCAATTTCCTTTTGATGAAACCCGAGTACTTTAAGCTGATGTGTTCAGGTAAGAGATCCTCTGTCATAGTTTGAGACTCAGAGGTTGTATCTCTTATATGGCTTTTTTGCTTCAATTATGCTCTCTCGCATCGCGGACATTCCAGTTTGAAAATTGGTCCACAATGGGTGTTCCACTGTTGACTTTTTCTATAGCTTTCTCAATTTTGGAGGATTGAGATGTCCGTATCACAATGTCATTTGGATGACACCAAGTCCAGAGAAGGTAAAAGTGTTTCTGCAGTTGGCTGATAAGAATAAACTACATATTGATGAAATTCTAAATAGAAAGAGAGGGAGCATTAGTACTGGATGCTCACTTTATGGAGCCAATATCGAGTCTATTAACCATCTTATTTTAATATGTTCATTTGTGAGAAGTTTTTGGACAACCATTAAGTTACAGCTAAAATAAAAAGAAAAGTCTTCGACATTTCGTGACTTATGGATAGTTTGGAGAAGTAAGAATAAACCCAAGATGATGGGGCATCAACTTTTTGTAGCCGTCTGCTGAGAGATCTAGAGGGAGAAAAACACTCCCATATTTTTAAACAAAAAAAAAATTATGTTCTTGGTTTTGCAAAAGTCACTTCAATCATTTTATTATTGAAGATTTCTGGGCTCTTTTATATTTCATACTCAGTACTAAGAGTTATAAATTAGGCTATAATCGTTGACCCATAGGACTGGAAGTGGGCTCGAGCCAGCCCGAGGCCCATCGGGTCGGGCCGGCTTCGGATCGGGCTTCAGGCTTGGCCTGAAACCATCCAGGTTAGGCTTGGGCCAATAAAATAGGACCCATTTTAATTTCGATCCCGGTCCGAACCTGAGCCCGAAATTGAGCCCGATTAAAGGCCCAATTCCAACCCGACTCCCGATCCAGAGTCCTTTTTTCAGGAAAAGAAATCCAGTGAAGCGATCGTGCATTAACTCCGCATGCCTCCCTTAAAAAAACCCTCAGCAGCCCTCCCCCCTCTCTCCATTCCTTCGCAAAACCTGATCGAAAAACCCCTTCTTTCCTGGTTAAGAGCCCTGAGCGGCTGTCGGCTGAGCCCATCACCTCGATGACTCTTCAAACTTCTGCTCTTCCCTCTTCTCTTCTCCATCTTCAGTTCTTTCCTGTCAAAGTCGTTCGTCGCCGTCGTCGGTCGAAGTCATCTTTCGTCGAAGTAGATGTTTCATCCCTGGTTCGTGTTCTATCCACCGACCGCCGTCATCGTCTTCCCCCATCGTCGACAAATCTTCCATCTTCCCCATTTGGCGTGTTCTGTCTCTGATCCGTGACACCAGTCCTCCATCTTCCCTCATCGTCATCGTTGTCTTCCTATCTTTGGCCATCACCGTTCGTCGTTTTGGGTAAGGATCCTCTGAATCCCTTTCCTCCGGATCCCATTCCCTATTTTCTTTTCCTCTCTAGGATTTTAAAGTTTATTGCCAGATAGCTGAGGCTTCAACACCGTGCTGCCATGATTGTGCTGCTATGCTGCCGTGCTGGGAGCTAGGCTTCAACACATTGTCGGAGCCAAGGTCAGACCTCCATCCTTTTAATCCCATTAAACCCTTAAACCCATCCTCTTCGGCTCTTTCTCTTCTCTTCACTCTTCTATCTCCTGACTTTCTCAATTTTCCCATCGACGTCTCGAAGTCGAAGAGGTTGAAAAGCCCTAGCCCTTGGCCCTCTCTGGTCCGTCTTCCGTCCACCGACTGGTGACCATCCAAACTACCATTTAAACAGGCCAGATTCGGGCTTGGACGCGGGCCAGATTCGGGCTGAAACAATGGGCTTATTCGGGCCTGGATGTGGGTTGGGCCTAATTCAGGCTTGGATGCGGGTCGGCCCAATCAGGTTCGGGCTGGCCCAATCAGGTTCGGGCTGGATCCGAGCTTGGGCTCGAGCTGGGTTCGAGCCATATATTTTTTAAAAAATTTGGATCTAAATCCAGCTCGAAGCCCGATAAAAAAATTTGGGCCGAGCTCAGGTATGGGTGTGGCTTGGCCCAAGTCCAGCCCTATAATGACCCACCCTCCCAGCAGCTAAAAGCTCTTTCTTATCATTTTGCTTCTGTTTCCCATTTAGCAATGCATTTGTAAGCTGAATTTCTGCTGCCAGGCTCTATTAAGAACTCTATTACAAAGCACTTTACATTCCTTGGTAATTGAATAAAATTGGGGTAGCTTCCCACTATCTCCTGTTCACATCAAAAAAAAAAAGGTCCAATTTATGAATATGGCTGAACTAGGCCTCATTGGTTAAGATAGTGGTTAGGCTATCCAAAAATTTGGAGTTAATACCAAGGGATAAATTCCAAACCCTATTAAGATATGCTAAACAGATTCTACTAGAATTTGGAACGAATCAGATATCCAAAAAAATCCATCCGATTGCCATCCCTACCGATGGTTTGTCAAGAAAGATTAGATAGCAGTATGATCGGATCAGATTTTTTCTAACTCCAATCCAATCGGACTCAATCTTTGTAGATCCGAACTCGACTCTGAGTCAGGACAAATATCAGATCTTGTTTTGGCGCACCACAAGTGGACCAATGATGAGAATTCCTATCCAACTATGCAATTTCTTGAAGTCACTCACACATATATAACAAAAGGCAATGCTAGGAGTAAAAGCATTCACAAATTTAAATTACTTATTAAAAAACTTTAGAAGTTGGATATTTTTTATGAAATTCTTTCTCATTTCATTCCGACAGTGAATTAGGTTGAGCACTTGGATAATTCATTTGAAGTAGGAACACGACATATGGCTCCAAGCTGATCTAGCATACATTGCATTTTAAACATGAACTTGGATAATTCATCCCAAGCAAAAAATTCGAAACAAACCTTGGGCTTCGGAACCTAAGAATCACTCACTTATCATATGTTAGTGGCCAGGCATGTAATGAGTTTGCTAATATGTTTTAGGAATTTGGATGTGATAGTTTATTGGTTTTCAAGAAAGTATAAAACTTACCACTATTTTGTTAGAATAATGAAGTGATATACCGATGAGACAAGGGAGACTCCTCCGACAGGAGCCACAGAAAAGGAACCAAAAAGGAAAGCGACCATCAACATCCGGTCTCACACCCAGGGATACAGCTAGCTTCACATTACAATATAGGATGGAAATAAAACAAAACAGGAATCATTCATCTCCTCAAGACATTAGTTGAAATGGCGAGCCATTAAGTAGCAGATAATAAAATGAAAGAAATTGCCATCCTACCAAAAGTGGAGCTCGGTAGTGTGCCAATGGAGTCCAACCCTTACATTTCGCATCATATAATAGTATATGTAAACATAGGCTAGATGCTGCGTTACAGCATTACGGTTCGCTCATGAGTAAAAAGAAGTAAAACATCGCGTAAAACTTGCTAAAATATTCTCCTCTCTTTGGGCCATGTATTCTTTTCTCACTTTCTTGGAATGACCCTTAAATAGAATATAGTCCATTAAGCGAAGGGGCTCCCTGCAGGACACAATAGCACAGGAGGAAAAAAAAAATAGGCCTCTAGACTTCCTATTATTAGCATCTCGCATAGAAAGATGAACGGATATATACCATACATCGAGTACAATATGAAAGGATAGTTTTATAACGAGCAGAGACACACCAATAGACACAAAAACAAGGAGGAGAAAGAGGAGGGGAGAGTATTATGAAGCGATGGTTTTAAAATTTTATTATAGATATATTTAGATATTTTTAATATTATGATTAACTTTCCATCGTCTATCATCGGGAATGAACACCTACAAAATAACATCCATGCAGATTGGATTTATATCCAGCGGAAACTCTCCGATGTCTAAATCAGAGAGGAAATTGGTGAACAGGAGTTGAATATAAACAGTAGCAGAGTTTTGGTCCAGCGTCAGCTTATCAGCCTCATTTTTCTTACCTCCTTTTATAGATGAGGTTTTCATAACCGTCGGACATAGTCCTGAGTTTTATGATGCTAAATCATCGGGCCATAATCACATAGTGGATCGTTAATTCTCACTGATTGCATCGTGATATGTGGCCGGTAACTGTTTATGACGGTTATGATATATCTGAGTTGACTGACCGACCATATATCGATAGAACCGACCATATGTCGGTAGAAGTCATGAGCGACCGTCGGCTAGTAGTTCTGTTATGCCGATGGTCTAAGCCATCCGCTGTCAATCGGTAGTAGTCGAATCATTAGTCGGTCAGCCGGTAATAGATTGGTGTGGTTCGTTCTCTTGATTGATGAAGAGTCGGAACCACATATTCAATCGATGTAGAGTCGAAGTTGTATGTCTGATCGAGAGTAGTGTCGGCCTACTTGGTCGATGTTCAGTCATTAGTCACTTTCAGGATCATGTCTGTTTGTGGGGCCAGAGTCAAGTGTCGGTCGGTCTACACTGGAGATTAGTCGGTTTATAGGGCTCGATCGGTTTATCCCAACAATTGCCCCTCCACTTCTGAGTCCAATGGTGAGTCACCGCGTGCATCGCCACGTGGTCAGTTATCTTGGACAAAAGGAGTTGTTGTCTGTCATGTCGAATCCCGACTCTGCCACCATATTCTGTAGAGTACGGTCGATCAACCATTTTGTCATCTTTGAACTGTCATATCAGTAGGAAGATTTGGTATCAGACGTCGTTTGCGGAAGGTGAGCCGGCGTCAAACGTTATATCGGGAAGGCGAACCGGCATCATGCAATTTGATTCTGACATATAGATTTCCGTCACGTGTCGGGATGTTATTGGGTCGGAGCTGTACATGTGGATGGCGGTGATGTGGTTTAATCTGGTGCAGGTATGTCGAACCATCGGATTAATGATGGGTCCACGTGTCATCATCCGACATGGTCTCGATCTAGCTGCTTTCATTCGGGCCGTTGGGCATTCTTCTATATAAAGGACTGCTGTTAGCCAAGTATCCATCCCTCATTTTGTTTCTTCTAGTGGGAGAGCTCTGTTAGAAAGCTGCTTTCGTGCGAAAACATTCCTTGTCATTTTCTTTTTGAGTTCCTTTGAAGTTTTGATAGCTCTTCCAATGGATGAGATTCCTACAGGGGGTGGTTGGTCGGAGGTTTCGACCAACGACTCCATGTCGGGTCCGAAAGTTTTTTTGTTCTCGGATCCGATTATTGGTCGATTTCAGAAGTGGCACTATGCTTCGGACTGATGTCAGCTTTTCACTCTTGATGCCGATAGTGGGGTCCATGACCTATTACCATAAATCCCGCATCCCTATCTCAGCAACATGATCAAGGTCATCTTCGACGGTGGACGAAAATCTGAAGCCCTCCTTTAGCTTTTATACGAGGAGGGTGTGATCGTCGATCGGGTGAGACTCTCTTTGTTCCCGTACGAGTGGGTCAAGCTGTTGATGTGGTTGGCTGAGCAATGTGATCGATCAATTATCTTTACAGCTCAACTCAAGTCATATCGTCCTCCGAACTGGAAGGTGGAGTTTGTCGAAGAAGCCGATTCAAGGTGGGCCTGTCGATTCTTCAGTGGAGCGAAGGGCGGCGATGAAGATTAGCCAGCATTTTCTTTGGTCTCTTTTGTAAAGAAAGATGTAATCGAACTTTGATCCAATTTTGTAATCTCTCCTTTTTGATAATGAAAGAAGTACTTCTGTTCTGAAATGCTCCTCTGTATTGTCGAGTCTGCAATGTCTGTTTGTAGAATAATCTCTGAATGTAGATCATAGTTCCGACCATTTCGCAGACTTTGTAGAATCTGCTAGTCACGTAATTTCTGACGTATTTAGTTAGGATAAAGATGGTAAGTCGAATATCCATTATCCGAAGCTTAATCGGGTTTATTCGTCATATTGTTTGATAATCGGTGGCAAACTGAATATCTCTCGACTGGCTGTGGTCATGTCGGTATAGTTTTAATCCGACCTTAGTCGTCTTGGCATTTTGCCTTTCTCAGTTGATACTAAGTCGGCAAATTAGCCAGTTGCTTCAATGAAGAGCCGACTATGAGGGCAACGTAGCTTTTGTGGAGAAAGTCTGTGTCGCTGGCACTGACTTTCAGTTGATGTTGATAAGTCGGTTCTACAAGGGAACCGAAATGTAGTCGATGTCAAGATTAGTCGATCTTCTGACTTTTACAGTGAAAGTCGAAGTATATTCGATGTCGAGATATTCGATCCTCTAATTTTTACAGTGAAGTCGAAGTATATTCAGTATCAAGATAGTCGATCTTCTGATTTTTACAGTGAAAGTCGAAGTATATTCGATGTTGAGATAGTCGATCCTCTGACTTTTACGATGAAAGCCGGAGTATATTTGGTGTCAAGATAGTCGATCTTCTGGCTTTTACAGTGAAAGCCTGTATACTTGATGTCTTTTTAAAATCACAGTCGGGATGTCGGTTTTTGCAAGAGGACTGAAATATAGTTGACACTAAAGCAGTTGATGCTCCAAGTAGTTGCATTTGGAAGGAAGTCGAGCAGAATAAAACATCCGTCATGCTTTTATTAGCTAATTATCGAAACAACAATAGCATCATCGTGAAGAGTTTGAATTCTTCGAATATCCTCTTCCAAAAAAGTTATTATATTGAGTTGTTATCATTTTGCCGACTCTTCTTCGAGAGTTATCCCTCAGTTCAGTTATCCGGAGATCATATTGATGACTCCGACAATCGACTGATTATTTACAGCTTCCTCATTCGGCTGGAGATTGAGTCGGCGGATCCTTCTGATATTTTTCGAGGTAGCCTCATCATACCAGGACCTCTATTTCATCCCTGAGCTAGATACATTGTTCGATGTCATGGCCGTGATCACGGTGAAACCGACAATACTTCCTTCGATCGTGGTTCCTCATTTTCATCGATGGAGGGTGCCGTAGATATTTTGCCCCTTACATCTCCATGAGAATCTATGCACGAGAAGCAGAAAGAGGGGTATAGGAGTCATACCTATTATACGTCAGCCTTGGACTCCGTCGTCGGGGTGAGGCTTGCTTATTAGTCGGGGACCTATTTGATTCGATCAGAGCCCCACTCTTCTTCTGCTTCTTTTGACCTTTGCTTTCAATTTGGCACCGGTCAGAGGCTCTTTCGTCTGCGCACATGTACTTGTACGCATGCTTCAAAAGTTTAACATACATCCGAGAGAGAGTCTTGTCTAGTGAATACGTGAATCGAGACCTCCTCAGACCTCTTTTCATGACCAATATGGTCATGTCTTCATTGAGGTCCTTGACCTTGAGCGTGGCCGCGTTGAATCGGACCACAAAATTTTGGAGTATTTTGATCTCTCCTTGTTTGATCGAGAAGAAACTATCCGAGATTCATGGTGGCCTCCGACTGATGCTGAAGTGAGCCATGAAGGAATATTCCAATTGTCCGAAAGAGTGGATGCTTTCCGATCGAAGTCCAGAGTACCAGGCTCGAGCAGCTTTCCGAAGTGTGGTCGAAAAGTCGATGCATAGAAGGGTGTCGGTTGCCCCTTGTATTGTCATGAGAGCCTTGTAGCTCTCAAAGTGATCAACTGGGTCGGTGGAACCGTCATAGGGTTCCACGTGCAGCATCTTGAATCGAGTCGAAATCAGTTCGTCCAAGATATGTCGAGAGAGAGGTTGGGCAGTACGAAAATCAAAATCGTTTGAAGATTTCTGACTGTCCACCTGTAGTTGGGCAAGTTGGTGGTCGATTTTCTTGAACTTACGTTCGTAATCTTCGAGCCGCTAATGGTGGGAAACTCCAGGGGTTGAATCTCCCGATGAGTTAGAGGGAGAAGCAGATGATGTTCGCGATCGCTTTTCCTTCCTTGCTCGATCCAACTGAGAAGGAGAGGGGCACCGTGGATGGTGGGTGGCACATCGAGAGCACCGCGAGTGTCGCTGCTTGTCCTGCTGAGAGAGCCGAAACGATCGCTCTGGTGAAGGAGACCACCGTGGATGACGGCATCTGGATGGCACCGAATGCACACCGGTTGCTCTGCCGGCGGCTGTGGTGGCTGGGTTTGCTGCTGCTGGAGGCTTCTGACCGCCTCCATAAGAATGTTCATTTACTGCATGATTGCAGCAATCTGGGCATTCGTGGTGACCACGGGTTGCGGAGAACTAGGCTCTGCTACCGGAGACAGGGGAGGAGCCTCTTCTCAACGGGAAGAGTGTCTCGTCGACCCGATTGCAGTAGAATGCTGGACCCTGATTTTCACCATAGTGAATATGATTGCTTTCTCCTCTACCTGACGCGCCAATCTATTGCGGCAACTCTTTGTCATCTATCGTCGGGAATGAACACCTGCAAAACAACATCCACGCAGACCGAATTTATGTCTGGTGGAGGCCCTCCAATGCCTAAGTCAGAGAGAAAAGTTGGTGAACAGGAGTTGAATATAAACAGTAGTAGAGTTTTGGCCCAGCGTCAGCTTACCAACCTCATTTTTCTTACCTTTTTTTATAGATGAGGTTTTCGTAACCATCGGATGTGGTCTCGAGTTTTGTGGCGCTAAATCATCGGACCATAATCACGTAGTGGATAGTTAATTTCCACTGATTGCACAGTGATATACGATCGATAATCGTTCATAACGGTTATGGTATATCTGAGTTGACTGACCGACCATATATCGGTAGAACCAACCATATGTCGGTAGAAGCCATGAGCGACCGTCGGCTAGTAATTTTGTTATGTCGATGGTCTAAATTGTCCGCTGTCGATCGATAGTAGTCGAATTATTAGTCGATCAGCCGATAATAGATCAGTGCGGTTCACTCAGTTGGTCAATGAAGAGTCGAAATCGTATATTCAGTCGATGTAGAATCAGAATTGTATGTCCGATCGAGAGTAATGTCGGCCTGCTTAGTTGATGTTCGGTTAGTAGTCGCTTTCAGGGTCATGTCTGTTTGTGGGGTCAGAGTCGAGTGTCGGTCGGTCTGCACTGGAGATCAGTCGATTTATGAAGATCGATTGATTTATCCCAATACTTAGAGAATGGAACAAAACTTTCCATAAAAATTGGAGCTATAGGTCCATCTATTTTGTATTTTCTAACGGTCTCTCTAAATCCAATCCAAATCTCAGTCTTTGAACTACAATGCGGTAAAAATAACCTATAGAGATTTCTTTTATTCTTTCTATAAAATTTAGGAGGTGGTATTTGGTTGACGCAAAATTATATTTTAATAGACAGCCCAATTTGGATTTTCAATCTGATCTTCTTGGAATATCCAAACAGATCCTAAATATAGTCGAATATTTGTATCGAATCAAAACCCCAAATATTTGTATTATATAGTAAGTTATGGTATGCACGTGCAATGCGTGTTACTTGAAAAGATGACAACATTGAAGGAAAAATAAAATGCATGCTGAACATCAGGTTTTGAAAAATATAAAATTGCAGGGTAGAAACCAGGGAGAAGTCAAAACTAATAAGTTTTCAATATAATAGTAAGATAAAAGGAAGATAATAGTCAAAATTAGAAGATGTGCATGTGCAATCATGACAAAGTATCGGGACCATGTCTATGTTTTCTTTTCTTTTCTTTTTTTTTTTTTTTTTTTTTGATAAGGCAACTTCACTAATATTAACTCTTAGTACAACCCAAAACAGTCTTCCTTGCTACTGACGTATAACAAAAAAGGAAGTAGGGACACAAAACGGCAAGAGACAGTAAGAAAAAACATTGAAGGAATGGATACAAATACCTTTGACAAACCATGAGTGACCAATTATTAGAATAGGGGGAGACTTGTTGAACAATCGAAGGAAGATTACACCACAGCAAGTGAAGATGAAAACCACCAGACACTATAGGATAAGAAGCAGGAGATATATAACAATAAATAAGCTGTACTTTTAAGACCAAAAATAACATCATACAGCAAACACTACAGGAGGGAGGCATTGTCAGATATGGAAATAAAATCTTGAACCAACTTGCTAATAGGTAGATGTTGCCCCTGAAATCTGAGAATAATACAGTAAAAATTGGACAACAATGAAGCACCATAGATTCCATTTCTAACTTGAGTGCAAGAGCTGTACAGTGACTAAATAAGTAGTTTGAAGTAGAGTCCAAATCATCCAAGGAAAGGAATATAAATGCCAAATACTACTCATGCACTGTATAAGATTCTCCATACTCAAAAATAATTGAAAATAAAGATTGAGTGTTGTCATCCAAAAATCTGAAACACTAGTATTTTCATGCCCAAACCAATCAGTAATTTCCAGCATAATTAACATAAGACGATACAAATTGCCAAGAGCATGCCCTGCTTTGCATAATAAGCTGAAAGCAATAAAACCAATAAAAGAGCACAGTATGATTAAAAAAGTTAACAAAGAATAGAGTTTTAACATATTGACATAGAAAACCAAATAAAGAAGCCATAATGTGCAGCAAGTAGCATGGCAGAAAAAATATAGAGGGTAGCATGCCATAAGACCTTGATATAATCCAACCAGTGAGCTGCACCAAGGAGCATGATAGCCTGGAAAAAACTATGATAGCTAGACTCCATTACTAACTTCATCAATGTGCATAAAATCATGTTGCAATATCATAGCAAACTGAGAAGGCAACGTATCTCCCAAGAAGAAGGAATAGTTGCCTAAGAGAGCTTGTTTGGAAAGCCAGCCAGCAGCTCGATTCTGCTCACGATAAATATGAGAAATAATACAAGTATGAAATTATTTTATAATATTCAAGATATCTTGAAAAATGGAAAGATCAACCATATTGCAAGAGGATGTATGTGTAAGCCATTGAATTAATGTAAGAAAGTCATCTTGAACATATAAGTTATTATTCTCGAAATATTGAATAGTAGTTTTGAGCCTGTATCAAGGTGCCAAAAGCTGTGCATAAGGCATCGAGCAGGGAGAGAGACTAATACCTTGAGCCAAACAAGAGTTCCATCAGCATCTCTAATAATAAAGGCAGCCCTAGCTCCTTAAGATTGGACTGCAGCATCAAAATTTAACATTAACCCCCTCAAAAGGGAGGAGGCAGCTAGGCTAAAGAATTAGGGAGGAAATATGCCATAGTACATAACGGCTGCCCTAGGACATTGATTGGGGTTTAGATAAGAAAGCTTCATTGATGCCTTGCATGTAGGAAGATAATTGTCTAAGCAACTATTGAGGAGAAATAAATTGGTGCTAAAAAATCATAGCACTATGAGTATTCCAGATTAACCATACCATATTACTCATCATTACTTTCAAACTATTCTCTATCTAAGCATTGGATAGCAAATTAAGTAGTGCCGGCAAAGAAGCAGGTAGGTAATTAAGCTCAGAAATCATGGCAAGGGAGGTCCAATGTTGCTTAGTAAAAGGATAAGTCATAATAACATGTTCCAAGTCTTCAATAATATCGGCACAGAGGTTACAATGAGCCCATGTGTTGGGAATTATGCCTTTTTGATTTAAGGAGAATTTACAAGATAAATAGTTCTACATTAGTTTCCATAGGAAACATTTAACCCTCAATGGGAGAGGAAGAGTCCAAATATAATTGCACTAAGAGAAATTAGACTTTGCACCCGATTTAGGAAGGACTAATATAATATCAAATGTAAAGACATTAGCAACATATGAATTAAACTAACAGTATTTATCTGGCTACTGATGCAAAGGGACAGGAATCTTAGTGATAGCAAGAATTAAATCAATATTAAAGCATGAATCAAGAGCTAGTAAATTCCATTGCCCATCAGAAGTAATAAAATCTACAATATTAAAAGAAGCCAAGTTGATGTCTAAATTGATAAAGGTAGGCATCGTGAATAAAGGTACATTAAAAATTCAAGGATCAAGATAAACATTAATGAAAGTGACAGAACCAAGTATCCAAATGAGAAATTTTTGCAGCTAGGTATCAATAGACTGATTTTGTTCCAAATAATAGAGCATTTATGGGGTCTGCGATATCTGATCCAAGAGCCTCTAAACTCATATTTTGCTTGAACCAACTGAGCCCATAACAAAGAGGGGTGCAAGATAAGATTTATGGCTATTTCATCCATTAAAGCCAACTATCGATTTCTTAAGGTCTGCAAGCCAATGCCACCAAGATTTTTTGGCTTACAAATTTTGGACCTTGTGAGCATGTGAAGACCTCTTTGAGTTGAAGGATGACCCCATAAAAAGGCACAAAACTCTTTCTCCATAAACTTAAGAATTGAAATGGACTAGTCGACTGATGCATGGCATAAAGAGAATGGAAGTAAGAACTAATTGCAGAAGGGTTCCTCTTCCAGCAAATGAGAGGTCCTTCCATTTCTACCCTTTTATTGTATTATCCAACTTCATCATAAGATAATTAAAGTCATATGTAGCTAAAGAAGCAATAGATAAAGGACTACCTAAATAATCCCAGACACCTCGTTTAGTTGGTATTTGTAGGATATGTAGAATCTACCCCTTAACAAAAAAGCCAACATTAGAGCTAAAGGTGATGTGAGACTTGGAATAGTTAATTGCTTGCCTGGTGGTATCACAATAAACTTCAAGAAAAGATTTTGACATTAAGGCATCATGAGCAATAGTATGAGTGGCTAAAAAACAGTCATCAACATATAAGACACTATCAAAAATCAGTCTTTTAGCGAGGGATAAAATCCCTTGGTGAAAGTCAAAAATCCTTTGGTAAAGTAATTCACCGAAGAATTTTCAAGAAAAATCCTTTCCTTGGAATATACAATGTTGGTAAAAGTCTCCCTCAAAAATCCCTTGGTAATTACTGAGGAATCAAAAAATTTCAGCGAGAAAATTTTCCTTGGTGAAAGTGAAGGTTATTTGTCTAGAACCGATCATTTTTCAAGGGATTTACTAACCAAAATGTACTCAAAAATCCCTCAATAATTGCCAAAAGATTCATCGAAAGAATATCTCTTGCTAAAAGTTGGCCAGCTGAATGATTTGTAAGAAAGTTACCCCTCACAAATCCCTTAGTGATAATCCTCGGTAGTCCCTTGGTGATGGTTTAAGGTTTGTTAAACAATCCCATGATAATTCCTTGCTAAAGTTTCCATCTAGCATTCTATTTTTCTTGCAAATCCCTTAGTAAAATATCTACTTGAAAGACTATTTTATAAATATAGCAACAAGCTTGTATATATCCTAATTCTCAATATATCAGCCATAATTTAATATTTTATAGCACACAACAACACATTTGAACAAATAAATTTCAGTAAAACTTCCACAAAACATAAATTTAGCATACATCAAGATTTCAATCCATAAGCAAATATATCACATCAAAATATACTCCAATAGTATCCAACTTCAAACATAAGACTACATCTAATAAGTTCATAATCAAACATCAATCACATGGAGAAATAGTTGGAGGGAGATTTGGCTCAATTCTTTTTTGTGGAGGATATGGCAACTATTTAGATGATGTAAAATCAAGACTAGATATAAGAGATCACAGTATTTCTCTAGGTTGAGGGTTCATCAAAGTAGCTACAATATATACATGCATCATCTCCATAGCTCTTTGGGCAGTAGAGTTGGTGGTAGATGTACTCTCTGAAGGACCATCTGGTTGAGAAGTAGAGCATGATGTAGGAGTCCTCATGAATATGCTGAATGAATGTGCATGCAGTCCAAATCCATATATCTTATTCTTAAAAACATCTCCTTTGGCTTCCACCCATACAGTAGCATCAAATGAAGGTTGTAAATCAATCTGCGAGCCATATTTTTCTATAAGAGCATCCTTATATGCCTCCTATAACCAAACATTAAAATGGTTCGGGCCTTTAAAAAAAAAAATAAATATCTCTATTTCAGGGACGATATGCATAAAACTAAGATAAACATAATCATAATAATTTATCTATTAATATAATACCCCAACTCTACAAACCTAAATATCTAAAATCTATTAGACATTTCTCAAAAATTTGATCGAGTTTATCTTAAAACTATGACTTTCCAAAATAACAAACATGCAACCTATTAATAATGCAAACCAACCATTCAATTTAATGTCTAACCATTCAATACTTATATATATAATTATGGATACACATATGTTAATATATATTAATATATAAATGTACTTAGATATAAAATTGAGAACCTATGCTAACTTTCTTGAATTTTGCATCTATGAACTCTCCTGTCCCTTTCTTCTTGTGGGTGCGATAAAAAAAGCATTGCGATAGTAGGTTTTGCACCATTCTCTTATATTTATAATAAATTATTATATCATAAATATATGACTGAATATAAATATAAATAATAATAGAGAATTACCATCCTTCTCTTATACATCACAAAAGAAATGGAACCCCCTGAATACTTGGTGATCGATCCTTCTTTTTGCTTCATTCAATTTTTTCTAGTAGTTTTAGACTTTTGCTGTCACTTAGCCTTAAGCCAATGCCTCTGACACAACTCATCCCATATATCTTGCTTCATCTAACTTGGATGAACTTTGTCGATTGTGTCTGCAAGTGTGGCTCATGGATTTATCTTCTTTAACTCATCAATATATTTCTTCCGTACCTCACTCATAATGCCAGTAAGTAGACATCTATTGGTACTCACCCAATATTTTCTAACATTATAATCTTCTATTGAAGACCATCTGTACTTTACCTGCAAAACACATCGAAAACTTATGCTATGTTATTATAATAACATATGTTATGAACTAAATAAAAGCCTAACACATCACCTTACATCTACGCAATAACTCATCTTTGGTTGTTTGCTCCACCATTCCCTACAAAGACCAAGCTTCTTTAAAATACTACTTCAGCCAAACACTCATCTGACGTGATACCTCAGGCTCGATGAATCTACATATAAGACATCAACCAAATTAATTATACAAATTAATAACAAAAATAAATATCAAATAAGAATATATAATTATAAAATTTACTTATTCATTTTCACTATGATGAAAATATTATCTACTTCAATGGTTGGCTCAGAGGCTGACTAGCTCAGTCCTCTTGTATGCATAGAATCAACCGAACCTATACTGTCAGGTACATGAGGTGAGGGATTGATAGAGTGCTTCTCCATAAGTAATGAGCCATGCCCCTCAGCAGGTGTAGGTGTGCCAAATAGCTTACGAGTGGATCGTTGTGTGTGTCTCTCACTATCCCTATCATGTGTATCTTAAAGCTATTGTCAAGATGCATCTCTTCCTCTACCACTTCTTTGATCAAGTCTAGATGCTCCACCATGTATCATTATCCCTGTTCATATACAAAAATAAGATGTAAATATTATATATCATGAATCTAACTTAAGAGCACATATATTATTTGCAATGAGATAATACAAACCCATAATATAGGCACAGATCAAATAGTCAAAACAAATATTTGTTAAATTATGATCAAAATTATCCAAAATATTTACAATTGTAAATAATCCAATATGATAATACATTATACGGTGACTAAATTTAAATATGAATAGCAATATTACACAAATCAATCATTATCGCTACCGGGCAACATTATACACCTATTTTAAATATGCCAAGTCATATGTTGTACTATTTTTGATAACATAAACAACCTTTGAAGCCTATCAGGTAGTGGAAGTTATTGTAATACTTTAAAAGGGACATTCTTTGCCCTTATATCACAATCATTTCTCCTAGATTTCTACCAAGCATGACCACCAATACTACATTCTATCTTTGCCTCATCTTCCAAATAATACAGCATACACATATTAGGAGACACATCAATCTTTTGATAGCTAAGGCCAAGCTACTCGATCATTTTCTTTGTTTCATAGAAATTGTTTACTAGCTTCTCATCTTCTGGTAACAAACCCTTGATAATCGACAGAAACTGATCATAACAATTTTCACTCATATTGAATTCAGACTTATAATTTAAAAGTTACGATACTGCAGATAGTTTGGTGTGCTTCCGTCAACCTTCTTATAATGGCTCATCTGCTGCTCTCAGTAAAGAATAAAATTTCTCAACATGTAGATTTGAGGATTCATGCACATTATAACCCTCATCGTTGGTGATCTCCATATTCGGTTGCAATTCTTGAAATTCTAGATCAAACTCTTCTACTACCAACTTTCTGTATGGATTAATATTACCTTCTAAAGATTCTCCAATGTGACTATAAGTCTCATCATGTGAAGTCCATACGGCGTGGTGCTCATCAAAATCTTTATAGTAAAGATGTAAAACCACTTCATCTCTAATGCAAAACTTTAAATTACGACACTTGAAATATGGACACCTAATTTTATTTTCTCAGTGACATATCCATTTCTCAAGCGATTATACATCTAACTACGATCTCTTGACATATTATGTCTTTTTTACATATATAAAATCAATGTACAATCAACACTTATATACAAATTATAAAATTTATCTATATTTATTTAGAAATAATAATGTAAATGATAACTATGGGTGGCAATCATGTTAGATTGGATCACAAATGGATTGGGCAAAATATGGATTGAGTCCAAAAATATTATAATAAACAAAGTATGGGAAATACTACAGGTATAATAGAAAAGATTCAAATAGTAAAATACAAATATCGCTCAACAAATATGATGGACCTTTTCTTCCTACCCTAATCCAAGTGACATATGCTTCAATAATTTCTTCTAAATCTGCAACCAATAAATTAGAAAAAATAGTTGACTGGATCAAAATCTTCAAATGCAATGCATATTTATAGAATTTCAAAAACTATTAACGATTGAAATATGCTTTTATTAAAAATATTAAGTAATTAGAAAATTATTGAAAAAAGAAATAAGGTATTAATGAGTACAAGCATAAATTAATTAGTAAAACTCATTATGGTATAGAAAGAGAACCCATCCTAAACTAGTCATACCCTACCCATATCCAAACCCATGTAAAATCTAACTATCCCAACCCATCCCAAACTCAATTATAAAATTGATTGAAAATTTCAAACCCATCCCATTTAAAATTGATATACCCACCAAGTATCAGAACCCAAAGTGAAAATGGGATCCATCTAGGAACCCATTCTATCTTTTTCTTTATTTTCTATCATTTTTCTTTTTTTTTTATTTTTCTTTTGTTTCTTCCATCCTCGAGAGATATACTCAATTACGTGGGAGTCTTTTTCATGTTCAGGAATCTCAATGGGGTGGTAGGCTTAGCTCTCAAAACCAAAAAGGCCTAACTCTCACGCTGTCAAAACCTCACGAAACAATGCCTTTTTTTTTGTTTTTTTTCCATCCTTAAGAGTCTCAAATGAGTGAGAGTTTTCCATCCTCAAGAGTCTCAAACAAAATAGAACCAACTCACGTAAGCCAAAAGGAACCAACTCACGCTCTCAAAACCTCATGGAACCTAAGAGAACCCTCCATCTCCCTCAGGTGCTCCCTTTTTCATGGATCTCAAAAGAAAAAGAATGAAATAAAAAAAAGATCCCATCTCCCTCAATGCTCCTTGGCTCTCAAAACCAAACGGGACCAACTCACACATGCTTTTCCATCCTCATGGTGGGAGGCTTGGCTCTTAAAGCCAAAAGGGACCAACTCACACTCTCAAAACCTCACAGAACTTAAAAAAATCCTTCATCTTCCTTAGGTGCTCTCAAATCCTCATAGGACCTAAGAAAATGCTCCATCTTCCTTAGGCGCTCTCCTTCCCCACAGATCTTCAAAGAAAAAAATGAAATTAAAAAAAAAATCCCATCTCCCTCAGGTGCTCTCCTTTCTTATGGATCATCGAAGAAAGAGAATAAAACTAAAAAAATTAATACATATAGGAAAAGCTCTTACCTTTTGATTTTTTCTATTTTTTCTATATTTTTCACTGCTTTTCCCTCTATTTTTCATCAATTTTCCCTATGCCTTCTCCATCTCAAGAGTTTCAATTGGGTGGAAGGCTTAGAGTGGCTAAATACAGAAGCTAGGGCACTTGGGAGGAATTGAAAAGGGCTCAATTAGGTGGGAGGCTTGAGCGACTGAGTAGGGAAGCTTAGATGTGCACAAGGTCCCAGTGAAGCGGGCAAATTTTGGAGCATCTGCATGCGGGATAGTGTGCAATCATGAATTAGTGAAATATAAGGGGTAATGTGGCCTATTATCCGCCATGGATTTGGCACAGTCCAGTTGCATCCGATGCATACAGACACTTAGAAGAGATGAAAAAGGCGTGTTTTTTTTTTAAAAAAAATTGACGATGGGCACGATTTTATTTTCTTCAGGAATGAAAATAACTATGACGTAGCATTAATCAGATGGATCAAAAAAAATATAATCAATTTTTATATTAAGAATGGACTCAAGTCCAAATAAAATCACTTCAAATATTGTATTCAATCTAATTAAAATCTCTTATGGACAATATCAACTTAAAAAAGCAAATGGAATGTAGTACATTTTTTTAATTTTTTTCTATTATTCATAAAACACCAAGGCTATAAGTTGATTGTTGTAACAAGACACCAAATAAAAGAGAAATCACAAAAAATAAAGATCAATGTAAATACAAAATTTATGTGGAAAATTTTTTGAAAGAAGAAAAAACTATGGGTGGAGATGGTTGGAGAGTTTTTACTATCTTTAATATTAGAGATTACAATATATAAGACAAAAATTCTAGAAAAATATTCACACCTTAAAAGACAATATATCTCACCAAAACAGATATATAGATATATCAATAAAATTAAGTCAGAGCATGTTATAATATTTGATAAATACCTCTATATTGAAAGAAATCAGATGGTGCAACAGAAAGCAAAATTTATGTAGAAGTTGAAATCTATCATCTATAGAATTTTAGCTTTCGTGAATTTGTTTCTAGGAGTCATGTCTATCTTAAAAAAATGAGCCATATTGAAATTGAAAAGATAAATCCAATCAAGCTTGAGTAAGGATATATCTTATCCTTATGAATATAACTATATAACTCAATTTAAATGGACAATAAAATTAAAGAGGATGTAAAAATTTTGCTTTTGTCAATTTTTGGATCTTTTTCTCTCTTCTTAATTGGATCATAGGATTCCTTAAGCAAAGAGTTAAATACCTCATTTGCTCTATATTTTAAAAATCTCTCTCTGATATATTTATTTATTTTTAAAAATATCTTATCAATATCAAGGGATTTATCCCTTGGTAAATCTCTGAAGCATAGAATTTTTCTTATAAATCTCTTGGTAAAAATTATTGAAGTAATCACTCACTGATCCCTTACAGATTATCAAGAGATTTTTAAGAGATTTAATGAGGGCAATAAATCCCTCATAAATCGCTCAAAGATTTCTCAGTGAAACTAGATTTTGGATGCAACTTAACATCCCTTAAAAAAATTTTTCTGATCCGTCCGTAATTTTTTGAGAGATAGATCCCATAGTGTTATCCCTCATTGAAAGGTTGATTTCTCGTAGTGAGATATAGAAGATACGATGGCCCTGTGGACTAGATTTGTAAGCTCGAAGAAGTTTTAGTTAAATAATACCATAAAGATAAGTTGTGAATAACTCGAAGTCAGAAATAAATATGGGGATAAAGAACATCCTCAATGCAGTCCACAAGAGATCGAGAACCAATCCAAGGGAGATCCATTTATAAGCAAAGCAACTTAAGGGTGAAAAATATAAGCAAGGGACTAGAAGATGAATTTATCATTAAAATTAAAAGCTTGAAGAAGCTGAGTTAGATAACCCCACTAAAATCTATCAAGAGCTTTTTTTCATGTTAATTTTAAGAAGCATGAGGCTGGGAGATGGAGCGGCTTTATGAAGAGAATATATTAACTCCTAAGCAAACAAGATATTATAGATAATGTCCCTTCCTAGTATAAAGGCAACTTGGGAAGAGGATACCAAACTAGGCATAACCTTTGACATTCGATTAACTAAAATTTTTGCAGCAATTTTGTAGATGGTATTAGTAAGACTTATAGGCCTGAAATGATGAGCCAATGATGGGCTCAAAACTTTCGGAATAAGTGCTATATATGTTTGCTTCCAAGAGGCTAGCATTGCAAAAGTTTCAAATAAAAATTTGGTTGCAGCAATGACATCCAATTTGATTAGGTTCCAAAATGCTTGAAAAAAAAAGGTGGAAAACAATCTGGACAAGGCAATTTAATTGGATAAAAAGAAAATACAACTATCTCAATTTTTGTTTGAGTAATATCAGCAATTAGATCCTTATTATTGGCTATAGATAATGCATAAGGCAACTGAGGGATGAAAGCACTACGAGGCTGCCATTCAAGATCCCACCTTATTGCCTAGAAAGGTAGCAACCCAAGAGAAGGGGGGGTGAATTGAATTATTTAAAAATTTTAGCTAATCTAAAATTTAAACAATAATATGCTTCAAATTAATCTAACTTATGTGATTGTAAGGTGGATGTAAAGTGCTATAACAGAATTAAGATATTGAAGCAGCAAAACTAAACTTAAAAGCAAGTAAAGAAAACAAGATAATAAAGTAAAGAAGAAATAAGGCATAATACAAATATAAGATAATTTATAGTAGTTCAATGAAATACCGTACCTACATCCACTCTCTAAAAGTTTCTTAAAAATTTTATTATAATCTTCTTGATTACAGTATTTTTATTTTATCTAGGATCACAAACAAATCTAGTTGATTTTTCAGGATTATCAATTACAACTTATACACCGATTGTTTTTCTAATTCATAATCAGTCCAGTTGATTTTACAAGCTCATCAACTAAAATCTAATAATTTCAATTTCAAACTTGGACAGACCTAATCTCTAATTTTTTTTCCTCCAAAAAAATTTATAAAAAAAATAAAATATAAAATATAATTTTTAATATAAAATAAAAATAAAAAAACTCTTTAAAGCTCAAAGAAGTAGCTGTAGAATAATTTTTTTGAAGCTTCACTTATCTTCAATTGATGCTAAAGAGGATGTAGATGATGTTGGAGAAGATCACTATTTGAAAACTCTTAAATCTATGTACTAATTTTTTTTCTTCTTTATTTTTCAATGGTATTTAATATTCCTCACTTAAACTAATGATTTTTTCTTTTTAATCTTCTTAGATGCCTTCCCAATTGATTCTCTAATCTTTTGTAAGCTTGAAAGTAGCTTGAAAGTGAGTTATGACTGTTGGAAGGACTGAAATAGTTATTAAAAGTAAAAACTAGCCATTGAAAAAATATAGAAAAACTAATCATTGGTACAGTCTCATGACAGAAGTCGATTCGATTTGTAGATGAGTTCGCTCCATAGGCAAGTCAACTTGGATTGAAAAGCGAGCAAGCTTAAGCAGGGATTAGAAAAATACAATCTTTTATCTTCTCTGAGAGAGTCAGCTCGGATTGACTTTGAATCGATTCGAACCTATGCCAGTCTTTTTTCAACATGTCAGAGTCTACTCGAAATCTTTCGAAGTCAGCTATAATTGTCCAACTTTATTTTTCTTCATATTTTGACCTCTCAAACTTGAATTTCTTGACCATAATGCTTTCAAATGATATTTGCTTCTTTCAATTTCATTTATCTTTACAATTAGCAATCCAAACTTGTGAGAACTTATTCTTTTAGGTGCTTTAGCTTAACATCTTAAGAGAATTTATCCTTAAAATAAATTCTTTATTTTGGATATTTGAAAAATCCTATATCTAATCTTGAAATATATGATTAGTACTATAATTATTCAAAATTTTATTATCATCAAAATCAATCATAGTATCAACACACCTAGATTTAAAATGCTGGATAAAAAGATCATAAATATCTTGTTCAAAATCAATAATATTTCCAACATCATATTGTAACTGAGAAATCCAACTGCGCTTATGCCTTAATAAGGTAGATCTATGGAAGAATCAGGTGTTTGCATCACCCTCTTTGAGCCACAAAATACGGGACTTCTGCTTCCAAAAGATTTCTTACATACATAGATTTTTATGAAATGCCCTTAAGTAGGAAAGGAAAGAGAAGTGCTACTCGTAAGGAAGGCCCCCTATTGTGCTTCAAGTTCTTGAAGAGAAAGAATGCGCAAGTTTAGAAAGTCAGCAATTCGAAATAAGTTACCAATCTTTTTCTTGTTCTGATGGCTCACCTTACTACTAACATTTTTAAGGAGCAAGAAAAGTCTATCAATGGGGAAGCATTGAATATCAATAGACCAAGCTGCATTAACAATATCTCTTATCTCATATCACACCATCTAGAATCTCTCAAATCTTAAAGGAGAGCGATGCCTCTATCTTTCAGAAGCAATAGATAGAAGGAGAGGACAATGATCCGAAGCAAATCTTATCAAGTGAGTGACTTGAGATTCTGGATAGAGATTAAACCAACCCTTTGAGGAAAAGATCCAATCCAGCCTTTCCCACACTTTGGCCAAACTAAGTCTATTATTACATCAAGTATATTTAGGGCCATGAAAGTCAAGATCAATCAACCCATTATTTTGAATAAAGGATTTGAATTCTCTAACATCTCCATTAACTTTAAAAGGCATATGTTAGATATATGCCCTATAAGCCAATTAGACTAGCACATTAATTCTTTTTAAGACATAATTTCATACTTGATCTAATTATTTAGGATAGTTAGTTACCATTTATATAGTATATATATCTATGAATCATTCAAAGAGTTAATAAGATGATGACATTTATTCTCAAGAGTTGAGAATTTGAGGTATGTGTCATTGATAGTTAATTTTCAAATTGCTCTCGCTTGATGGATCATCATGAAGATGGTGATTGATCCGATTAGATTGGTGCATGGATCACTTTCTTTGGATAGATGAATTTTGAGTCTACAGTGTGAGGACACTAGAGTGAGAATGTAGATATTTGTTAGAGAATAAAAATATCGAGCGTGATCAATACGAGAAGTTACTTAGATATCTACTCATTCGTTAGTGACTTTCTCGATGCTGTAGTAGTGTGAGTAGTTCTTTAACCTGCGGTGTCTCAGCTGTTCACAATGAGATTGCTATAGTTTGATTACACCATAACTCGATCTTCTAGTCATATGGAGTCTTGAGGTATATGTTGGCTGTAGTAGATTTATTATAGAAATAAGGTATGTACCTAGATGGAATCTATCAATCTTAGTAGAAAAGAAGAAGTCCTATATGATTTACAAGATCGAGTTCAAAAAGTCTTCAACTGAAACAAGTGTGAATACTAAAAAAAAAATTTATAAAAATTCATAAATGAACTTGAGTTAAGCCAATCTTGTATATGACAAACAATGAAGTTTGATGAGTTTTTCATAATTTTCATCTAGTCGAGACTCATGATAGAAGGACTGAATCATACGGTAACTACACCTAGAGGTTCATTATTTTTATTCTACTGAATTATCACTACATACTGCTAAGTATTACTGATGGATTGTGGGATCAATGAGAATTATTTTGATGATCCATATTTTCAGTTGGTGAGTTAGAATTATTTCAATCTATTAAAAAAAATTTGAATGATATTTTAATAGAGATCAAAATATATGTCACTATCAGACAGAATAGAACCTACAGGATCATGCATAAAAAAAAATCTTAATTAATCAAAATATTGAATTATAATTTTGAATCATAAAAAAGATCCAATTATCAATATGATTGATAATTGAACTAATATATAAAAATTATATGAAGGACTTGCTAAGAGTTAGTGAGGTGTAGGAGGACTTAATTGTAATATTGTTAGTTATTTAATTTGATCAAATATGGGTTGAATTAAATCAGATTTAATCTAATTGAATTTAGTTTAATTTGATTTTCTAGTCTAAATAGGATTTTGACTTAATTCTTAATTGCGTTTGACTCAATTTAGATTCAAATTATATTCGAATCGGATTAGAACTAGGTTAAGATTCTAGAGTCCTGTTGGACTGGGACTCTCTTCTCTTATCCATGTCCCAAAGAGGATCATGCCCAATAAATCGTCAAGCCAAAAGGGTTTTGTGCATGGAGAAAAAAGTGGTGCAAGAAGGATGGCGCAAAAGGAAGGGTGGGGTGGCACCTAGAGTCCTCCTCTTGGACTCTTAACAAACTCCACCTAAACCCTAATTCTTAGTTTAAAAAGGGGATAAGGGGGCACCTCTAGAGATCTTACGGTGATTTTATGAGAAAAAGTGGCATGAAGAAAAGAGAGAAAAGGAGGAGGCATGCGGTGGTTTTGTGAGGTGCACAAAGAGAAGAAAATAGGGAGGGGGCACTCCATGTGATGGATGCCTCACCCTTTTCCTTTTCCTACATCCATAAGATGGACATGATTCCTCTCCCTTACTCTCTTCTTATACCCATGAGATGGACGACTCTCTCTTTTTCTTAGTCCAGAGTTGGATGCCTCGTCTCTTTCTTTCTCCTCCATAATCAATCGAAGAGTTGGATAGAAAGAAAAGAAAAGAGATTTGATCTCTTATCCTTTCAAGATCTTCTTCTT
This sequence comes from Elaeis guineensis, assembly GCF_000442705.2. Classification (NCBI taxonomy): domain Eukaryota; kingdom Viridiplantae; phylum Streptophyta; class Magnoliopsida; order Arecales; family Arecaceae; genus Elaeis; species Elaeis guineensis. The sequence goes on along the minus strand of NC_025993.2, from coordinate 100,983,871 downwards.
TCTCTTGAGAAGACAAACAAAAAAGAAATCAGATTAGATCTGATTTCTTGATCCTCTTATGGATTTTTGATTTTCTTGAGAAGATAATCAAAAGAGAGAAAAGATTCGATAATTCAAGAAATAATCTTTGCAAGGGAGCTAGCACCTAGATGAGATCAGGATCTCCTGATCAGATCAATCTTGTATGGATATATGTAGAGGTTAGATACTTATGCAGCTTTAAAAAGACCTTGAAGACATCTACGGATCATCGGATTACGGATTCAACGGACCTTGAAGATATCCACGGATCATCGGATCGTGGTGAAGATCTACCATGCAATGGTAAAAATTTGATTTTTATTTTTGCATAAATCTTAATCTTATATATATGATGATGTCTGACTTTATGTTGAAATATGATCTCTATACATGCTTGATTAGATTAGATTTAATTAGAGATTTGTTTTAATATTATTCTGACATAACGTGATCCTGACATAACGTTGACATGTTATGTTGCATGGTTGTCCTAGAATAATTTAAAAATTTTTTTGAAATTTCTCTTCCACTGCATGTTTTAAAATTTTGAAATCTCTGTATGCATACCGGATTGTCATGTGATGGTATTTCCTAACAACATACCTCCTCGTTTGTCTTCTGCATATAAGATAACATTAAAATCACCAATCAAGCATAAAGAGAGCTGATTTGGAAGAACTCTAGAGATAAGATCCCAAGCAATACATCTATAGAGTCCATAGGTGCTAGCATAAATAATTGCAAGAAGCCAAGAAGTGCAATGATTTGGAGTGAGAAGGCTAAAATAAACTTGATGATCGACACGAAAGAAGGTGACCTAGTCTGATGACTTTTGCCAAGTAACAATAATACGGCCTGAAAGCCTAGTAGATGGCACCACATAAAGATCCCAATAAGGGCCCATAATATGTTGAAAATGGGATAAGGATTGCATAAAGAGTCTAGTCTCGACAAAAGCACATAGCATAGGATTATATTGTCTAACTAATGACTTAACATATTTTACAAAATGGGACTTAAAAACACCCCTATAATTCCAAAATAACAAGTTCATATATGAGAATCAATAGAAAGAGAAGGCTCCACTTTCTTCAATTTCCTATTAGTGATTTCTGAACTCTCTTGTGAGGTAAAAGCCTTCTCAGTAGAGAAATAGAAGCAAGAGTAAAGGCCATATTTGAGGTAGAAGGCTCAACCCCATTCAAAGGAGCAGACAATTGCTAACATAGATTATACAAGTGCATTTAATGAGAACAAGATGATATACCTTATCCTTGTCGTAAGGAAGTAGTAAAAGATGCTATAGCTGGCCCCTTATTGTGAGATGAGTAGGGGTGGAAAACGGGTCAGGTCGGTCATAAACGAGTCATATCATAAACTGGTCGGATCAGAAAATAGTCAACCTAAACCCGATCTATTTATTAAATGGATCAAAAATTCAAACCTGAATCCGACCTGTTTATTAAATAGATAATCCGACCCGACCCATTTAACCCATTTATTAAATAGATCAAAGTAGGTTAAACGGGTTAAATAGGTTAAATAGGTTAAACGGATCAAGTTAAATAGGTCAGAAACAGGTTAAATAGGTTAAACGAGTCTTAAATGGTTTAAACAGGTTAAACAGATCAGGTTAAATGGGTTAGAAATAGGTTAAATAGGTAAAATGGGTTATCTGACTCAACCCAACCTAAATATTAAATGGGTTAAACGGATTAAATAGATCAGATATCTAAAATCCATATCCGACCCACTTATTAAACGAGTTAAATAGGTCGATCCGTTTATGATCCGAACCCATTTAGCCTAAACCTAAATTTGTTTGTGACCAATCGAATACGGATCAGGTTAGCGGGTCGGATCATATTTTGCCAGCCCTAGAGATGAGGTAGATGTTGAACCCACCAGAGTTGAAGTAGAGCTTGTAACACCTATCAAGATCACCCTCCAGACTTTCTTTTTTGAATTAGAACCTTCAGACTTTGTAATAAAAAGAGAAGAGTCAAGCCCTTGCTCAAGCAATGAAGGATCAGAATCTTCAAAAATAACCACTTTATGTTACAGCAATTCTGAACCAGGAGTTTTAACAAAGCCTTAATTTAAGGTGAGAGAATACTTTTGTTTCTCTTTCTATGAAGCCCCAGATTCTACTTAAACCTCCATCGCTGACATAGATGATCATCTTGGTGCTCAACCACAACAAGGGGGCCAAATCTAGAACCAGGCATTGGAATGGGTAAGTGATGAACAGAAGCAAGAGGAGAGGACCTCCATTTTGAAATCTTTTTATGTTGAGTCCATTGAAAATTGTGAGAAGAATTTTCAGATAGAGAGAAAGTTGATCTACATTTTTCAAAAGATTGAGATAAGGCAGCGGGAATAGGCACTCTAATTGCCCTAATCCAAGGGCCCCATAAGGGTTTAACTTCAGATGATCCTTCAGTATTTGAACAACCACACTTCTCCATGATTATGTCTAATCTCCCATAATAATGACATATATCAAGAAGATCTTCATAAATGAATTCATGCCAAATAAGGATATCATTCTGCTATTTTAGTACCAGGACAAATTGGCTTAGAGAGATCAATTTGTACACTAACTCTAACAAATCCTATTTCAGTACTACCTTCAGTCCAATCATCTAAAAATAAAGGCTTGCCAGCCATCAAAATTATCTTCATGATCATATCCTTATCCCAAAGTTCTAATGGAAGGTTAAGGAAGTGAAGCCAAATGGAAGCATACCTCAATTGGTCTTGACCTAGTTGAAAAGATGGTCTCCAAGCTTTTATTGCCAGAAGTTGGCCAACTAAGTACCAAGGTCCTTTGGTCAAAACTTTTCTCGGATCTCAACTGAAGGAGGGGAGAATAGCAACAGACCTTTCGATAGTGGCATAACCTAGAGATTCTCTCAAATGTTCCAACGAATTTTCATCTCTTTTTAGATAACTCAATTGGGAACCCTTTATAAAGAAATTTTTCAATGATTGCCGATTCCACTGAGATGAAGTGTGCTGGAGCTCATCCGCGAAGAATGAGACTGTTGCAGCCAACTCCCCGTCGCCTGTCGTCAGTGATGAGCACTTGCAAAAACAGCATCCTCACAGACTGAAGTTTTGTCCGACGGAAATCCTTCGATGCTTAAGTCAGAAAGAGAATTGGTGAACTGTAGATTTGAAAGTTAAAAGTAGCAGAGCTCTAACTCAAAAGTGTCTTACCCTCTGGTTCACTTACCTCCCTTTTTTATAGATAATTCTGATATAACCGTCGAGTACGTGGTCCCACTTTTTATGACATTGAATTATCGGACTATAAATATGGAGTTAGTGGGTCGTTAATTCTCCTGGATAGTCATGACATGTAGTCAATAACTGTTCACAACAGTTATGGTATGTTAAGTAGATTAACCGACCATATGTCGGTAGAATCTATGAGCGACCGTCGGCTAGTAGTTTAGTTATACCGATGGTTCAAGTCGTTTGCTGTTGATCGATAGTAGTCGAACATTCGTCAGTCAGTCGACCATAAGTCGATGCAATTTACTCAGTCGATCGATGAAGAGTCAGAACTGCATGTTCAGCCGATGCATAGTCGAAGTCGTGGTGACCAAAGTCGGGGGTTGATTGGTTTACCCCAACAGTTGCCCTCCACTCTCAAGTCCAAGGTGAACTAACGTGTATATTGCCACATGGTTTGTCATGTTGAATGAAGGGAGTTATTTCTTATCATATCGAACCCCGATTCTACAGCCACTTTTTTCAAGATATGGACGATTGGCCGCTTTATCATTTTGGCGGGTACAGAGTCATCTTTAAATTGCCATGTTGACAAGATGATTCAGTATCAGATATCAGTATCAGACGTCATTTCAGGAAGGTGATTCGACGTCAGATGATATGATTCTGATAAGCAGATTTTTGCCACGTGTCCAAATATTATTGGATCAGAGCTGTTCACGTGGATAAGGATGACGTGGCTCAATCTGGAGCAAGTACGTCAAACCATCGGATCAATGGTCGGTCTAGATGTTGCCACGTGTCATCATCTATTAAGTCTTCGATTCAATCACCTTCATCTCGACCGTTGGGAGATCCTATATATATAGGATCACTCACAACCAAACTTTTATTTTTCATTTCATCCTTTCTGGTGCTAAGACTCTGTCGGAAGATCATCCCAGCATCTGAGGACTTTGTTGTTCCCATCTTTTTCAGGTCAGGTTTGTCTTTTCTTGAGTTCTTTCTTCTCTAGTCTTCATTTCTTATGGCTAGGACCTCTTCTTTCCGAGATGGTCGATCAGAGAATCCGACGGACGAGTCCCAGTCAGATTCGGAGGTGGAGATTTTTTCATTTTTGGAGCCGAATGTCGAGTAGCTGTGGGAGCAGTATTGTATCCCGGAGCAATATTAGCTTTTTGCCCCTGAAGTTGACGATCGGGTGAATACCACTCCTTTAGGCCAAGTGGCCTTTTATGTCGAAGGTCTTTGGGTAGATCTTTGATTTTCGATTTCAAAGTTTGTCCAAAATATTTTAGATTATTATGATCTTTGTCCTGCTCAACTGGCATCGAACTCAGTCCGACTGATAAATCAGTTTTGTCTTACTGTGTCGGTTGTTGCTGACTGAACCTCATCCTTCCCTTTTCTGTGCTTTCTTTGTCCTCCGACCTCATCCAAAGGCCAGAGGGTGGTAGTTCTTTAACTCTCGAAAAGATCTTTTTTTATTATCAATCTTTCATCGTCCATTCATGGATGGAAGAACCAGTTCTTTTTTGCTTCTTCCTCTCTTCCTTATGGTTTTCCTTTCCATTGAGACGATCCACAAATCAGTCCCAACGACAACAGCTGAGTAGAGGTCAGCGATCGAGAAGACTTTCATCAGTTAAAGGACATGGCGGTCCTGCTGCAGAAGGAGCTTATGACCAAACAAGCCCTTTATGACACCGGCCTTAGTTCGGTCACCCATCTAGGTATAGTATAGTCGATCATTTCTTACTTTATTCTTCTTTTGCCTATTGAGTCATACTGACTTTTATTGTAATTGCAGCCATACAGTCGAGAGTGCGAGTGTCAAGTACTGACATTCGTCAACATGCTGCCAGAAAGAGGGCAGTATCCAAGGCTGGGCCTTTCCGGCCACTAAAAAGGAATCAAGCTACTGCTTCGGTGCGGACTCAAGTTACCGCTTCAATGCCAGCGCCAGCTGTTGTTCTGATCGAGGAATCCGATGCACCATCTGCATCAATTTCTGAGCCAGTTCTGGCACTGTCGACCCTGATAGTGCTTCCTGCCGTGTCGTCTGAAAGGACGGCAAGGGGATCTACCGAAACAACATCGGTAGTTTCATCAATTGAGGAGGTTCGAACCAAGGTAGGAGGATCCGAATAATTTGCAGCTGCGCCAGTTGCTCCTTCAGTTGGGGCACAGTCGAGTTCAAGCTTCCCCTCACTTTCGAACGTGGGGCCACTGATAAGGGATCGGAGAAAAGCTCCAGTAACTTCAGCGGAAGATGTAGCATCGGAGGGCCACACGGTTCACTTCGATATTTAAGTACCTGGTGATGAGTCAGCCCTAGTCAATCTGACATTGGCCAAGCGACTGTGCCAAGCTGCTCTTCTTCCAGTTGATCGGGAGAATCGGAGGAACCGAACGGTGGTCGAGATGTTCTCATCCTTTTATCCAATGATACTCGGGATAAGTTTTTCTTCTCTTTTCTTTTTTTTTTTTTTTAACCGACTTATATTCTGTCTGCAGTTGATCCACGACATGTTCGATTTGGAAGCCGACTATATGAAGTTTGACGACTTTCATTGGTCGTGGATGAATAAGGTGGCAGCCACTGATGCTAAGAAGGCGGCTGCTCTTGAACAACTTACATCGACAGCTGAGCGGGAAGCCAAACTTAAGGAGGAGATCTCCCAGTTGACTGATGACCTAGCATCTTCTAGAGCCAAACTTGAGTCGGCTCGCAAAAATATTTTGGCTCTTGAATCACAGATCAAGAGCAAGAAACACTCGATCCACCGACTTCGATGAGAGTGAGACAGATGCATCGCAGAACTCAAAGCCGAATGTGAACGACATCGGGCTAGCCTGAAAAGGTTGGCACTGGCTAAAGAGGAGTTGTCTTCTGCACGAACCGATGCTGACTTGGCTAAGGTGGAAGCGGAGTTGGCAAGGGAGGCATTGAGTCAGGCAATCGAGGACTTCAGGTGTTCGAAAGAATTCAAGGAGGAGATCTCCGAAGGCGTCTTCATTTTGTATTGCGTCGGGTATGAAGACAGTCGGGATGTAGTCAGAAAATTATACCCGAACCTCGACTTGAGCAATATCATCCCTCCAAGGTCGGAAGATGGGATTGCAGAAGAAGAAGCTGCGCCAACTCAAGATGGAACACTGACCATGCCTGAAGTTGTTCAAGTCGCCGACTCTACACCAAAACAAAGGAATAGGGACGATGACAAGCCTTGATCGGTGTATTTTGCTTTCTCTTTTTGTAACCAAATATCTGTAATCGGACTTCGGTCCAATTTTGTAATCTCTTTTTGAGAATGAATGAAAAAAAAAATTCTTTCAAATCTAAACTTTTTTGTTTCGCTCGTTTGTAATGTTAAGTCTGCAATGTCTGCAATGTAAAGCAGCCACCGAACATTGATCGGTGATCCAAACATTCGATAGGACTTGTACAATTATTCGTTAGTCGCATAGTCTTTTTGACGTATTTAATGGTAAGTCAAGTATTCTGTACCTGCTTCTAGGTCGGATTTATACGTCAAATTATCTGATAATCGATGGTAAGCCGACTATCCTTCAACTGACTGTAGTTAAATCGGTATATTTTTAATCTGACCTTGATCGTATTGGTCTTTCCGCTTAGTTAGGACTAAATCGATATATTAGTCTTTCGACTATGATCGATTTTTATAGTGGAAAGCCGACATTGAATACTAAGATATAGTCGGTACTATGGCTTTTGCAGTAAAAATCTGTATACTTGATACCAATTTTTACAGTGAAAAACCGCAGTCGATATAATACAATCGATATTGAGACAGTTAATTCTCTGACTTTTACTGTGAAAGCCGACATATAGTCGATAGTTGATAGAAACTTGAGCAAGGCTTGTGATTCTGAAATTTTGTATTGTATTCCAAACAATGTATACATGAGCAACTTCATTGGTAATACACCTTTAGATTGTGGGCATTCCATGTTCGGGGAATTGCCGACCCTTCAAGAGTTTCCAGCTGATATGCGTCTGGTCTAAGTATTTCGGATATTCTGTAAGGTCCTTCTTAATTCGAAGATAGCTTTTCTTGATCTAAAGACTTTGAGAATTTTGCTTTTTTTAGGATCAAATCTCTTGATCAAAAGACCTTCGACTTGACTTTTGCATTATAATATCGGACTATCCTTTGCCGATATGCAGCCATCCGAACTTGAGCTTACTGTTGAAGTTCTGGAAGGAGATCTAAGTCGGCTCTCCGATATTCAAAATTGCTTAGCTCACTGTATTGTTCTACTCTCGTTGAAGGCAGTACGATTTCAAGTGGGATTATTGCTTCCGTCCCATAAGCTAAATTAAAAGGAGATTCTCCAATCGATATGCGAGGAGTTGTTCGGTATGCCCATAAAACCAAATATAGCTCTTCCATCCAGAGGCTTTTGGCTTCATTCAGTCGAGTTTTGAGCCCATGCAGGATTGATCGGTTGGTTACCTCCACCTCTCCATTTGATTGTGATGGTCGACTGATGTGAGTTTGACGTAATATAAAATTTCACACAGAACTCTCTGAAATTTTGATTGTCAAATTATCGATCATTGTTGGTGATGATGGTGTGCAGTAAATCAAATCTGTAGATGATGAATTTTTGAATGAAGTCTTCCATCTTATTTTCAGTAATTTGTGCCAGAGATTCAGCTTCTATCCATTTGGTGAAATAGTCGATGGTGATTACGAAGAACTTTCTCGGACCAAATACTGGGGGAAAAGGACCAAGTATGTTAATTTTCTATTGTGTGAAAGGTCATGGTGCCATAATCGATGTTAGCTGACTAGCCGGTTGATACTGTATATTTGCATATTTCTGATATGATTCACACTTTCAGACAAGTTCAGCTGCATCTTTCTTCATGGTGGGCTAATAGTATTCTTGTTGCAAGACTTTATAAACTAAAGACTTGCCCCCCAAGTGATTTTCACAAATCCCTTCATGCACTTCTCTAAGTGCATAGTCGGCATCTGTTGGTCCCTAGCATTTTAGTAAAGAAAGAGAGAACAACCTTTTGTAGAGATGACCATTCATTATTACATATTGAGAGGCCATCCATCGAAGTCGTTTGACTTTTGAAGAATCTTAAGGGAGAATCTCATCGGTCAAGTACTGGACGATCGGATCTATCCAGCTTGGTTCAATAGTGAGCTGTAACACCTCCTCAACTTTGTCGATACTCGATTGTTCAAGACATTCAACGAATGTCCTATCCAGCAAGTTGAAAGTAGTAATATCTAGTTGGGAGAGTATGTCGGTCCGAGCATTTTCGATTCTCGAAATATGAAAGATCTCGAAATATTTCAAGATTGATATAAAATCTTTCACCTTCTGAAGGTACTTCATCGTAATAGGATCTTGGGCCTCAAATTCATCCTTGACCTATCCAGCGATCAATTGTGAGTCAGTAAAGACTTTTAGATTGTCGATCTCAAATTCTTTGGCTATCTTCAAACCAGTTAAGAGCACTTCATATTCGATTTGATTATTTGAGGCTTTGAAATTGAACCGAAGGATGTATTCAATAACTACCCCCTCAAAATTTGTGAGGATGAGGTCGGCTCCACTACCTTGCATATTAGATGCTCCGTCAATGTGCAACACCCATGCCAACCTTTGGTCTGGCTCGGGAGTCGTAAAAAACTGCCTTATTGTGTTGTTATCTGTATCCACTGATTTATTGTTGGGTATTGTACATTCGGCGATGAAATCAGCTAAAACTTGCACCTTCATGAATGGTCATGGATGATATTGTATGTTGAATTCGCCAAGCTTTACTGTCCACTTCACTATCTGACCTGACGTATCAGGTCGATGTAAGATTGCCTTCAGTGATCGATCTGTCAAGACTATAATCGGATGTGCTTGAAAGTACAGACGAAGTCGTTGTGCCGATATAATTAGAGCGTAGATCATTTTCTCCGTTCTTGAATATCATACTTCGGCATTGTGAAGCACTTTACTGGTGTAGTAGATTGGTCGATGAATTTGGTTATCATCTTCCTGGATAAGTACTGAACTAACTATTTTTGTGGAAGTAGCCAAATAGAGATACAGCATCTCTCCGACCTTCGATTTTATAAGCAAAGGTGGAGAAGTGAGGTACTTTTTCAACTCTTTGAAGGACTGTTGGTATTCATCCAACCATGAGAAATCTTTTGTCTGCTGCAAGGTTTTGAAGAATGACAAACATCTCTCGACCGACGTAGAAATGAATCAGTTGAGTGCGGCGATCCTTCCATTGAGTTGCTGTATCTCTTTCTTTAAGTTTGGATACTTCATGTCGATGATGACCTTTATCTTTTCGAAATTAGCTTCGATTCTTCATCGTGAGATAAGAAATTCAAAAAAAATTTCAAAGGTTACCCCAAATGCACACTTAGTCGGGTTCAACTTCATCTGATGTCGTCGAAGTATGGCAAAGACTTCCTCTAGGATCCGAACATGGTCTACAGTTTAGGGACTCTTTACCAGCATGTCATCCAAATATACTTTCATATTTTATCCAATCTGCACCTTGAAGATCTTATTGACAAGCCATTGGTAGGTAGCTCCGGTATTTTTCAAACCCAAAGGCATTACTTTGTAGCAATATATGTCCTTATCGGTTACGAAGACTGTATGCTCCTCATCTTCTGGTGCCATTCGAATTTGATTATACCTAGTGAAGGCATCCATGAAACTCAAAAGTCGATGGCCTGAAGTTGCATCAACTAGTTGATCAATCTTCGGCAATGAAAAACTGTCCTTCGGACAGGCCTCATTCAAATCTGTATAGTCGATGCAGATTTTTCACTTTTTATTGATCTTTCTCACCATCACTACATTGGCAAGCCAATCGGAGTATGTGGCTTCTCGGATGAAATCTGTCGCGAGGAGCTTGTCGACTTCTTCATCAATGATCTTCTATCTTTCAGAGATAAAAGGCTGTTTCTTCTGTCTTACTGGCTTAACATTCGGATTGATATTAAGTTGGTGAGTTATTACTTCCGAAAAAATTTCGGGTATGTCGGTGGCCGACCAAGCAAAAATGTCGGTATTTACTCTGAGTAAATTTACTAACTGCTGTCACTCTGGATCGGGCAGTTGCGATCCAATTTGGATCATTTTTTTCAGGATCTTCTTCTTTTAATGAGATAGAGATCAGTTGTTCAACTGGTTCACCCCTCTCCTGATTCTCTCTTTGGTCTAATTTATCAACAGGTAGAGAGTCTTCAGGTTTATTATTTTGGGTGGAGATAAGGAAGCAGCGTCGAACAAGCTGTTGATCTCCACTCATCTCTCCAACTCTATTTTTTGTCAGAAATCGGACTAGTAGATGGTATGTCAAAATCACTGCTTTCAGAGCGTTAAGTCCAGATCGTCCGAGTATGACGTTAAAAGCTGAAGAAACTCAAACTACCATGAACATTATGGAGACAGTGCTCTGTTGTAGTTCAATTCCAGTGGTTAAGGAGAGAGAGTTTTCTCTTTTCACTGTGACAGCATCTCCTGTGAAGCCAACCAATGACATCGAGACTCTTCTAAGTCGATCAGTCGGTAGTCACATTCGGAAGAAAGTCGAATAAAAGAGAACATCAGTCGAACTTCTATTATCTACAAAAAAAAATTTTACATCATAATTAGCTATTATTGCTGAAACAACAACAGCATCATCATGGGAAGTCTGAATCCTTCGAACATCCTCTTTCAAAAAAGTTATTATATTATTGAGTCATCGTCTTTTCACCGACTCTTCTTTGGAAGTTGCCCCCTAGTTCGATCGTCCGGAGATCATGTTGATCACCCCTGCAGTCGGCTGATTATTTATAGCTTTCTCTATTTGTGGCTGAGGTCGTCGATCGGCAGGAGGTTGAGTCGGTGATCTCTCTGATACTTTTCGAGGTATCCTCGTCGAATTAGGGCATCATCTCATCCCTATGTTGGATGCATTATTTAGTATCGTGACCATGGTCACGATTGAACCGACAGTATTTCTTTTGATTGTGTCTCCTCGATGGCACTTTCATCGGTGGAAGGTGTCATAGATATTCTGCTCCTTCGATCTCTATGAGGATCTGCGCACGAGGAGCAGAAAGAGGAGTATAGGAGTCATACCTGCCGTAACTCGACCTTGGACTCCATCGTTATAGCGAAGCTCGCTTATTGGAAGGTGGCCAATTTGATTCGGTCGGAGCTCCTCCTTTCTTCTGTTTCTTCTTCTTCTGATCTTTATCTTCTATCTGGCATCGGTCAGAAGCTCCTTCGTCCACGCACATATACTTGTGTGCATGCTTTAGAAGTTCAGCATAAGTTCGAGAGAGAGTTTTGTCCAAATAATATGTGAATCGAGATCCCCTCAGACCTCTTTTCATGGTTGATATAGCCACATCTTTATTGAGATCGCTGACCTTAAGTGTGGCCGTATTAAATCGAACCACAAAATCTCTTAATGTCTCAGTTTCTCCCTGCTTAATCGAGAAAAGACTGTCAGAAGTTTGTGACGGCCTTCGGCTAGTGCTGAAGTGAGCCACAAAGGAGTGTTCAAGCTATCCGAAGGAATATATACTTCCCGACTGAAGCTCGAAATATCAAGCTCGAGCAGCTTTTCGAAGGATTGTCGAAAAACCAATGCATAAGAGGACGTCGGTTGCCCCTTGAATCATCATGAGAACCTTGTAGCTCTCAAGGTAGTCGATCGGATCTGTGGAGCTGTCGCAGGGCTCCACTTGCGGCATCTTGAACCGAGATGGAATTGGCTCGTCCAAAATATGTTGAAAAAGAGGTTGGACGGTGTGGAAGTCATAGTCATTGGAAGACTTCCGACCTTCCACTTGGAGCTGAGCGAGTCAATGGTTGATTTTTTGGAACTTGCGTTCGTAGTCATCGAACCGCTGTTGTTGAAAAATTTCGAGGGTGGAACCTCCCGACAAGTCTGAAGGAGAAGCAGAAGGCATTCACGATCGTTTCCCCTACCTAATGCTGTTGAGATGGGAAGGAGAGGGGGGATGCCACGAGCGATGGGTGGCACGGTGAGAGTGCTGAGAATGTCGTTGTTCATCTCGATGGAAGAGCCGAGACAGTCGCTCCAGAGAAGAAGAAGGTGATCGCCGTAGATGACGGTGGCTATGCCTGGACGACACCGACTGTGCCACCGGTTGCTCTATCGACGGCTGCTGTTGTTGGAGGCTTTTGACTGCCTCCGTCAAGACATTCATCTGCTGCACAAGTGCAGCGATTTGAATGTTCGTGGTGACCATGGGATGTGAGGAACTGAGCTCTGCTATTGGAGGAGGGGGAGGAATCTTTTTCCGATGGAAAGAGTGCCTTGCTGATCCAATTGCAGTCGAATGCTGGGCTCTGATTTTTATCATAGCGAGTGTGATCCAGCCCCCTTCCTGGCACGTCAATCTGTTGCGGCTAACTCTCTGTTGTCTGTCGCCAGTGATGAGCACCTACAAAAATAGCATCCTTACAGATCGAAGTTTTGTCCGACGGAGATCCTCCGATACTTAAGTTAGAGAGAGAATTGGTGAACAGTAGATTTGAAAGTAGCAGAGCTCTGGTTCAAAAGTATCTTACCCTCTGGTTCACTTACCCTCCCTTTTTATAGATAATTGTGATATAACCGTCGAGCACGTGATCCCGCTTTTTATAGCGCTGAATTATCGGGCCATAAATGTGGAGTTAGTGGGTCATTAATTCTCTTGGATAACTGTGATACGTAGTCAATAACCGTTCACAATGGTTATGGTATGTTAAGCAGATTAACCGACCATATATCGGTAGAGCCGATCATATGTCGATAAAATCTATGAGCGACCGTCGGCTAGTAATTCAATTATGCTAACGGTTCAAGTCGTCCGCTGTTGATCGATAGTAATCGAACATTCGTCAGTCAGTCGACTATGAGTCGGTGCGATTTACTCAGTCGATCGATGAAGAGTCGGAACTACATGTTGAGTCGATGCACACTCGAAGTCGTGGTGATCAAAATCAGGGGTTGATTGGTTTACCCCAACAGAGACAACCTGAAAGAATCTATTGCGATGTTAATGCTAAAGATGGTGTTATAAATAAAGATGACTGCATGAGCTTCAAAACTACCCATAATGTGATCCATGGAAATCTATATATGACAATGCTTATTATATCTCTTCTATGAGCTTTGTACGATACGTGATACGACGAGTGGGTTTCCTGCTGGTGTCATATTGCAAATTGTTTGAAAGATAAATCTTGTGCATCTAATATTAAGTAATTTCAAGCATTTAACATAATATATTGTTATGCATGATCCCCTTAAAAAGATAAGTGTTCATGCCTCAGTTTATCATGTAAGATAGAAATCAAATGATATTTGAAATAGTCTTGATAAAATTATCTAGAGGTGAAACAATTCAAGTCAAGTTTCAGCGGCATCTCTCTAGCAATTTCAAAGTATTTCTAGGTTGAAATGTGCCTTCACCTTCATGCTATGGAAATCAGCCATACTCCTAAAGTCAACATGCTTCTATGGTTGAGTTATGAATCAAAGTAAACACCAGACTAGTGCTAAGCCAAAAAGTAGAAGGGATTTGGGAGGTTGTGTATCTTGTAATAAAATTTGAGAATCAACTGACCACGTACTGCTGCATTGCACCTATTCAAAAGTAATTCGGTACTAGCTCTTTGAGGGTGCATCCTCATACATACGTTGATATTTTTTTCTGGACCTCTTAGAGAACTACAATGACACTAAAAAAATCAGAGCTGCCTTCAATCAACTTGTAGCTACAGTCTTCTAGACTTATTGAAAGAAAAGAAATGCAAGGACGTTCCCAAATAAGAAGAATTCAGAATCTTCCATCATCAAACATAGCCTTGACATCTTCATTGGATAATCTATTTTATATTCGTTGAAGAATCTGTCTCAAAATCAAGGAATATGATTATAATAGATCCTGGAAGGATTTAGCTTATTTCTTTTTACCCGGGATCTATTTGTTGTAGTATAGTTTTAATATATAGTATACTGGTTCATCCTTCTCTTTAATATTCACTATTCTAATATAATAATTTTTTATCTATAAATTTTAAGTCGGATGGTTTCTATCTATCGAATAATGGATTTATCTATCTATTTATCTATCCATGAACTAGTTCTGGGATGTCAGATTGGCTTCATTTTACTGTGCAATCTCTCTCCAGTATTATCCTCCTGGCACTTAGCCATACGGAACTTTCCCATCCCAAGCCAATTATTTCTACCAAGCTTGATGTAGTTCTAGCACCTGGCCCACAGAAACTAGATCAAATTTACACAATGCAATCTCTCCCCAGTCCACCTGCCAAGAAAATATTTTTTTTTTAATAATAATAATAAATAAAAATACTCCCCAGCTCCCACGTCCAAACGGGTGGGTGGCTCGATTTATTGGATGCTTACGGGTTTCAACTAGCCTGGGCGGTAGGCTAATTGCGCTCGAATCTTTCCCAGATTTAAACTAGTACCGGTTATGAGCTTGCCGGGACTGGTTTAATTTCACGTCGACCAATCTACATTAAACTTCAACAAGTCTCGGCATTGTGCCTGACGGGATTGGTCTTTTAGAAGAAGACCGTGTCGGTAGGCTTGGTAGCTGTCGAGAACGAAGCGAACCCTAGGAACCGGCCGTGTACCGTCCGCCATGGACGAGGCGCAGGAGATCCTCCTGAGCTCTCTCAACAGTTCCGGGGTCTCCCTCCCCGCCGGCGTCTTTTCCATTAAAGATCTCGCCCCGGAGACCCTCGTCTCCATCTGCGCTCAATCCCTCCGCCTCCTTGACGACGATGAGTCGCCCCCCTCCTTCGCCACCTTCCTCCCCGAATCCACCGCGGAGCGCTTCAAGATCTGTGCCGACGTCGCCTCTGCCGTCAAATCCCTGGGATACCGAGGGGATCTCAGCTTCCACCAGGTTACCCAACTTCTTTCCGAGATCTTTGTTGTTTCCATACGAAGCAAAAGTTCTTTGCTTTTCCTGAAAACATGTTATATATCTCGAATCCAAAAATGTCAATTGATTGAATGGCTTCAGTTAACAAGAATAGAATCAAAAGGTGAAGAATTTATGACCCTATAATCATCAGCTATTCACCAAACAGTAAAGCTATCATATATTTGTTTAGATCTCGAAGAGATCCATTGTTCTATTTACCAATGTTTCTATCATAATATGTGAAATATAAGAGGAGGAAAATGTAGAAATATTGGCGATAGCTTCTATTATCTAATTACGTACTGTTATAATGGGGAGCAGGGATTGATAATATTTGAGTGAACAATACAAGGAAATCTGGAAATCAGGATACTGAGTTCATCTTGAGTGTATGATGATGAAAATTTGCGACTTTCAGGGATTTCTTGTGTTATGATTAGCTTTCTGTGGTAGTCTGCATGAAATTAGTGGTCATTGATATTTGATGCAGACCAGTCCAAAGGCTAAGGTTTTTCCTAGAAGATTGATTAATAATAACTGGACTTGTTACTTCAGAATCTTTACATGGTAGGCCTGCAGAGAATATATTGTTGGTCGGAGATGGTTTAGCACTTTTCATTGTAATGGTCTGCCAGAAGGTTAACAAGTTGTACGGACGCAAAAAGCTATTTGCAAAATAAAAAAAAGAGGTCTTGTTAGTCTAAGTATTAGACCTATGTTCAAATCTACACTAGTTATTTGGCAAACGAGTCAGCAAAAAACATTGGTGTTGTTAGTCTAAGTATTATGACCTATGTTCAAATCTGCACTAGTTATTTGGCAAACAAGTCAGCAAAGATCGTGTTTCAAGAGTAAAAAGTTACAAGTTCTGACACTTTTTAATTATGTTTACCTTAATGCAATGTGGTTAAATCCTCAAAATATTAAATGCCACTGATAAAATTGATCCAATGTGTTTTTGGCACGTGTAGGGTTACTGACAGCCTGGCTGAAGTTTTGTCTTTTCTTCCTTCCTGAATTTTGGATTTCTTCTATTCCCACCATGGTCATTATGCTTCTTATATACCACTTATTCTTAAAATTGTAAATAAATCTGTCTCAGAAGAATATTTGAATCATATGCCTCTTATACTTGAGGAATCTTTTTTTTTGCTTGCAAATCACTTTTGCTTCTTGTTATTTCTGAAGCTTGAATCGCATGTGGAAATAATCTGCTGATCATTCTTCCAAGTGCATTTATTTAGAGAGTTACACATCTTATGCTACACTGGCTAATTCTTAACCATACCATATGAAATTTACTAGCATAATCATTAAACTACAACAAGGTTAAATGGGACTCTACTATCATCTAATATACATTCTGTTTTACTGTCATATATGCTTATCAAAATTATCGTCTTCTCTTTATTGATTCTACTATTCTTTTGTTGATTCTGGCAGTTCCTCTATCCTTCTTATGATGACTCATACAAGTTAATAAGATTTTTGGTGGAGAGGCTATCTGAATCATCTGAAGGTAGAAGAGCCAGAGAATATACAGCAACCAAATCTACTTTGGGCAGTGGTGAAGTTGCTGGTGATATCTGTAATGATACATTAGAGAAGCTTAAAGAAAAGGAGGATGAGGTGGGGGAGAGTCAAAGTGAAGTGAATTTTCCTTGTGAAAGAAGATCTTTGGGGGAATCAAATAAGGGAATTGCAGAGCCATCTGAGACGGTTGCTGAGGAGATATGCTCTGATGCGTTGCTTGACACTGTTGCAGTTCCAGGGCAGTCAGGTGGGTCAGCTGAGATTGGAACACCCTGTTCTGAGCGCATAGAATCCAGTGAGGTCAAAAGCCATCACAGCAAGGAAGGTGTTGAAGATGTTCCCGAAAAGTCTGTAAACTCTAAGAAAGAATTATGTGTTGATGGAGAAAATATGGCCCAAACAGACAAGTATGTTGCTGAACTAGAACGAAAATTAGCTTCTTTACAAGAGCAATTATCCAAGGTAAACCATATAAAGGGATTGATATCCTTCCTGTTGATCAAGTAACTACAATTCAACAACTGGTTATTTTATATGCTTTCATGCTGCTTTTCTTATGTATTTATATTTTCTATGACTAGTCAATGCACAGCTAACTTGTATCCTAAACAAAAGTTTGTATGATGTGGAAGATAACTGTTCATTGGATTCTTGAGAGTAAGAGATGCAAGTAATTTCCAGTGCTCAAGAACAATCTTTCTTTTCATGTAACATTCTCTGACAAACCTCTTTTTTTTCATGTAAAGTTGTCTGACAAGCCTCTTACTAACGTAAGTGCACATTGCCTGATTTCTTCAGACTTGTTGTTCCAATTACGAATTTCTTTAGTTGTTAATCCAAAGACTCTGTTTTTATCTTTTTATTTCTTACTGGTCTCTGAAATATAGTTGTTGGGCTAGCGATTTGTTCCATGATGCACTTCTTCTTGCTTGATGTCATACATCATTCATGTTGCATGGTTTGGGCAAATATATATTCCAAACTTCTCATTTTTCAGATTACATAAACCCAGATTGATAGTTAGCATTGATTTTCATTGGAAGTTCTCTTTGATGCTTTATGATGCCTTTTTTCTTAGTGAAGTATATGCTTTCTTTTAACCATGCAAAACATGCTGACTCTACTGATTTCCCTGTCTTCTGTGTGATGCAGCTAAGGGACAAATCTGAGAGCTTGAAAAATCAAGAAAAGACAATGATGGAGGCAAAACAGGTGAAGGCCTTGGAAGTTCAGAGCCTTGAAAGTGAGCATGAGCTCCTAAAAGCTGCTATGGAAATGGCATTAGATGAACAACATTCTGTTGGATTCTATATTGAAAAGCTAAATGAACAAGTAGAAGCGAAAAGGCATAGTTTTATGGAATTGGAATCACAGTGGTAGGACATTGTGGTATATCTCTAGTCACCTGAAGTATTCATCTTTATTTATTTGTTCATTCATCCATTCATTCATTTATTGTGCATTGAAACAGATGTAGAAACATAACACATGAAAGCATTGTATAGTCACTATTCTAATATGATGCAACCTATTTCTTTCTTTCAGTCTAACATTAGCATGGTTTTGCATGTTTAAGGTCCAGAGCTATTATAAAGTTTTTCCTACTGTATGTCATGGATTGAAGTTTCATTTGTTCCATACAATATCTATAATATGTCCCATGCTAGTAACTTATTTGCATCGGAAGAGGGTTTCTGTCTTTGTACATTCATGCTAGCCTGTATCATTATGCATTGACCAGTATAAGTGCATATCAAAGCAACAGGAATTGAAAGAAATGAATACTTAGTCATTGATTTTAAACATGTGCCTGATTATAGTGAATGATGTTTTTATTCGCCAAGATATTTCTTGTGACCCTCTATTACAATCAGCTTTTTTATCTCTTACTATATTAAATACAGCTTCATCTTTCTAGTCAGCTCCTTCAACACCTGACTTGTATTAGATGCTTTACTCGAACTACATATTCTGGCTTTATTCTAGCAAATTGACCAATAGAAAAGTTCTAATAAGGAAAATGCACTCTGACTGATTATGAAAACTTATTACATACCCTAAGACTTATAGCAAACAATGTTTTAGATTTGGAGCATATAAATTTGCTGCAAAAGTCTTGAATAATTCTTGCAGAAGTTTTTCTTTCAATATAGGTTATTAGATATGCCTAAAGAGACATTTAAATTTCAGTAGGACACTGAATGGAGTAAGTACAAGTTACCATCTGTTGCAGGAATGATCTCAAGCAAACGTTGGAACAGAGACAGATGAGAGAGGAGCAGTCACTAGATGCTGAAAAATCTTCAGTGCAGAAAAAGCTAATTAAATTGAAAGAAATTGAACAAGAAACAGATGCCACCATATCTGACATTCGCAAAAGGTACCTTTTTTCTTTAATGGAGAGTTTTAATATATTAAAAAAAAATTAAAGAATGCTCTGTCT
Organism: Elaeis guineensis; assembly: GCF_000442705.2. NCBI lineage: Eukaryota > Viridiplantae > Streptophyta > Magnoliopsida > Arecales > Arecaceae > Elaeis > Elaeis guineensis. The sequence goes on along the minus strand of NC_025993.2, from coordinate 100,964,662 downwards.
GAATTGCTTATAATGAAATATGTGAAAGAATGCTTTAGATTATTTGTTGAAGTATGTAGTAAATATACTGAGCAAATCCAGCATCTCATGTATTTTATCAGAAAATGAACTCATAGATGAGCCATTTGTTAATTAAATCTAAAGAAACGTTATATTATTACTGATTTATAAGATAATCTCAGATTTTTTTTGAAATTTCAATTTACATGTTGCTGCTAGTTGATTGATGTGAAGTTTGCTAAGATAATCTCATTTATTTCCCAGTGGATCATGTTTTTCTTCACTATATCTGATTATCTTGTTGTTATAATGTTCTCAGAGAGGATGAGCATGCTAAACTTCTACTGGAGCTTGAGAAACTGCCAAAGATCTCTTCTAGAAAATCCTACATCCAACGTATAACTGAGATTACAAAGAATAGCTGGAAACAAGATGCTGACATTGACCGAATCATAAAAGAGACTCGAGAGCTTCAGTTAGAGAGTAATTCCATACAAGAACGCCTTCATAGGACTTATGCCGTGGTTGAAGAAACTGTCTTCAGGTATGATGTTTTGGACCTCGCAGCTTGCTCTTGGAAAACATATTTTTCTTTTATTCCCCATTTAGAAGAAAATGGTCCATGACTGTTCATATAAGATGCCAATTATTATTTCTCAACAACGGCATCATGTTTTTAGGTTTGACGAGGAGCAAAAGTACCCCAGAGGAACATTCAATCGTACCATGTTTTTGGGATTTTTGCATACATACCCTTAGAAATATGGGTTGTTGCATATTTACCCTTGAAACTAACTATTTGTATATACCACCCTCCAATAATCCTGTTTTTGGAACAAAGGCCCTCCTATTAGATTTCTTCTTTTGTGGATGGTGTTACTAAATAGTTGTTTTAGGTGTTAAATGACTATATTACCCTCTTGCACTAATATCCTCGAATAGTTTTAGCATTCAATTTGTTACACAAGAAGTTATATTTTTGCATAAATTTTTTAAGGGTATTGATGCAAAAAGGTGAAATAGTCATTTCACACTTCAAACAGTTATGTGTTAATACCACGAGCCAAAAATCTAAGGGAAGGGACATTAGTGCAAAAACAGGATGAACTAAGTTGTACATATGACAATAGAGATTTTTTCAAAGGTAAATGTGCATTAACCCATATTCACAGGGGTACATATGCAAAAAAAATTAGTTTTTGGGGGAATAAAGCATTAGTTTTTATTGTTATTATCGTGACTCCATAAAATGCTATATGCTACATCAAATCCATATAATCATGATTTCTAGTCAAGCAGATTTTTATTGTTATTATCATGACTCCATAAAATGCTAAATGCTGCATCAAATCCATATAATCATGATTTCTAGTCAAGCAGACTCTGTTCATCTGCTTGAGAATTTGAGATCAGCTTCATGAACCAAACATTCTATGTTTGATGATTTGTAGTTTACCCCCGGGTAACAGCAGTGACATTGATGCAAACAATGCCCTTGTCCTCTAATTATTGAACTTGATTTGCCATGCCTGCACTGCTCCAGACAGTGTTTGCAGTAAAAGTAGGGGTCCTTTGCTGTAACTTTTTATGCTACTGGTGCATTACACAGTTTGGTGCTCTTTTTTGGAATTTTAAATCAGCCTCTGCTTACAGCAAAGCATATTCCACTGACCAAGAACTTCTGCAGGAATGCGAAAGATGACCCAGTAAGGCGGCAGGTATATAGGCTTTTAACAAGCATCCATGATAGTTTTGAACAGATTTCAGACAAGCTTCTTGCCGCTGACAGAGCTCGAAGAGAGGCTGCCGAGCAAGATGCTAAACTTACGGCCATTTCTTCCCGTAGTTTCGACATCAACAAACTCCAAGCAGATCTGGATTCGATCAGGAAGGAAAATGAGTTTCTAGAGCAGCAGCTCAGCCATGAATAATCTGTAAAGTCTTGCATTAAATTTATCATTTGTTTGATCCAGCATTTCTTAGATAATTATTGAGCAAAATTCCTATTTGAAAACAGAAATGTCTCTTCCTTCTCTTGAAGAAAAAACCTATAGCTCACCCACTACTGATCTCCATTTGGTTCACCGGTGGAATGCGGAAGTCAGTGATTGGCCAAGCACAGGCAGGGGCCCGACTAACACTACTGACCCCACCATGTTTGGCACCAATCCCAACTGCCACATCCAGGTTGAACTGAGCGGTGATCATCAGCCAGTGACCGATAACAGTACTCCTTGAATTTTCTTTTGTTGTAGCTGTTTGTAGCCGAAACAACCATATTTATAACTTTGTGGGAACCACCAGTGGTCCAGTAAGTTTCATTGAGTTAATGAGTTCTCTTCACTCTCCGCAGACTGTTGATACCAGCAAAGAATCTTGTGCACATCCTTGCAACAACAGTAGTTACATTAGCAGCATTCAGTTCGACTATTACCGATGGCTGGGCACTCAATTTACAAGGGAAGGGAGCTACTATACCTCTTGGAGGTGTCTGTGGCTGCAGCAGTATATATATATTTTTTTTTCAGGATGTTTACGTCTGTTGTTCTGGGGATGGCTCCCGCATGGTTGGTTGTGCGTATGATTTTGGGACTGGTTTAAGGGTATGAACATGGTCCATTCTGTCAGGTTCCAGTAGACATGTGGGTGTGCTTGTCTAATATTAGAATAAAGAATAATGTTTCTTGTATTATATTTTCGTCAGACAATTCATACCAGATGATGGCCAAATGACTGGTTGTGAGGGGTGGACTTCCTCTAGCCATCAGCCATTTAAATGCCAATTGTGTACTGCAGTTCTGTGTGAAGTGTGCAACCTTTGGGGACCTGCACACCTTGGAATTTCTTCAAGGGTTGCACCTTCGGAGGATCCCCCCAAAAAGATGAAAAATGTCAGAAGTAATCTATGTTATGTAACACAGACATTGGATGTCCGTGGTGCTTGGTCACTCTTAAGATTAAGTGGGTCAGGATGTCTCATTTCTTTTTTATTAACACTATTCCTGCAGTTATTTACGTCCTACATTTACTCTCTTATAAATGCTCAAATAAAGCAGATGGGTTATTCTATTCCTGTTGTATGCCAAGGTCTTGCCTGGGCTCCTCTTAAACTCACTTTCTCAATTTCTGTCTCTATAAATCACAAGAGAGATTAGTAAAAACCCTATAAGGGTTGTGCAGCTGGTAAAGGAAGCCATGTTAAGATATACAGCTATAAATCGAGAATTGTGATAACTCCAATCTCTAGCATATGGTACCTCAACTCAGGCTGAAGAGATGGAGCAATGTTTCAATCTTAGAACAGTCCAATTTTGCCAACGAGATCTCACCTAACAACTATTTGGGACTTATGTTACGCATCGATGGACCGAATACTTAAAATCTTGTGATATTGTTGTTTTTGTTTGTTTCGATAACGCCTAATGTTGTGGAGTCTCACGCACTTCTTATCGCTATTTGTACGCTTGGATATAAAACCAATGGCTCCTTTGGTATTACCTTCGTTTTTCTCTTTATGTCCTCGGAGACAGGAAAAATGAACTAAACTACCAGAATCATGAGATCCACAAATTGTTTATAAAATCTTTCAAAATTTTTGGTAACAAAGATTTGTTACTTTCAAAATGAGTCAAAATAAAAGTAAGAAATATCAGGAATATTATACAGATGCTATCTTTAAGTAGTAGCTTATGTTTGTCAATTAAGTGTGCGTTCGGTTATATTTTTTGATTTTTAATTTTTAAAAAATATTTTTATTTTTTTAAATTTTTATTATTGAAAAAAATAAAAAAATAAAAATTATGTTTGGCAACTGCTTTGCTATAAAGCAAAAAGTAACGTTTGGGGATGATAGATGAAGAGTTCAATAAAAGAGAAGAGTTCGGAAAAGGAGGAAGAAAGAGGTGGAGAGATGAAGAGTTCGATCAGAAAGAAGAATTCAAGAGTTCGGACTCTTTATTTTTTGATTTGATGTTTTAAATGTGGAGAAGCAAAAAAAATAGAAAAGTAAGTTTTAAAAAGTAAATAATTTTTATTTTGTATATAAAATAATTATTTTTATTTTTTTATTTTTTTTATTTTTTACGATATTATCAAATATTATTTTTTAATTTTTATTTTTTAAAAATTAAAAAAATATATATATATTTTTAATGTCTAACCAAACGCATCTTAAGTTGTCCATTTAGATGATTTCATAAAGCATTAAAATCTTATTAATATAATGGAACTCTCCCATTTCAATTTCACATATCACCCATTCATTAAGATGTGGTTGTAACTAATGAGATGGAGATGGACGAACTAAATCGTTTACTCTGTCAAGTAAACGCATATTAAAGCAATAGCCTGGCACAAGCCAGCCTAGAACATGACAACCTAGATCACAATTACGTAACGTTAGGTCGGCCAACGGCTGGTTTGTGCATTCCATTCCCAACGAGTGGTGAAGATCGTCAGCGATCAGACGGACGAGATGGATCATCAGAAGTGGAAGAACTTGGAGAAGCCTCCTCCATCACTCCATGTACAGTGTACACAGAAAAAGTCCTTGTATGCAAATAAGGCCTTCAAAAAATAAGTAATTTATAATTCGTACCATTTCAAATATCGTTACCGGCGAGGCCCTCCTCTCTCTCTCTCGATTCCATCACAGAAAACGAGGAAGGGACTTGTGCCCTTTGCCCTCTTTCCTCTGCCTTCGATTCCTTTCTCTCTTTCTTAGTTGGGGCACCTTAGCTTTATGGAAGGAAGACGCCATTTTTTTTCCTCGTCAAGCTGTTCGCGTTTGTGACCTAGAATCGCCATTGGAGCGGAGGAGGCGCAGGGATTTGGGGTGCTCGATCTCTGTCTGATTTTTTTTTAGGGAGAGAGAGGGAGAGGGAGAGGATTGGGGGAGTGGTTTGAGGAATGAGCTGATGCGCTCTTCCAACAGATCGGAATGGGAGTGCTGGATTCCATCTTGAGTCGGGATGCCCGGAAGTTTATCAAGCGCAAGGACAGCGACGCAGGGGAACATGGTCTCTCTCTCTCTCACTCATGGACATGAGTTTTTTTTGGTTATTTATTTCTTATTATTTCTCAATCTGAAGCAATGGGGCTTGTAGGCTGCGCGAACTTGGGTCTATTCGCAACTATTTATTTTGTGGCATTTATATATATTTTTTTTTCTTTGTCGTCGAGAAAAATCTGAGCTTTAAAGTTTTTGTGTAATAAAGTATGGATTTTTGCTAGCTTAATCATTGTATTTTATTTGCAATTTTAATTCTTTTTTTTTCCTACCGTGTTGTTTGAGATCTTTAAAGGTTTCAGGGGGTCTTCCCTGACTTGAATCCAATTTTAAGGTTACATGTCAGATTGGGGTTTGTTTAATTTCTCTCAAAAAGGTGTTTTTTTATCATTCAATGTAGACCGGAACATGGGTTTTGGTAGTTCAGTCTTTGTATGTTATTCAAAAAAAAAATCTTAAGCCAATCCAGTGAGAACTTTAACCGGATATTTCTTGTTGGCCTTTTTGGTAGCTTACGTTCCATGGGCCATTTTGTTTATTAGAGGTAGTGGGTACCTGGTTCCGACCATTGCGTCAGATGATTTCTATCGCTGATACTGATGGCTCGTCTGCAATTTTTTGTTTTGGGTGTATTGTGCAGTCCAGATATGTCGTTGGACCCTCCCACTTTTGCATCTTAACGATTACGCTTTATTGTTAATGTTCACTTTCCATTCAAGTCAATAATTACGGAAATTAAATAACATTGTCCTTTTCCTTTTCTACAGATTAATTCTTTAGTTTCTTCCTATTTGCTAGCCTGCGTTATATGTGTTGATTTTTCAATTCTTGAATTCTATCTTTCTTCCTATCAGATTCTATTTTTTATACCCCTTTTTAAATCTTTTTCTGCAAGCAAAGGGACATCTACAGCTAGGTATGCTAGGTTAATGATTGATTCTTCTCTTGTCCTACTATGAGCTAATTTAGTACATGTGCATAGCTTGTTAGATTTGCTGAGTGGAGTTGTGAATTCTGTGGCCTTCTCACATCCCACTTAGAGTTTGATTGAAGACTTGAGATTATTTTGTTTAAAACCACTGAAGTTTGTATATGTCAGAAGCCCTGTCCTCTCCAGTCCATTTTCTTTTCATGCCTTACTTTTCTTTGCGACTGTCGGTAAATAATACAAGTGATGTACTATTCATGTGTCATGAAGCTGCTTATTGGTTGCTTCTCTTTCACAGAACAAAGAAAAAACCGAACTTTTGAAAGGGAAATAAGAATTATTTATGGGTTTCTTGTGTTGCCTCTTTTCTTGTTCTTTGAAACCAGCAGCAGAAACCCTCATTGCATAGCATTCTATAGCCTGTGCTCTTCCCACCATTTCACCTATATTTTCATGATAAACAGAATGCTTCCCATCACCAAATTCAGCATTCATAAATCGTATGATGGTAGCAAAAGAAGCAAATTTTTCCATGGAAAGACTAAAATGTCTTTGTGTGGTACTCCTATCTCACTTTCATGGCTGCCAGGTCGAGCTCTGGAAGAGCTGCGGAGTTCTTTGTATAGTGACTTCCATACTTCTGAAGGAGCAAAACGCCAGCAGCAAAGATTCTGTGGTCCGGTTGTAGCGATGACCTTTAATTTCACAGTAGCTGTTGGAATAATCATGGCAAACAAAGTGGTGGGTGCTTCATGTCTTAGTTGCTCTTTTCCTTGTTACTTTCTTAATGATCTTTACACCAATTGGATTTCCTTGTCGATTATTTTCATATCCTGTAAAAATTAGAGTCTTATGCAGTACATTGTATTATAGGTGATGGGCAAGGTTGGATTCAATTTCCCAGTTGCTCTGTCGCTAATCCACTATGCAACTGCTTGGTTTCTTATGGCCATTTTCAGCGCACTTTCACTATTACCTGCCTCCCCTCCTTCTAAATCCACCCCTTACTCTTCCTTGTTTGTCTTGGGTGCTGTTATGTCTCTTTCTACTGGACTGGCTAACATCAGCTTGAAACATAACAGGTATATTAGTGCATGTAATTGCCAAAACAACTGCACAAACCTTCTATGCTTTTTGTTGTTGAGCTGCCATTGGAAATTGTCTCAATGCTCATATAACTCATTCTTCTTTTTTCTGGGTTGTTTTCTTGTTTGCAGTGTGGGGTTCTATCAGATGGCTAAGATAGCTGTTACTCCAACCATTGTTTTAGCTGAGTTCATGCTTTTCAAGAAAAAGGTTTCCTTTCAGAAGGTCTGTTTGTTTTCTTCCTTCTACCGTCATCTCCTTTGTTTTCTAAACTAGAGTTTGCTTGAGCATGTCTATCCTGAAAAAGAACTGCCAGAATCATATCACAAAAGATGATGCATATTGGTTGTTTGATTTGGAAAAGAATCGTTGAAGTTAAAATTCTCCATCTTTATTCATTTTGGTGAAAGAACCATGAACATTTTTCCTTGGGCTGTGCAGGTTATCACATTGGCTATTGTATCAATAGGTGTGGCTGTTGCGACTGTCACTGATCTAGAATTCAATTTTTTCGGTGCTTGTGTAGCATTAGCATGGATTGTGCCTAGTGCTGTAAATAAAATTCTGTGGTCTAATATGCAGCAAAAGGGCAATTGGACTGCCCTCGCGTAAGTTGTGCTGGTATATATCTTGAGCTACTTAAGGGTTTTTGAATGTCATTTAAATCGAAAAGTTTTTATTCAGGTTGATGTGGAAGACTACCCCAATTACAATCTTCTTCTTCATGGCTCTGATGCCTTTGCTAGACCCACCGGGTATTTTATCCTACAATTGGAATTTAAGCAACACGACTGCGATCATCATATCAGCTCTATTTGGATTTCTCCTTCAGTGGTCAGGGGCTTTGGCACTTGGGTGAGTTTTTAACTACCTTGGTTTATAATATCCTAATGCAAGAAATACATGTATACTTGCTCTTCTATAATTTGATTTGAGAAATTTCCATTTTGATAATTTGTTCATGGATCTGTCAGTCTCGATGCAATATAATTGTTGATTTCTGAAAACTATGGAAAGTTAATATCAGTAAATGCAGTTTGTCCTGTGATTTTTTGCAAACAGCTCTGAGATGAAATCAATGATTGGGAAGATACAAATATTTGAAATGTTTGAATCTTACCAATCAATGATGTGCAGAATACGGCCATATTCCCAATGTTTGATTTCTAATGCATAATGTAGGCTCGCCGGAGTCTATCTTATTGTCTTTGTTTTATTTTCAAATATTCTTGTCATCATTTTTTTAATGACTATCCTAGTCCTTGTCATGATTTTTATTTTTATTCTTTTAAAAATGATTATGGATGACAAAAGGATAGGTAAAGTGAGAGGTAGAGCTGAAAGCCTGGAAGCACCCTGCATGTAGTACCTGGATGTTAAGTAGTTGTTTTTTGATTACAAGAGAAAAGCATTAATTATAAAATGGAGTGAGAGAAACTGAAATTTAAATTTAAGTTTCTTTTGATGAGCTACAACAGTTCAGTGTGATTCGCAAATTAAATTTTGGGTGAAATGGCTTGTAAGTTCCTGCCTTTTGTTTTGGCACCGTCTGCATTGTGTTATAATAAATCTCTTTACACCCATCATAACAAAGTTGAGACCATGAGAAGCTATTGATCAAATTCCATATCCATACAAGCATTCTATAATCTTGAATAACAGCATGGTTTACATCGGAAAAGAATGACATGCTATCATTGATATGGATTTATGATCATGCTATTACATGCACAACACATCTTTCTTACTGTCTTCATGTTATGCAGCGCCACATCTGCTCTCTCGCACGTGGTTCTGGGCCAGTTCAAAACATGTGTAATTATGCTTGCTGGATTTCTATTTTTCAATTCTGATCCGGGAGTCATTAGTCTATGCGGGGCTGTCACTGCTCTTTGTGGTATGTCAGTCTACACTTACCTCAACATGCAAGGCTCCAAGGGGTTGGGAACAGCAAGCAAGCAGCTTCTTTCAAAGCAGAATTCATTTACCCAAAAACCCAAAACCGACTTCGACAGCACAGCAAGCAATCAACTTCTTTCAAAGCAGAATTCATTCCCTCCAAGACCCAAAATCGACTTCGACAGCTCAGGCAAGCAGCCTCTTTTGAAGCAGAATTCTATATCTCTAAAACCCAAAACCATCATAGACAACGAGGCGCCTGACCTAAAGATCGATGAGGATCCTGTTTGAGAGAACAAATGCTCGGTGTGTGCCAAGTGACGCTTTCACTAACCATGTCAACTTTTTTGTCTCTCCGTTCTTTGTTTGCACCATTTTTTCCCTGAAATTTAACTTATGTACAGCAATAACCTGATTCTGGGCAATTTTGGATGATCAAAATACATTTATCAGTTTCCCTATAAATTTGTTGTTCTCAACTTTGTGTGGAAGAATTTTCGAGTCAGCCAATAGTATTCTTTGATGTTTTATGCATATGCAGTAGTCTGCAGTCAAATTTCTACCGAAGCCTAAGGAGTTTCAGACAAACTTGATTTCTTCTAAAATACAGGCAGAATCTTGAGCCTCTCTTTGGTAGTTTGTTTGCCATACCTTATTTATGAGTAGGCCGGAGGGAGACCAATATCGTTACATATGTTGAACAGTGAAATTATCATGACTATCCTAGTCCGATGTTCTTCTTCCTGCACTATCTAGAAAGTGTCTGCAACTGGACCGCAGTGTTATATGAGGCTTATAAAAAACTAGTTCATGTGGAACAAGAATTCAAGATTTCCCTGAAAACTTCAGATGCAACTACCACTCTTGTAGGATACATGGCTTTACAAATAGGTTCTTTTGCAATGGCCCTTCGAGTGACTGGACTAAATGATGCAAGATTGCTAAAATGTGCAAATTACAGCAGTTGTGAAGGAGCACTTTTGTACTTTGATTGATCGAAGTTACAAGTTGGTTGCATCTGATTGAAATAATCCTCACTCCAGTGGTGAAACCTATAATCAGTAATTTTGTCTCTTCAAGAACTTACCATGTTAAAATTCAGAGGTTACTTTTTAGTTACATTAAGCATTTTGTACGAGGAGGATGGAAAGCTACCATCTATTACCGTTAATTAGGATAAAAAACAAATTTCATACATGTATTATAAAGGTGAAAATTAAGTTTAACTATAACCATATCTTTCTAATGAAGTATCTTAGATGGACGAGGTAATGGTGGTGACATCTCATTGATAGCCTCAAGAGATGGTTGCCACATCCCTTCCATTTGCACGCTCCTGTTCTTTGGTTGAACAATTGGAGCTGCTGCAGGCCTTCGATTTACGCCGTCATCCATCTTCTTCCTTTCAGGCATGTTTCTCTCACTCTTCCGCTTGGATGCAGCCGACTTGCCGGACATGTTGCTCTGACTCTTCCCCCCGGATGAATCGCCTTTGGAGCAGAGCCCATGGACTGCAGGCCGCCGGATTCGCCGCCGGAGCTTCTTGATGGTACCGCGGGGCACGACGTATACCTTCTCACCAGGGATCAACATTTCCTCTGGCTGAACAAGAGAATCCCATGGCCGGCGAAACACATCGGGTCGTGCAAGGACGGCCCGTGGATATTTTTCCATGATGCCAGCTGCCGGGACCGCCATGTAGTAGCGCTCGGTGAATCCGCCGGCGTGGACGATCCTCAGCGGCATCGAGGAGTCAGGGTGCTTCTCCGGTGGGACCGGGATGGCAGCCGTTGCCGGTGATGGATTCCTTAGGGAGGATAATTTAGTGGTGCTGGACCCAAAGAGCTTGGAGAGCATGGTGGGTGGCGGTTATGACAGTTATGGCCGTTAGTGGGGAACTGGGAGGTCTACAAGGAAAATGAGGAAAGCAAAGGTGACCTTTTATATTTGAAAGGGGGCGGGAGCAACAAAGACCAGGGTTGTCGTCAGAGCTGGGTTGGAGGGCATCTTTCTATTATATTTCGTTTCTTTGAGGGCCACACGGTAAGATAAAATCGATGGGAGGCCATAGACCAGGCCCCACGGCACGCTGTGGTTTTGTTGCGCTTTCTTTACTACGAGTGGATGGTGCTTGTCTGGAATCTTTCCTGATAGATGCTGATGTCTTGGGCGGGCAATTTTTATCTTTTGGATGGAGCATCAAGGAATGGTTTGAGTAACATAGTGATAAATAAATGAATAAAACAATAATAGACTAGTTTACATGGGCTTTAATGTACTTTATTGGTGATTGAATTATTTCTGAGGTTTGTTAAGAAGGCTAATGTTTATTTTAGCAATCTAAAAGAGTTAAATTATAAAGCCGGCTTCAAATAGATGAGGTCATAATTATTAGTCGAAAGTATACATGATGATATTTTCCTTTATTTGGATCGATGAGATCATTCAGCCGTGCCACTTAAAACAAATTCACTAAGCACACAGTCAGAAAGTGAGATTTTCCATTACACTCACAATTTGCAGCACACCTCATATATGAAGTAAAATTACAGACATTTTCTGAAACGAAACGCTCCAACTCTGGGTATCCAATGTCAATAAGTAAATGCTTGTGTAAGTGTAATATATAAGTAATTGTCATTTTCTCAGAAATATATGAATATTTCTCTGCAAAATATACGGCACAATTCTTGATTGGAAAAGATGTACGCAATCGGAAAACTGATAGCACCTTGTCTTCCAGGGATAAGAACAGGCACAGTTCTTGATTGGCAAAGATGTACGCTATTGAAAAATTGATAGCATCTTGAGTTCTATGGATAAGAACAAGCATTACATGACCCTCAAAGTTTCAACATAAATTGGGATAAAATGAAAGTTTCAACACAATTCCCTGCACCATGACGATTCTGAATCCGGATCCGATAAATGCGCTTCCGCCTGTACCTCACGCATGTACTCTATCTTTTACAATGTATAGCTTTTCTTTGTTCTCGGTGCATGAGTACAAAGTTCACAATGTCCTCATAAAAATAGATGTTCCATCTACTAAGCTGCCAATCGTATTAATATACTTAAAAAAGCGTTTAGTTAATCGTACACTGTAGCCAACCCTTCCTATTCATCTTGCCACAAGAAATTTAATGTCCTTCAAGGGTTAAATGTGGCTGAACGAAGCCCCGATATAATTTGTTTATCAGGTCTTAGGCTGCCATTTGGACATATTTCTGGTTGGCTTCAGCCAAGATTACCAGCTGCAGATAAATTATTCAGGAAGAAACTGCAGCAACAATCTGTCACCATCGATCTAGAGATGAAAGTGCATCTAATAATGCTCATCCTATCCATTTTAACATTTAAATTTATTTAAACATAAATAAAAATTTGAACATCTAACTAATATATGCATCGTATCAATATCCATTAAAAATGAATATGCATATGAATAGATAGCCATCCAATACATATCAAAAAAATTCAACTCTATTTATCATCCTACTTAATAATGTTTAATTATCATAAATTATTTTTAAAAATAAATAACCATAATAAATGCTACTAATTTGATTTATTTTTCACTTCATCATGTTTTTGATTATATGGTCATTAAGTTTGTTCATTCAACTTATATCCATATTTTATAACCATATTTTCAATATTCGATTTATATACATATCCTTTTAAAACCAATATAAATATAAAATCATCATCTAACATTCGCATCCATATCTATATTCTTAAATAATAAAATATGAATATAGATATACTAATACCTGATCAACATCGGATTTAATTTCAGACCTACATGGACTTGAATGAAAGGAAGAGCCCACATTGTGAGGAAATTTATAGCGTTCAGCTTGGAAACAATCTTTGTCCCTGCTGAAGTATCTCAACAGAAACGTTAGGGTTCAAGGTCATAAAAAGGAAAAGGATATATAAATTAGATCCTTGATTCAGTGATACAAGGGTATCTCCTTGAAAGGAAGACTCCAGCACCATCCAATGAACAGAAACTATCTACTGCTTGGTTGTGCTTGTGGAATAAATAACCATAGCAGATATACGATGAAGCAAGGGAAGCAAGCCTAATTCCACTTCCATCCATCAAGGCTCACCAAAACGATTTGAAAAATAATAATAATAATAATAAAACAAGACAATTACTACAAAACCATAGGTTTTAGGCACTCAGAAAACTGAGAAAAGCCTTCAGTGGTCAAATAACAAGTGAGCTTACCATTCTGCATCCTCTAGGCACAAAATAGAGTTCCACAATCATTTCTTGTATTGTAAATCTGTTTCAAATGCTATTAAATATATATATATATATATATGACACAAATTACAGTTCTCGTTTTGGTATAAACTTTACAAATAAAGGAGGATAAAAGGAGGAGAGCTGATAAACACCCCCAATCTCTCATCCTCTGAGATCTTCGACTGTCTCCAAACCATCCGTCTGAAAAACAGGAAAGCCTTCCCATATGCCAAGCTATGCATGTATAGAATTTTCCACATAATGTAGAGGTAAAGAAGATGATTGTACTTACTGCTTAAGAGTACAACATGATATGTCAATGTCCAGGCAATACATTATAAATTATAATTTTAGGGATACTCACCTGTTGCTTTCTTATAGGGCCATGCTATTTACTCAAGGTTGAAGAAATAAACATTAATCAAATTTAAAAAAAAAATAAAACAAAAAAAAGATTCCATATATTAGATTCAGGTTATGATCATTCCAGAAGATTAAGGCATCTCAAACACAAATGCTTTATGATAGCACAGAGTCATCCATGATTATTGGAGCCAGAAGAAAGCATTTAAAGGTGAAGTTCCCCATGTTCCACGAAGCCAAATGCCTCTTTCAAATCTGAAAACAAGAAACAAATGGGCTATGTTGCTGTTTCTATTACACCAAAATAGAACAGTTGTAATAAATTTTCTTACCATCAAAATTTACTTTACAGGAAAGTCAGGGGAAAGAATGAAAATCCACCAACTTAATTTCTTACCTTCCAAAGTTTCTATGATGCCTCAAGAAAAGCATAGAATGGGAAACTATGAGGAAAGGGGGAAAAAGGACGAAAAACCAAACTTTTCACCACCCACAATAACTAGAAAAATGAAAGGCAAAACAATCAAGGTAAAAAGCACCAGCCAGCGGAGACAGGGACCTGCACATACCTCCTCTCCATTAATTAAATTTGGTCAACCATCAATCATGGGTGAACTCTATCAGTTTCATGCAGTCCAAAACCGATAAAACTTGCATGTCTCAGAAGTTCCTGGCCAACCTTTATATATATACAGTTCCTTAGCAGGCCGCGTCATGCTGCAAATCATGATTTTATGTTCAAATCAATAGTAGCCTTCATCATTCCCAACAAAATGTCAAATATCTTGCATCACTGGCTACCGCAAATGAAAATTTTCTTTAGCTCTCAATGATTATTGACCCAATTAACCGGCGCACGTTGTGGCCGCTGATATATGCCTGCAGGAGTGCCGGCCACTTCAATGGCTCCAGATGTGGCCTGAAACTGCTGGAGCAATGGATGAACAGAACCAGCAGCTACTATCTGGGTGGGTTGGTAGATTCCAGTGAAGGAGCCATGGCCAGCCTGTGTTGGTGCAAATGTCACATGCTGTCCCTGAGGAGGGAGACTGTAGAAAGAACTAGCCTGCAGACTAGATACGTCCCTCCCAGGTGCGGGAATCCACACAGTTGGAACTTCACTCTGGTAACAACAGAAATTCAGATACAACTTAATACATGCAGGACAAGGATAACACAACACATGAAGTTCACAAAATTCTCTAAATAAGCTACTTAAATAACATATAATCAAATAAACTACGTCTAATCAAAATCTAATATCATTGTAAAGGAGGACTGATCCCAAGTAAGCTTTGGTCAATTCAAAATGGAATATCTACATCAACAACACATCATCCCCAAACAAAAGGCATGACACAAAAAAAAAATGTGACAGAACGAGTCACAATCATATTAGTTCTCAACTACTCAACTAACTGGTACATTTGTTGTAATCAACTACTATTAACTTCATGCGAAAAAATTAAGATATAGTAGCTTCAGGATGTCCAAGGAATGCTGCTTCCTAAGCAATAAGACATGAGTCTCCACAGAAAAAATATTCTAACACACGCCAAAAGAATCTTGGCTCCAAAAATATAAAATAGATCAATATACTGATACATGGGTAATTGAGTGGTGTCTAATATGCTAAAACTTGCATTTGCAAGTTGGGACATAGACATCTCATTTCTCATATACGATGGCATCCACATTAGCATTTGTTATCAATGACTATTTAATAGGTGATTTTTGTGAGTTAATGATGCAATACTGGATCCCATTTTTTTGATCAAGCAACACTTGAACATACTGGTAAATTGCTCACAAGCTGTATTTATGCAAAGCACATCAAATTAGGGTAGCATATTAAGACAACTTGCAATTTGAAGCACTTAGGATCTGGAGATCAACCTATGCATGTGGTCTGCTAATTTAGTAAAACCAAAAGATATAAAATGTAAACAATCATACAAATACATATGAAGGTCTCCTCGTAGAATTGACTGACTAATCCAGGAAACAAGCTACTTACGCTGGTACCTATATTGGCACAGAACCATATTATAACACAGTATGCCTCTTGTTGCCAGCACGGAAAAATAGTGGTGAAATACCAAGTATTGGTACCTTACCAAACCTTCTTGGTATTATCTGATATGGCTGGTGGTGACCGATTTAAATCTTCGCTTGGAATTAACCACTTCAGGAACAACAAAACTGTAATCTGGACCTTCCAAGCAAAATTCAACCAACCCTAGAATTGATCCTTTTGCCGACTAATGAACTCGCTGAATGGACTTTTTTATCTCAAGAAATCTAGAGGACAGATTACTGTTCATATGGAGACATAACTAGATCATAGTCAACCCACCATAACGGCATAACTGCCTATATCAACTGCACTTTCATGTGTGCCACCTACTCATTGACTATAAAATGAACCACTTAATCGACCATAACTTGACCAGCATCAGGAGTCAAGTATCCCTCGATACACTCTTTGGATCAAAAAGAAAAATTCAAAAAATAAAAAAAATAAACTGAACTTTAAGCAAAATTTTTCACATTTATCTGAGAGGCTTTTTTAATATGGTATGACATGCCAACCTAAAAAAGAACAATATTGTACTATGAACTGTGCTTGAATTTCACGTAAACTGATCCAGTGAAGAATTCAATGACTTATCAAACAATGAACATTCCATAAACAATCACCAAAGATGCATTATTTATAACTAGGTTCAAAGTACAAGTTTATACAAGGAATGTAGGATTTAAGCTATTAATCTTCGAAAAGACACCAAAAGTCAAACTTGTACTTTAGAAAGTGAGTTGACAACAATCAATTGCCATCACAATCCTTATGAATCAGGTCACATGGGTGGATATGCGGCCCACTTGAGCTTATATAGGTGTCCAGCAGCTCATTATGTTGCCCAATCCCTGCGCAAAGCGGTCACCAGATTGCATTTGCATTAGGGGACGCATATGCGGCCATCCGGGCTGCAATTTGAATACTGGTTCTCAATTATTGAATCTTCATTAAAATTGCACCCTGATAATTATTCTTTTACCATGTGATTTACCATTTGAATTAACTCTAATAATGGATGTGGATAATTTACCATAGCATCTTAGCACATAATTTTCAGTTATTTTTGCAAGTTAGCTGCAAAAGAATCTCAGCAACATGAAGAGGGGCAGTCTCTGCAAGTGCAACAGCAGCTTATCTATGCCTTCTCCTCAAATCAGCCTTCAGAACAAGGTTCAAAGACAAACCACCCAAAAACAAAAACTTCACCTTAAGCTTTAGCTTTGGAGGACTAACTAGTCACTCAATAACTACATCAAAGATATCCTGCAAATTAATCAAGATTACTATTAAAAAGCCTTTATTGCGGGGGGGTGTTGAAAACATCAAGACAGCATAATTTTGTCAACATGTATCTGCCAAAAGTATTTGCCAAAAGAATGGTGAAAATGATAACTGTAGAACCACAAGGGGCCTTCAACCATATTTGATTATAAGTCCCCAACCAGTAAAGAACATGAACAACATTTGATGTGCACTAATGCCCACTTTTGCAGGTTAGTTGCAAATGATGGATATATGATTTATGAAATGGTAATAAAGTGAATGTTAATCAGAATCCTGTAGAAATTAAAGGATCAGAAAATACAAGCTTGTCCAAACAAGTTTAGTGGTTTTGAATGAAATATTATCACAAAGCATAACATGGAAGAAGAATACCCTGATCTATATCTGGTAGAGCAGTGACAGGAAAAGAAAAGAAAATTGAGGAAAGAATTCTTCAAGAAGCACCTTGAGATTGTACCCCTGACAAGAGCCTCCTTCTATCCTCAAAAATGGCAGAATTTAAACCCTCTCTCAAACATATTGTTCTACTAAAGAGAGCCTCTTCTTCTAGATCAAATCGTTCTCTACATCTCTTGACCATGCAGCTCCATCAAAATCTTGTGGCTGGGCCCCTCAAACTTGGAATTTTTTGGGTAAATTCATATATCTGCTTCTCCAACACCTGTCCCCTCTCAACCAATACTCCCTTCTCAACCACCTGCTTGATCTACTTGACAGCACCCCTGAGAAATCTCTCAGACATGCCTTCCCCTCCATTTTTTTGGAAAGATAATATTTGGACTCCTATTACTTTTGGTGCGATGGAAATCTGCATGCCTTACAAGGAATCAAATTTTTAACAATCCTTTATGAACTACAATTCCCTTGTACATCATTCTAGAAAAAGATATGAAAAAGAAAACATACAACCTTTATGATCTATATGCCTTCCCCACCACCACCCCCCCCCCCCCACCCGGTCCTTTAGCCCCAGGGGGTATGTGCACACATTTTGGTTATTTTTATGGATGCAAAAGTTATCATATATTTGTAATCTTATTTTTAGGAAAATAAGTAAAATACTGATCAAATCTTATAGAAATTACTTAGCTTGCTAAGTTCGAGCTTTGGTTAAGTTCTTAAATAGTTTAATTTACTATTTACTACCACCACCATGACGAAATATATTGTTGTTAGGCTAGATAGTTTCTCCTTCAATTTTAAATGTTCTTAGTAGTATCAACATGCTAAACAACTAAAGCTTACCATGATCGACTAATTTGCACATTTGACTACTGCACCATTGGATTTGATTTTCTTTGTCAAAGTGTGAATCTTCCACAGCACTAAAACAGAATGATAGCACTCACATCTAGACGATAAACAAGATATCAGGGTACACCTCCCAACCCCATGAAAAAGCATAGTTCCGCCTCTGGCCTGACAGTTGCATATTAACACCCTGACAGTTGCATATTAACACCGGGACACATCGTCACAATCAAGCATCACTCCCGCCACATTTACATAACTCATTACATTTAAAATCATTTAATATTGATGTATCTAAGATAGTTTCACCTCTGAGATCTTCAGAGAGATCCATTTCCTAGTTTTGCACCCAAGTCTGCGCCAGTGCATGTTTGCAATTCAGGCAACTACACTAAAGTGTTTTCATCTTCTTTTTCCCTTCACAATTCTTTTTAGCTATTATTGGTATAATTAAAACAAAAAAAGAGCCACCTCAGTCAATAGGTGCCCACCTTGATGATTGCATCCAATTTGAGTATGGAGGGCAACATGAATCTATGAATTGATGTTAAATGCAGCCAAGTTAGTACTTCCCTTTGACTTCCTATATCTTATTTAATAAATAATTTCCATATTTGGAATATAGGCGTCTTTTACATACTCATTATATTTATTCTTTTTAATTATTAATCTTTGTGCCAACTTGACCTCTAGGCATTTTGCCTAGGCACTGAACTAGTGCCAAGGCACTAAGCAGACGCCAGGCCACCCATAAGTCATCTATAGCCTTTAAAAATATTGCTGGTGATTAACAAAACCCTACTCTTGAAACTTCTTATCTAAAATGCCTTGAAAATACCCAAATCTAGATGGACCATACTAGAAATGTAGTATTGAAATCTTCTAAAAAGATGGCTTCTGTAGCTACCATACAACAAAAACTTTAGTCAATCTCCCAGACATTCATGTCCAGGTTTCAAATAGCAGTTCCTTTCAGGCTCAGATGAAAATGTCGTATCATATTCAAAGATTGTTGTTTCGTAATTCAAGCCTCAAAGCTTTAAAACTACTTCAGGTGTTCTCACAATGCACTAGAAGTGACCATTGACAAGTTCAAAGTTTATCAACATGCTGGAACACAAAGCATTATATGGAATACATAAGGTTGAGTGACTAGTACAGGCATGCAACATTATATCATTGAACAGAAGTAAAATCTAAATAATTACATAATCAACATGTAAACATATTTTAATCCCTAAGCAATAAATATGCCAGAAAGTTTCTATTTTACCCATGGAAAGCAGCGGCCAAATGTCATCTGTAACAAACTTCATGAAACATAAAAAGCATGGGATAGCAGAGAAATGTATAAACTATTAAACTATGGTTAAAATGGTAGTCTAAAGTTGGTTTTAATAAACAAGGATACTGTCTCTACAATTTTGTACACAAATTTCTCTGTTGTTTCCTTTATTCATGTAAGACCTTTGCCTAATATAAAGTTTTCAGTCATTTGATAGATTGAAACAGCCGAACTCATATTTTAAGTTGAAAGTGGAAGAAAGCACCTGTTGACTATCAATGTCGGCATTATTTTCTTTTGACTGCATGGAACCATCCTCATTGCTAGTTGAGTTTCCAGATGTCATAGCAGGAGTGGGACTATAACTGGCTGGACTTGAACTGTGTATGCCGAAGCCAGTTGGCATTCCAGTATGGATTGGATTACTGTTGTTAGTTGGAGGCTTGTGTTGAGAGAGTGAATACTTGACAGGATTTGCAGCAGCTGCATCTGCTGGAGGCAGATACATACTTCCAGTGGGAAGTTGCTGGGGGAATGCGGCGTTGCTTAAAAAATGGTGAAGACTTGGGGGTGGAACATAGAATGGTGAGAAATACTGACTATATGGATAGTAGTTAGGAGGGTAATGAGAAAAGTGTACACCAGCAGGCTGTCGAAAGACAGGCATTGGTTGTTGGTTGATGGCAAGAGAGCTCGGAATAACTCCAGCAGCTTGGGGTACAAGCAGGGTCGGATCTGTTGAAGACAGAACAGAAGAATTCCCACTCTGGAATGGGAGGGGGAAAAACATATGAGCATCAGTAAACTAATGATTTTAACACAAGGATGCAAAGAAGAAAAAAGGTAAACTTTCACATGGAAGCCTAGAAATTTGTAGAAATGTCACTTGTGTGCAACTTAAAAATCAGAGACTTTCAGTTAGAATTAACAAAAATAATGTATTACCAATTTGTGCAAGCTGCCATCAGAAAAATCTAGTGGTAATTTGTTGTCATTTCTTTCAAAGATGTAAGACAAGAAAGAGATGACAAACTTCATAAATTTTCTCAGCTACTCAAACACCATAAAGTTTAAATATTATGATTACATGATTGAGAGGATGCAAACATTTGTCAAGACCTTTGAAAATCAACAAAAGATAAAATTTCAAAATATCCAATTAGATATAAGAAAATTTGTTCAGGGCTATAAAAACCTTAAGCTCAATTTCAAATAACATGGAGAAGCTTGCTTAGCTAAGTGATAATTAAAGACAGGAAAATGTGAGGGCACTTGATGGTTCTTATGTATTTAAAAAAAATGATAAAGAATGCTTGTAACTCATACCTCCTGCTGAGACTGGCCAGTCTGAGGATGTAAGATTGCAATGCTTCCGTTGAATTTGGAAGCAGCACCAGGTGGAAGAAATGGAGAGAAGCGACCATCACCATCAGCAGCAGGTCGGTAAATTTGTGTATAGTAGCTTGTAGATGGATCAAAATGTTGATGCACCTGAATAAATGAACATCAAATATCTAAATTTGATTGTATTAATCAAATACAGAGACTGGACTGCAACCAACAGCGGAAAATGAATTTATATGTCAAGTAACAAACATCCTAATCCATCCCCCCCCCCCCCCACCCGGACTAACAATAAATGGAGAATCATAGTTAATATTGTGAATGGAATGAAGTTGAAAAAGATATCAGTAACTGAATGCACCAGGAAAGAAGAGTTTAGTGAAATATAAAATATAAATTGATAAAAAAGAAGCTCTATGCCTAAATTAAGTCCAGGCACATCACCCATATTCAATGACCAAGGTTTTACAATGACCACCCAATATGCAGGATGGATATCTTGGCTGTATGACTTGGGCTACTTATATGGGACAAAGTTATCATCCTGACAAAGTGAAAGTTCTATGTGGCCTTCAGATCTGCTGCTGACATTGTCCCCAAGACATCTTACCATCCTATGCATGTCGTGGTCACTATTCAAATGGCTTGACATCATACAAGGATAAGATTTCAAGTCAAAGCAACCAACAAATCCATAGCCAGAATGCACAACTTCCAATGTGCATTCTGAAGGTAGCAGAGTCATCCAAAGCAGGATATATCTTAACATTGATGGAGCACGGAAGGACCTACAGGTGGGAATTTATCTCTCAGGACAGCAACCGAACAATTGACTATGTTAATTTTGCTTAGGGAAAAGTTAAGATTTCAGGTTAACAAAGAAAACAACCAAAATGTGCAACTTGAGTGATAAATCACTTAGGTAGCTAAAGAAATTAACTCACAAGATATACATTAATCCATTAATTCATCAGATTCACATTATGCAAGTTAATATATCTATAAAAGACAAAGTTAGACAAATTTCAATTACTTCTGCATCAAATTAAGAATTTAAACCTCATCTCTTAGGACAGTGGAATTATAAATTGTAGATATAACGTTGCAGCTGAAAAAAAAAAAAAAAAGTCACAGAGCACAAGGATTGACCAGATTCACAAGCTTTTCCAGTTGAGGATATGGAGTCCGAATTTTGAACAGTTTGTTGCTTGTTTCATGTGGCTCACAACAAGTTAGCATACAGAGCAGATATTCATCTGATGTTAAGAGAGCTTATAGCATCATAAGTTGTAGCAGATAAAATACATGAAAAGAGGTTAAAGACTTACAACAAAGCCCGAGACATGAGAGGCTTCATGTGACTGAGGTTCAGCACCTTCAACGGTTCTAAATTGGCTGCTCACTGTTGGTGGTACCAGTCCAAAATTTGAATAAGTGTGTGCAGTATGAACCACCGAGTATTGAGGACTTTCAGGGGCCAAACTTGCTTCTGGTTTTGGTTGATCATTTTCGGGTGCTGCAAGGACATTGGAGGAAATTTCTGGCTCCTTGGTTGATATATTTTCTGCAATCTGGGCTGGTGGCTGCAGATGATCTGGATAATCTGCTTCTTGAGTAGTTGACACATTGTGAAAGCTGCACTCAATACAAACTACCAAATTAATGAGCTGAACCACATTCCATCAACAACAAAAATGAACAAATATATGTTTCTCAGAAGGGGGAAAAGGTGAACAAATGTATAAAGGGGTTTGAGGGAAGGAGCATTGCCGTTCTTTAGCCCATCAACTATAGGCCTATTTCTTTCAAAAAAATTCATATTTATGACATTAACACGTTCTGCTCGGATGAAGCCGTTGCTATAATCCAGTTACTACATTAAATTAATGCTCCCACTGGAATACCTCCATATCAGCAGAATAACAACAACAACTCATTATGAACCATAAATTTGTAAAGATATTTTTTTTAGAAATCATGAGCAAAGTGATCAAAATAAGCATCCAAAGTGAATATGCAATGTTCATTAAAGAACAAAAAGTTAAAACGAAACTAGCAAGCAAAAGACAATGTAAAAACAAAGAAGCATATCTTAGATATATTAGTTTGAAAGATGATAGATACAAGTAACATGCTCTCAGAGGTAAGCTAGACAGACATTAATGGGCTTGCAGCTTCTAGGAAAAAAAAAACATTTAAGGATCTAAATGGTCTCAAATTAAAAAGGAAAAGGAATGAATTATTTGAAAACTTTATCCATTCAAAACCAAATGCAAAATTAAATTATAAAAAAAAGAAAAAAATTAAGTCAATAATTTAAGAATATCCGAGGTCTCAAAACTTTCTTATGGAAAAAGGTTAAAGATACAAATAAAGTTAGACAAACATTTATTAAAGAGAACAGGCAATCACCAGATGTTGACTCATGCACTTATTTCAACAATTATTACAATTTAAGCCATCTAGTTCCTGCATGCAAAGACCTTCTAGTCATTAAGCAACATTCTAGTCAACTAACCAATAAAAACAACAACAACAATAATAAAATCACAGTCAAGTGCATATGAAAGCATGACCATAGTGGAAATGAAGGGGAATTGCAATTGATGAGTCTTACGTTGGAGAAGGCTCTTCAACATTCTCTTTAACCTCCTGAGACGACTCAGACAACAGCGTCGAGCTCTTGTTGCTATCAGTCATGGTCAGCCCAAAATTGGCATCAAAACTTCCAAAGCTCAGACCAGTTATTTGAGATTGTGGAACCTGAAGATGATTTGGAATGATAACATGGGTTTCTGAAAACTGCTGCTCCTCTAGCTTGTCCTGCAGCTTCGAAGTAGTGTTCTTGAAAGGGGTAGAACTTGATGCAGGTAGTGAGGGATCAACAGTTTCTGCTGACATAGTTTGAACTTCAGAAGTGCTTGACAAACCAGAGGCCGGAGCAGAATTCACACTCGTTGGTTTCGGTTTCCACTCCTTAGCAGGACCAACTGCTGAATCAAAATTGTCTAAACAACTCAGACTAGGCAGGAGAAAATAAAAGGAACATTCTTAAACAGATTATATGCAACGGTAAACTAATATATAAACAAAGAGACGAGAGGTTGCTGAAAATTAAGAAACCAAGTAGGAGAAGGGAAGAAAAAAATCAGACTAAATATATGCATTAGTTAAATCTGTGTAGAATTAGTTCATTCAGATGATCTGGGTAGAGCTTACATAAGTACATATGATCATGAAAAGGAATGGTGCATAAATGAGAGCAAAAGATCAACTATGTCTTCATATCTCGTCTATCGACCCATGCTATATGAAATGTAGCAGCAAAACCTATAAAAAAGTTGATGACTTGAGCAGTTCTTTGCCAGAAAATGGATAGATTATCCTAACCTAATATGACCGCTAGAGATAATTTGATATCATATGTCTGCAAGCTAACCCAACTGAAAGGATATAGCAGGTCAGTAGTGAAGATGCAAGAAAAATATTATCTAGCACTAGCCAAAAAAAAAAAGGGCCGCCAGTGCATGAGGCTCCCACTATTGCAAGACCTGAGGAGGGTTATGCAGCCTTACTCCCACATGCAGAGAGGTTAATTCCGTGTTTTGAACCCATGACCTCCAAGTCACAATGGAGCAACCTTGCGGTTGTGCCAAGCCGCCAAGATCCACCCTAGTCATCAAGCACTAGCCACAAGAAACTAAATCTTACAAAACAAATTATTCTGCAATTTCATCAAAATTTAATTTGTTGATAAGGTTTTTTTACATCCTTCAGGTTGCATAGTTACAATTTTACAATGCTTAAACCATCAACCTGAAGCACTCCTCTTACATTCTGCTCAAACTTCAACTCATAAAGTTAAACTCAAATTTGTCAGTTAACAGTTAGTACTGATGGTTAGGTGTCCACAAGCATCTCTTGCATGTCTGGTGGAGCTAAGTAGCTTTTAAGTTACACCAAGTGACCAAGGTGTCAATGCACGTCCATGTCAGTTCAAGGCTATTACATAAAGGGGTAATCACACAAAAGGCATTGGTGTGGAATTGCCATCCAGGCATCAGTTTCAAAGAAAATCTTACGATTGGCTGATTAAAATCGCTACTGACATACAAGTCTTATTGTATGATGACCAAGGTCCAAGTATAAGATGAGTATCCACATTGCGACACTTTTGCTAATCATACAAACCCAGAATATTAAAATTCATGCCCAGGAAGTAACAAGGTAACGAAAATACGAAAACCTAGAAGTATCATATAGTATGCTTATTAAAAGAAAACAGTCTATACACGCCCCATACTCCTAATCATAACTTAATTATTGGAGAACCATGTTTTAAGATGTAGAGAAAGATCTTTTAGAAGGGTAAATAAGAAGTTGAAAGCTATTCTTATCACAAGAAAGGTCAGTGGTACCATCCCAAACCACCCGGTTTGGGGCATACCAAGACATACCAGAGGCCAGCTGGGATGATTCCAGCCTTCAGATTGAGAAATCTGCAAGGAAGGGGGAGAAGGAGAAGGAAATTGGCATACCAAGACATGCTAGAGGCCGGCTGGGATGATTCCAACCTTCAGATTGAGAAACTGGCAAGGAAGGAGGAGAAGAAAGAGAGGAGGGGGGGTGCTGGCGGAGCGCAAAAGAGGTGGAGGGGGGAGCCCTCTCTCCCCGGCATTGCCGAAACAAGGGTGGAGCCCATGACTCATTTCGAAACAGGGGCTTCACCCCTTTTTTTTTTATTTTTTTTAAGTGAAACCGGCAGTGGTTGCCAACTTCACTTATTATTTTCTCTCTTTTTTTTTTGAATTTTTTAACATGATCTGACTTGACTTTAAAAAATTCAAAAAAAAAAAAAAGGAATAGTAATAAGTGAAGTTGGCAATGGTTGCACTTTAAATTTTATGAGTATTTACTTTGGGAAGATCTGGAAGAATTAAAATATTGCCTTGGAAAGAATATCAGAGGGGAAGAAACTTTTTTTTTGCGACATATTTTTCACTTATCCTAGCTTGTCTCATAAAGATATAAATTTTTACATCTGTTAACCATTGCTTTAAAAGTTAGGTATGCTGTATTGCAGGTTTTTAAAACATACAACCTATAAAGAGTTATCAATATTTGGGCTTACTAATGAGTTTGACTGGCTACAATAGGCAAATATTTGAAGGGCACATGATGTTTCAATCTTGACCCATCTAAATGTTTGAACACTGCATAACTCAATCTGCTTCCTGTCTTGTAGAACAGCAAGCTAAAAAATTTCTCTAATATAGGTGTCATCTGCTTGGTTTTATCTGAAATTCTTTCGAGTCAGCTGTCTTATTTATTTCCATTGGTGGTTTCCAATATTCTGTCAATGTAAGGAAACCAGAAGGTAGTTGTTTATCCTCCTTTTGGTGTTTAGGTATTTGATTCCTTACAACCTCATTAAGTTAAGCCCAATTTCCAAACAGGAAACTGGCCATGCTTGAAGTAGCTTTTGATGCTTGACATTAATAATACAGGAATTCATAGTATGGTGCACATATTAAGGATACCATGGCTATTCATGCTATGTTGTCCAACAAGTGAATATAGATGTTGACAATGCAATGAGCTTGTCAAGTGGGAGCCATGCATATTGTCAAAAAGGATAGTCCATCTGCTTGAAGTACCACCGTACCATCTTGGATGTTTCCATTGTTTCCAGACCTTTTTTAATTGCCCATTATAAAAGCTGATGTATATACACATAAACATGCATATACGCATATATAGAACATGTGTATCTGTGTGTGAAAACCCTAGACTCCAGCAGGCCAGCCCATAATATCTTTATATTTTATTCCTATATTGCAGATACTTCAACGTAGAGCTATAATCACAGGCCTTGCATTCCTGATTAAAGCATGCTAGTGCTTCATAAAGTGTGAGGGGGAAGATAATAGAAATTGATGATGGCAAGGAGAACGCATTAAAGATTATTAATTTTAATATCATTTACAGCTTGCACACATACTCCCTTTAAAAGTATAATGGATAAACTGCCTCTTCTGTATATCCAAACTCTCATACAAACCATTATAAACACACAATACTTTCTCTTCCACATCTTAAAAATAAAAGATAGGATGTAGGAACTAAGAGAAATCATTCCAGCAGATTGATAGGTCTGAAGTTAAAATGGCCAAAACTCCACGTTAAACTTCAACTCCGGTATCCCACCCTCTCCTATTGGGTTTGTTAATGTACTATATATATACCTAGATAGGGCTTGAAATGATCTTTCAAGGAGTTCATGGAAGAATTTTGTTCTGGAGAAGGAAAAGGCATTGGATATTGTACCTTTCTGAGGACCACTTAGTGGCTGTGATCTGCTGCTGTAATTAGAAGATGGCCTACTGCCCACAGAGACAGTGGTAGAAGAGGAAGATCCATCTTGTGATGAAATTTGGATCACATCAAGTCCATTAGATTTGCTTGGCGTCCTTCCTTGTTTGTTAGAATTGCCCAATTCTGAAGAATTCTTTCCATTTATAGATGACAACTCAGAACTAGCAACATCACAAGATGCAACTCTGTTGATGTCTGTCACTCCAGGTGTTCGTTGACCCCCAACTTCACAGCCGATGGCACCAATAACACCTGGAATGCATGCATCACAAGATTGCACCAGCACAGGGTCTGAAGCTGATGCATACACTCTTGATACAATTGTTGTTCTAGATGATACAAACTGGTCAGAATTAGGTATAGATTGGCCAGATGCAGAAACACTATTTATGTCACCCGGTAGCTGTGTTGCCATCTTACTTATTTCAGTGGTAGAACATTCCTCTACTGAGGTGTTAACACTGCCACCGGAATTTTGGCATGTACCTCCGTGTCCCAAAATCTGGCATTCCATCCTGGTGGAACCATTATCCAGGCCAGCTACAGAGCTGAGAAAATAATCTATGATAAATCTCAAACATGCAAGATAAAGAGAGTGCTTCGAACTCAGAAACCATGGAAGAAATGAAGATGAAAAACATGGAATAATCAAATATTATCTTCTAAGATATTATGCCCATAAATTATTAAATAATCCCTACAATGCATCGTGAGCACCAAAGAAATCAGTACCAATACATGCAGCCTATTTAGACAATCAAACTGAATAAATCATGCATTATCTTAGAAAAAGCAGCTGAGAAAACCATAAATTCTTTAAAAATGAAGACAAAGAATAACATCAAACTCAAAAAGGATAACGTCAAATGCAAAAAGACATATCTATTAATCGCAAAGTGCAGATCCACTAACATAAGAGTAATAACAGAATTATGAATGCACTTCTTTGATCCAATTATATAATCCAAACCAAATTAATAGGGCCAGACTAAATTGCTAGTATTGTATCAAAAGAAATAGCTAAAACCTGTCAAGCAATATCAATCCTAGATGGGTGGATGTGTCAACTACAATGTTTTATCTTTAACTGTCAAAATACTTCCTGGATGAGCATCAGCACATAACTAAGATTATAATGATGCCCCTGCAGTTTGCCAGGCATTGCAGGAATAGGGGAACCATGAAAACCAGCGAGTAAAACAAACCACACGAGAAGCTATACCTACTGCCACATTGTCATAGCAGCTCAGCATGGTATCCTTCAATGCTAACATTAAGTTGCCATACATTACAATAGTTTCATCGATAGAATGATTTTAAATATCAACAAATTAATTATGTCAGTGGCTTGTCAAATTCTACAAATTAGACTGATTTAGGAACTGAGCATGTGCGGATGCGTGCGCAAAATTCTTGCCTTAAAATGGGCTTTGCACTGCAAGCAGACAACAGAATGACAAAATAACCTATAGTGCAGGTTGCAAAAGAAGATTACTTTGAGATGCATGCAGAACAACTGAGAGACATGTACCTTGATATAGTGGCAGCGAACTTATTTCCTGTGTCATGAGTGGTAGGCAAAGATGAAGATGTGATGCTCTTATCTGTGCCTTGATTGACACCATTTTCCTTTCCAACACCAACATTACTTCCACCTCCAACATCTAACAAGAGATAATCATTAAGCATGATTCATAGCTATTAAAAAAACAAATAAAATAAAGTAAAAGTAGCATAACCATAATGTTAGGTGCGTGTCTTCCAAAAAGGATAATTAAACTTTGGGATAATAATGTAACACAAGCTATATAATTGTCATTCTTTCTAGAGATACTGAAGCAAATTTTCAAGTATTTAGCAGAAATATGAAAAGCAAAAGTGCAATAGAATGGTCGTGTTAGAGGACCAAAAATAGTGCATTTGATCTGTACAAGGTGTACAAAGTATACATTTTAAACAACTGGAAGAATGAGAAGCATTAATGCATAAGTATAAAGATGTAGCACTCATGCATGGTAAATGTAGAATATACTAATAATCATGCAAAGAACCCACATTAGTTAGATATTCAAAAAGAAGAAGAATCAAAGAATCCATGCGATGACAAATGCAAACAACTTTATTTCCCAGTGAATATTAAGTAAACATGGCAGTTCAAATAATAACAGTAATATAACTGCTGAGTATCATGATACCACTATAGCCAATGTATGATAACAACCATAGTGCACAGCTAAATGATTACCTTGTAAGTAAACAAGTACCTACCATGAGAAATATGGCAAGAAGAATGATTTCCCCTACCACTCCTACCCCCTCGCCCTTGCAACCCTGGCCTCCACCTAGAATCAGCAGGCTCCCTGTTCTGCACAAAGTTAAAAAGCAATTATTTAACAATTTCATCCAAATCAGCAAAACGCAGGCATGACACATGTACCAATGTAATTTCTTCTACCGTATGGTTTTTTTACAATTTAAGAGACCACCAACTACTCAGATTTGATCTGCTAGTTAGTAAATGACATAGTAGCTCATTAGGAAACTCATTGACAAACTTGGTTGAATCTAAGAACGAATAATACAAACTTACAAAGTAAAATTAATTCCTTAAAGATTTTATAATTATCAAAGATCATGGTAAACAACATTGAAATGCTAATGATGCAAAGTATTTTAGAATAAAATATCAACATTCTGATGCCCTTTGAATCAGTAAGAATACTACAGTCATAATCCAGAAAATGCATCAAGAAATGCACATTAGAAACCAGTGCCAAGAATCAAGACAATTAAAAAAAATTCTGTTTAATCTAATTTATTGATAAATATATATTATAAACAGATAGGTCACCTGAGGGGGGAAAAGGGGTTAAATCACTCAATCAAAACCAATTTACAAGACCATGGACCATTTAGTGAAATATGAGATTGGATATGTGCACCAAAAAAGAAACACTGCGCAAATGTTCATTAGCAAGCAATAAATTTGTTCTAGGGTATGGTGTGCCTTCTGATGTTTAAATAAACTTTTACCATATAATACTGTCTGGACCAGCCACAGAAGACTCAACATATTCAAGCAAACAAGTCTCCTCTGACAAAGCAATAGCCAGGGTTCAAAGTTGTTGAGAAGCTTTGATTGTGTAACAAAATTTTGAATCATAAGCAGTCAAAACAATAGAAGAAATAGTCAAGAAGTAGGATTGGTAATCAGCAGGTCTGCAGCCATAGTTAACCAAATCAACCAGATGAATGTTATTACATTGACATGTAAAGGTCGTTTCACTATGAGATTGAATGCTTGCTGTTCGTTATGGTATAACACATTTCATGAATTATGTCTAAAGCAACAGAAATCAAATTTTAGCAGATCTTCACCCGTATTAAGGCTTAGAAGTAAGTGCACTCATGACAACCTGGCAAGGTTCATCCAATTTATTCCCCACGATCGACATAAAATGTAAGCATTAGTTGTCAAATTTTATAGTACTAATTCAAGCCCATGCAGCCACACTGTCAAATGCAAAATTAGACAAGTGCTACAACATTATAGCTGAGAACTAAGTAAGAAAAAAAAGAAGCAAGAAGATACAAAGAAGAAGAAGAAGAGATCAAGAATCTGCAAAGAAGAGGAAAAATCATGGTCCAATTCAACTGGTTACTTAATCCATAATTTTTCACAATTTTTGGGAATGACCTTTCTCCCAAAATAAATGTCAAGATACTTTTAAAAAAATTGACCCCTGATCTAATAAAACTGATCCTAACTGTTCTTTTAAAAAAATGCAAAGTAAAAGTGACCTGATACAATTAAAACTCAGATACTGATTACATGTTCAAATTTAAATTATTTTCCAAATTTGAGTTTTAAAGAACAAACGAGTCCAAGTCTCTTCCATTTAAACATGCAATAAACTATTTTAAGAGAATACAACGCACAATGGACAAAGTATCAGAAGCACATTTAATTTTTTCAAAAAAAAAAATGATTAAATGAAAATGAAGAAGCATCAGCAGTTTCAATTTGATGACTTTCTTATACTCAGCTACTGTGCAAAGATCAAAACAAAGATTTGAATAATGAATAAGAAAGAGCCATAAGGAAAGCAATACCTCCTTTTTCCTGCCGCGCTTCCTCTTGACCTCATGAAAGGGATCTGGAAAATCATCAATTTGTTAGCATTTCACTACATTAGAATGTCACAACACGTGATAGTAAGCTAATGCATTAGATACAAGATCCCACAGTGGACATAAAATCCTAATATGCAAATGCAATTTCCTTTTAAATTCAAAACAGATATAATAGAAAAGGTTTTGGAAATATAAAAACCAATCTGTAATGCATCGATATTTACAAAGAAAAGCCTCTCAGGATATTAGAATCATCCACGTAAATACCACTGGTTATATGAACGATCAAAAAAGGCATGTCATTGACTTGCAAGAATCAAAAGGGGCACAGATAAAAAGACCCTGAGCTTAAGATCATTATGCATCAAATCTGACTTCACACATTTCAGTATATGCTTCAGTCAACCGAACTGATAGCAAGTACAAGAAAGTCATTAACAAAAACACGACGTTCCTGATAGAAAGACTTGCTTGATTATCAGTCGACAAACAGCAGACCCTCCCGATGCCGAACAGAAACTGCTGCATCCACATCCGGTCAAAGTTGTCCAACAAGCGAGACAAATCGGCATGTTTTTTTCTACGAGTCAACATGCTGGGATTGAATGGGAGCTTCAGATCAAGCATAGGCATCAATTGTTACGCAATAAAATTCAAACAACCTTACTCAAATAATACTTCCTAGAGTGAAATCTATCAGATCCGTGACTGAAATCAGGTCGCGGTAAGACCAACTTGGATTAACATAACGAGAACTCATCAGTGACATGCAAAGAACGAGATGCGACATTATGGTACTGGAAAGGGCGGAAAATCAATAATCCAACTCAAATTTAAGGACAAAATTAGCATTTTCTACTAAATATATTAATAATAAATAAATATATATATATATATATATTAATAATAAATCTTAAGTTGATCCAACTAAAGATACAAAGAAAACCCCATCATGTTATTGATCAGAACTTCTTGAAATCAAAAAGATACGGACACCAAAAAAATAATAATAATGACAATAACAAAAAAGCATGAATCAACCAAAAAAACTACAAAACTATCAACCGGAGCTCGATTTTATGTGCCAAATCACCATATCCCATCAAAACAACACATGTCCGCCACCAAATCAAGCCCCGTAAGCCCGAATTGATACCGGGAGAAGACCCGTGGAGAAAAGAAAAACAATAGACAGAGAGAGAGAGAGAACAGAAGAAAAAAAGAAAAAAGAAAAGGAGACCTTGGAGGAGGAGCTTATGTGCGGTCTCGTTGGGATCCATTGAGCACTCCTTGAGCATTCCATATATCTCCTCGTCGCTGTAGCTCCCGGCAATCTCCTTGATGTCCTGGATCGTCCTCCGGACGCTGCTTGGAATGGAGATCCTAGAAGAACCGCTCATCTTGGCTCGCAGGGGAGAGGGAGGGGGCAGGAGAGAGGGAGCGGGTATTTTTCAGGAATAGCAGGCCAAAATGGGAGATTTTGGGGGTTTTGAAATGTTTTTATGGAGAGAGAGAGAGGACCGAGTACAAGGAGCCCCTCACCAGTTTCTCTTTCCCCCGATGAGTGGGTCTTAAGAAGGGGGCATGAGGTTGTCATGTTTAAAGAACTTCTATTAAAGTTTTCCTGGTCTTTTTTCGGGCTGTGCTGCGGGGTCTGATGGGCAGGCAACGGAGATGAACAGAAGGGATGCTGTCTTTGGATTTTACTCGTCTGGTTTCCGTGCCATGGGACACGTTTCTTGTGGGCTCATGTGCCCGTTGGTTTCAATAGCTCCCAATGGTCTCCCTCGGAGGTGGGGTGGGGTGGGTGGAGGTGCAGATTGGTCATGTAACATGATAAGACAAGGGCCAGGTGCGAGTCCCAAATTTAAACATGAAATGTGATTGAGATTGACATAAGACCTGTAGAATTACGCAAGGCTAAATTGGATCAAATCAGATTTTATTTAGCTGGACAAAAATTAGTTCGAAAGATTAGTTGTGGTTTCTTGCATCTTCATCGGATTAAATAGAAATCTCAGCGAGGTGGGAGTCCAAAATTTAGACATGAAATGTCATTAAGATGGATATAGAATCCGTAGATTTATATACGGCTAGATTGGATCTAATCAGATTTTATCTAGTCAGACCAAATTTATTTTGAAAGATTGGCTATGGCTTGTTATATCTTCATCTTATATTCTTAGCTAGTCTTAATTAAAAATATATCAAGTTGGACTTGGCCCCGGTTACACCTGCTTGCATGTCTAAGTAGAGATGAATATAATATCAAAGTGATAAATTTCAAGGTAGGGTAGCACTCATCTCTCTCGACCTTGAGAATTAGTCATTGGTTGGATGGTTGTAATGTTTAATTTATTATGTTTCTTCTGGTTTTTGAGCTTTCTTGGGGTATGATTTCTTTGTCGGCGCTTGTGGTAGACTTTACATACTTGAGCAATGTGTAACATATTTGCAAATTAATGGATGGTTTTATAGCTCTTTGAGAAGATAACTTTTATATTAGGCTTATTGAATATACTGATACATCAATACTTTATCAAAAAACAAAACCATTTAGATGTCGAAACAATTCTCCAAAAGATTTTATTTAGCCTTTTTGGGATGAAAACATTTGTATGTTAATTCTAGAATATCTTTTGTTAGGATCAAAAAAAGATAAAAATTATCAGATATCATAACTGATTTCTTCTTTATTCTTGAACTATTCAATTTTTGGTTCCTATCTGAAATTATTTATTAATTTTATACGTAGCTGACATGTGATCTAAATTCATATAATTATAAAAGTAAAGGAATGATGATGATGATGTATTGTTATCTTTTTGTAAAACATGCATTTTAGATATCCTTTCTTTTATTTTTGGGAATAGCATATATCCTTTAGTCAATTCAGTGCAGATTC
This sequence comes from Elaeis guineensis, assembly GCF_000442705.2. Lineage (NCBI taxonomy): Eukaryota > Viridiplantae > Streptophyta > Magnoliopsida > Arecales > Arecaceae > Elaeis > Elaeis guineensis. The sequence continues at coordinate 100,930,459 of NC_025993.2, read as the reverse complement.
CAATTTTGACACTGAAACCATATGATTCCATAACAGTGTAAGCAGTGAAATAATACAAAAATAAAAGAGCTAACTTTTGTTTTTGTAAATATCTTTTGTTAAATAAAATATATCTTTCCACGTCATAATATATCTTTGGTGTGTCGGAAACTTTAGAATGAAAGGTATGCTTGCACGAATTAAACGGAATATGAAACAAAGGGTTGTGCTTTTAAAAAGGGAGTCTGGGTTTGCTTCCAGATGAAGCTACCTTGCTTCATTTCTCTCCAGATACGCAAGGAGATAATGGAGCTTATAAATCTATCCTGACATCCTTTTTCTTTATGTTTGATCATCCATTGGTATGCATCACAATGCAATGAGGGTAAAGGCAGGGACTGATGAACTCTAATGCAATTTAAGTACGATATGTCTCGACAAAGCTTAAGATCAACGAGTCAACCCACACCTATCAACCCATCAAAGTCCCCAAGAAATAAATTTAGATCAATTTATGTCAACCCAAAGTTAGCCTACTTATAAATGCATGGGTCTTGTTTTAGCCCCTTGGACTTAATGAGTCATCAAAGATGAATTGACTAGGAACCAACCAACTCTGGGACCCAATGTATCTCTAATTTTTTTTCCCATTAGGTTCAGTTCAACTTTTTTAAAAAAAAAAATAAAAGAAAAAAGAGGGGAGCTGGGGATTATAGAGCATTTGATATGATAAATGACAAGGTTCGGATGCAAGTAATTGTTTTATTACTATTAATTAATATCTTTTTTAATTTGAGTGGGGTTATTTCTTGTTCTCTGCCTTAAATCCACCCCATGTCACCTAGGCTAAAGCCTAGGCCTCGGGAGATAGCCATTGGTTATGGAACTATGCTTACTATAATTAAAGTAGCTAGGGGCAATAAACTTGAATGCTCTCTAACCGCCGCATATCATATATTCATAAACCCTTTGTGATCATGGTGATATCTTTGAAGTTAGATTTGTTGTTGTTATTTTGTATTCTTTGCTTATTATATCTTGCTTTATTTTCTAGTGTGTGTGAACGATGAGTGAAAACGAGGATAGCAGAGGTTCATGTAGAGTAAATAAATTAGATATAGGTTTGCATATTCCAATCCAATCATGGATCGATCACAAATCAGTTTGGATTTTTTTAGCTGAGCCCAACTTGTACCATACTTGCTAACCAACTGACTTTTCATCTACACTTGGTTCTCTTTGAATCACATTTAGCAAGTATTTTTTTTCCTAAATTGTAATTAGGGTGGCAAATGGGTCAGGTCAGCCTATGAGCCACTCGGTTCTAACCAAATGAGACCTAGTCAAATCCATATTTGAAGATTTGTGGATTTTATCGGGTTCAAAAATTAGATTTGCTCCAAATTCTGGTCAGACTTGGCTCTCGTATTTTCAACCTGATATAACCTATCCTAACCCGCAGATCATTGGAGTTTGGGTCTTATATTTTTTAACCCAACGCTGTCTTACCCAAAAACCCAAATCACATGAACCTTTTCCTCCTCCACTCTAAAATCTTTTCAAATTTATTAAATAAGCTCCCATTTAAACTAATTATCCATTTTTAACTCAGCGACTACATCCTCTCTTACCTATTTTCACTTATACTGTATCTATATATTTATATTATATTATTTTTTTGGTGGGTTTTTATCTATAATGCCTCCGGGTATACCAATATATATTTTCAAAAACATAGTTTGTATAGCTAAGAATGATCAATTACTTGTATTGGGACAATCCAACCGACTCCCTGATTCCAACTATCAATCAGCCTTATAAGCACAAACTACCGACTATCAATCGGTTTGCCGACCAACAGTCGGCTATCTTCAACCATCAACAAACTTCAACTATGACGACTCGATTGATTTCAGATCAACGACCATTGACATATCAGAGTTACCGATCGATGGTCATTCGGACTTCCACAACTGCCGACATACGATCGACATATTTTGATTACCGACATATAGTCGACTTATCAGAAGCTGCCAGCGTAGAAAGCACGTAATGACCAAAACATAATCAATGATAAGTATAACCATCCATTCCACGATCACATAATACCGGAACAAGCAGGACCCACATGTCTAACCATTGCAGACGGTTACCAACTACTCATATATAAAAGAAGGTAAATGAACAGCATTTAGTAAGATCTTTTGAGAGCTGAAACTCTACTTCTCTAAATACTTATCTGTTATTCACTACTTCCCACTGACTTAAGCATCGGAGGGTCCCCATCGGATATAATTCTGATCAGTGTGGACTTCATTTTATAGGTGCTCTTCACCAGCAACAGACGTAACAGAGGATTGAATTTGGCTGCAACAGATTGGCGCACCAGATAGGCGAACAATACGAGCGATTATGACAAAGACTAGAGCTCAAAGTTCTACAGGATCCGCGAGGTAATCTTCCAACCGGAAAGATCCCCTCCTCCTCCTCTATTGGCAGAGTCCAGCTCTTCGCATCCTGTAATCACTACGGATGCACAAATTGCTACTCTAATATAATAAATGAAGATGTTAACAGAGACGGTGCACAGCCTCCAACAACAACAGACACAGCAACCACAACAACTGCCAGCAGAGGAGCCGATGGCTCATTCAATGCCATCTAGGCATAGCCACCGTCCTCTACGGTGTTCATTTTCTTCATCTCCAGAGCGACGACCGTCTCGACATTCTCATCAAATCGAACGATCGTGTTCTCGACATTCTCATCATGCTGCTCATTCTCCACGACGATCTCCTTCTCCTTCTCATGTACATAGTATCAAGAAAGGAAAGAGGCCGTATGTACCTTCTACTTCTCCACCCTCGAATTCTTCAGGAGATTCTACCTTCGAATTTTTTCAACAACAGCGGCTCGACGACTACAAGCGCAAGTTTAAGCAGATCGACCGTCAACTTGTCCGACTTTAAGTGAAAGGTCGGAAGTCTTTCAATGACTACGACTTCTACACTGCCCAACCTCTCTCTCAGCATATTTTGGACTAGCCGATCTCATCTCGGTTCAAAATGCTACAGATGGAGCCATATGATGGCTCCACCGACCCAATTGATTATTTGGAGAGCTATAAGGCTCTTATGATGATCCAAGGGGCAATCAACGCCCTCTTATATATTGGCTTCTCGACAACTATTCAGAAGGTCGAGCATGGTATTCTGGACTTCAGTCGGAGAGTATAAATTCTTTCGAGCAGCTCGAGCATTCATTCGTGGCCCACTTCAGTACTAGCCGAAAGATGTCATGGATATCAGATAGTCTCTTCTCCATCAAGCAAAGTGAGACAGAGACATTGAGAGACTTCGTGGCTCACTTCAATACGATCACGCTTGAGGTCAGGGATCTCAATGAAAATATGACCATCTCAGCCATGAAGAGAGGTCTAAAGGGATCCAGATTCACCTACTCTCTAGATAAGATTCTCTTTCGGATCTATGCTGAACCTTTGGAGTACGCATACAAGTATATTCGTGCAGATGAAGGTACTTCTGATCGTTGCCAGATAGAAGAAAAAAGTCAGAAAAAGAAATAAAAAAAAAGTAGAGCTTCGACCAAACCAAATCAGACGACGATCAATAAGGGAGCTTCACCCCATCGACGGAGTCTAAGGCCGAACCACTATGGTAGCAGGTATGACTCCTACACTCCTCTTTCTGCTCTCTGTGCGTAGATCTTAATGGAGATCAAAGGAAAGGAGTATCTTCGATATCCCCCATGAGGAGTTGCGACAAGAAGAAGTATTGTTAGTTTCATCGTGATCACGATCACGATACCAAACAATGTATTCAACTCAAGGATGAAATAAAGGCCCTGATCCGACATAACTACCTCAAAAAATTTCGACAAGATCGTCCGACTCAACTTCCCACCGACCAACAGTCTCAGCCATAAGTTGAAGAAATGATCAACAATCGATTAATGGTGGGAATAATCAACATGATCTCTGGACAACCGAAGCATGGGAGGCAACTTTTGAAGAAGAGTCAGTAAAGAAACGATGACTTGACAATGTAATTCTTTTTTGAAAGATGATATCCGAAGAATACAAACTCTCCATGATGATGCTGTCATTATCTTGACGATGATAGCAAACTATGATATAAAAAAAATTTTAGTCGATAATGGAAGCTCAACTGATGTTCTCTTTTACTCAATTTTTTTTTCAAATGCGACTACTGACTGACCGACTCAGAAGAATCTCAACGTCATTAGTTGGTTATATTGGAGATGCAATTATCGTGGAAGAAAAAATTCCTCTCCCACTAATTGCGAGAACAGATCCATAATAAAGTACTATTCTCCTGACATTCATAGTTGTCCGAGTTCCATCGACTTACAATACCGTACTTGGATGACCTGGACTTAATGTCCTGAGAGCAATAGTCTCAACATATCATTTATTGATCCAATTTTCAATAAGAAATAGAGTCAAAAAAATACATAGAGATCAATAACTTGCTCGACGTTGCTTCATGATCTCTATAAAGAATAATCAATCTGAAGACTCTTTGTCCATCGATAAATTAGACCAAAGAGAAAATGAAGAAAGGGATGAACTAGCCAAGCAATTAGTTTCTATCCTGTTAAAAGAAGAAGATTCTGAGAAGACAATCCAAATTGAATCACAATTATCAGATCCAGAGTGACAACAACCGATAAATCTAGTAAGAGCAAACATCAATATTTTTGTTTGGTCGATAACTGACATATCAGAAATTCTTTCGAAAGTAATAACCCACCGGCTGAACATTGATTCTAAAATTAAGCCGGTGAGATAGAAGAAAAGATCTTTTGCTCCTAAAAGGTAGAATGTCATCGACGAAGAAGTCGATAAACTCCTCGCGGCTGGCTTCATCAGAAAAGGTAATTATATATCTCGATTGGCTCGTCAATGTAGTAATGATGAAAAAAATCAATAAGAAATAGAGAATCTGTATCGACTACATAAATTTAAACGAAGTTTGTCCGAAAGATAGTTTCTCTTTACCAAAGATCGACCAACTAATTGATGCAACTTCAGGATATCGACTTTTGAGCTTTATGGATGCCTTCACGAGCTATAATTAGATTCAGATGGCATTCGAAGATGAGGAGCACACTGTCTTCATAACCGATAAAGGTATCTACTGTTATAAAGTAATATCGTTCGGTTTAAAGAATACCGGAGCTACTTATCAACGACTAGTCAACAAACTGTTCAAAGCACAAATTGAACATAACATAAAAGTCTATATTGATGATATACTGGTGAAAAGCCTCCAAACTTCTGATCATTTTCAAAATTTGAAAGAAATATTCGACACACTTCGATGATATCAGATGAAATTGAATCCGACTAAGTATGCATTCGGAGTAACTTTCAAATTTTTTTTTGAATTTCTTATGTCGCAATGAAAAATTGAAGCTAATATCGAAAAAATAAAGGCTATCATCAATATGAAGCATTCAAGCTCCAAGAAAGAAATACAACAACTCAATGGAAGAATTGCTGCACTCAGTCGATTCATCTCAAGATCGACAGAAAGATGTTTATCCTTTTTCAAGACCTTGAGACAAGCAAAAAAATTTTCATGGTCAAATGAGTGTCGATAATCCTTCGAGGATCTAAAAAAAATATTTGACATCTCTATCATTGCTCACAAAATCGAAGGTGGGAGAAACGTTGTATCTTTACTTGGCAACCTTAACAGAGGCAGTTAGTTCAGTACTTATCCAAGAGGATGAAAATCGAATTCAATGGCTGATTTATTAGACCAGCAAGGTGCTTCATAATACTGAAATAAGATATTCAAAAGTAAAAAAGATAATCTACACTTTGATCATATCATCACAGCGATTTTGTCTATACTTTCAGGCACATCCAATAATTATCTTGACAGATCAGCCATTGAAGATAATTCTCTACCGACTTGATACTTTAGGTCGAATGGCAAAATGGACAATAAAACTCAGTGAATTTGATATTCAATATCGCTTGCGACCGTCAATGAAGGCATAATTTTGGTCGATTTTGTCGTCAAATGCACCATATCCAACAATAATCCTGAGGATAGATCTGACGACAAATCGAAATAAGTTGAAACTCCTGAGGCCGACTTAGCATCGGTGTGGATGCTACATACTGATGGAGCATCCAACACACAAGACAGTGGAGTTGATCTCATCTTCTCCAATTTCTAAGAAATTGTAACCGAATATGTCCTTCGATTTAATTTTAAAGCCTCGAATAATCAAGCCAAGTATGAAGGTTTTCTAGCTGACTTGAAGATTGTCAAAGAACTTGACACTGACAACTTGAAGATCTTCACCGACTCACAGTTGATTATCGGATAAGTTAAGGATGAATTTGAAATCTGAGATTCTGTTATGATGAAGTACCATCAGAAAGTGAAAGATCTTACGTCAACTCTAAAATATTTTGAAATCTCTCACATTCTAAGAGTAGAGAATGCTCGAGCTGATATACTTTCTTGACTCGCAACTACTTCTTTCAGCTCGTTTGGTTGGACGTTCATCGAATGTCTTGAATAATCGAGTATTGATAAAGTCAAAGAAGTACTACAAATCAATGACGAATCAAGCTGGATGATCTGATCATCCAATATTTGATTGATGAAACTCTATTTGCAGATCCTTCAGAAGCCAAACGACTACGGTGGATGGCCTCACAATATATTTTGATGAATAGACAACTCTATAAAAGGTCATTCTCTCTTTCCTTACTGAAGTGCTTGAAACTAACAGATGCCGACTATGTACTCCGAGAAGTTCATGAAGGAATTTATGAAAATCACTTGGAAGATAAATCGCTGGCTTATAAAGTCCTACGACAAGGATATTATTGGCCCACCATGAAGAAAGATACAACTGAACTTGTTCGAAGATGTGAACTATGTCAAAAATATATGAACATACAACATCAACTAGCCAGCCAGCTGACATCGATTATTGCACCATGACCCTTCGCATAATTAGAAATCGACATATTTGATCCTTTTCCTTCGATATTTGATTAAAAAAATTTATAGTGGTTGACATTGATTACTTTACCAAATAGATAAAAGCTGAATTCTTGGCATAAATCACTGAAAGTAAGATGGAAGAGTTTATTCAAAAATTAATCATATGTAGATTCGATTTACAACACACCATCATCACCGATAATGGTCGACAATTTAACAATCAAAATTTTAAAAAGTTTTATGCGAAATATCATATTACGTACAAGCTCATATCAGTTGACCATCCACAATCCAACAGTGAAGTGGAAGTAACAAACCGAATAATCCTATATGGTCTCAAGATCAGACTGAATGAAGCTAAAGGTCTCTGGATGAAAGAATTATATCCAGTCTTATGGGTATATCGAATAACTCCTCGTATACCGATAGGAGAATCGTCATTCAACCTAGCCTATGAAACGGAGGCGATGATTCCACTTGAGATCAGATTACCATCAGTAAGAGTAAAACAATATAATGAGTTGAGCAATTCAGAATGTCAGAGAGTCAACCTAGATTTACTTTCAAAAGTCTGACAGCAAGCTCAAGTTTGGATGACAACATATCGACAAAGAGTAGCCTGGTCTTACAATACAAAAATCAAGCTGAAGATCTTTCATCTAGAAGATATGATCCTAAGAAAAGCAGAAGTTTCAAAACCTCTGGATCAAAAAAAATTATCTCTGAACTGGGAAGGACCCTACAGAGTAACTGAGACATTTCGACCCGATGCATATCGATTAGAAACTCTCGATGGAATGACTATTCTTCGAACTTGAAATGTCAATAATTTGAAGATTACTATCAATAAAGTTGTTCATATGTATACTGTTCGAAATGAAATATTGAGATTTTAAATCTTAAAATCTTCTATCAACTTCAAGTTATCTACAAAATGGCATCAGATCGATAAGTAATCGATTAACTTGTACCGACTGTATCTCGATTTTTACTATAAAAACTAACTTAAGTCGAACAGCAACATCGAATCGACAAATAATCAGTCAGATTGTACTGACTATATCTCGAATTTTTATTGTAAAAATCGATTAAGTCGAATGACTACTCATACTGACTTAGCTTTAGCTAAGTGGAATATTATGTTGACTTGATCCTGATCGAGTATGAAATACACCGACTTGACTACGATCAATCGATTTTTATAAATACCTAAAAAGTATATAAGCTAAGTCGGCTGATGCCCGATTAGCAGACAAACTCTACTACTATTATTAGTCGACATTTAATTCACCGATGGATTATCACTATTTATCAAATACCTAAAAAGTATATAAGCTAAGTCGGCTAATGCCCGATTAGCAGACAAACTCTACTATTATTATTAGTCGACATTTAATTCACCGATGGATTATCGATAATCCGATTGTTATTCAACGATATTGACAGTACAAGTTTAAAAAGGGATTTCATACTTAGAAAATTTCTTTCCATTCATTGAAGAAGAGATTACAAAATTGGACATAGTCTGATTACAAAAAAAAAAGTATTACACTGGTCACCAGTCAGCTTCTTCTTCACCTTGCTTCGGTACAACTTCGGTGGTTGGAGCAGGTTCTGATGCAGTCGATGCATCTCCTTCATTCAATGCGGTGGTCTCCTTAGCAACCTCTTCTTTCGAACTAGAAGGAATGATGCTGCTTAGGTTTAAGTTTGGATATAATTTTTTGACTGCATCTCTGCCATCCTTGTATCTGACATAGTAGGAGGCGAATCTGCCTTCGAAACTTTCATCCTTGAATTCTTATGATTCTTTGAAATTCTCGATCGCCAGACTCAGAGCACCTTTCACCGATTTAGCTTCTTCCTTGATGGAGGTCGACTCTGCATCGATCAGTACCAACCTCTCCATGATGGCCCGATACCTTTCGTGCTCTGCCTCAAGCTCTTCTATGCATCCATCTCGCTCTTTCTAGAGCCTATTGATGAAATACTTTTTGCTTTTGATCCGAGATTCAAGAGACCCGATGCTCTGTTGAGCCAACACTAGTTTGGCTTTGGAGAACTGTACTTCGGTCATCACATGGGAGTTCTCTTCCTGGAGCATCTTATCCCGTTCAGCTATCGCTTGAAGTTGTTCAATGGTAGTAGCTTTTTCGACGTTAGCGATCACTACCTTGTCCATCCACGCTCGATGAAGCTCGATGAATTTTTGACATCCGCTCTCTAGAGCATACATATCGTATGCCCACTGAAAGAAAAAAACAAGTCAAAAAAAAGGAGGAAAAAGAAGAAATGAGTCGAGTAAAAAGAAGAAACTTACCCCAAGCATCATCAAATAAAAAGAAGAGAATATTTCAGACACTGTCCGATCTTTCCTGTTCTCCCTGTCAGTCAGGAGAAGTGCATCTTCAATGAGTCATTTGGCCAATATTGGGTTGGCCAAAGCCTACTCATTGATCAGGATCCGAATATTGAAAAGAGTGGGGAGACCCATCGATGACCCATTATCGGCAGAGGTAGTCGGCACCTTTCTCCGCTCCGCAGTCGGTGGTCGTTCGCTTGAAACCACCACAAAATCGATGCTTGACTGTGTCCGAGACTGCGCCAGTTGCGGAATGGCTTGCGCAGCCGCAAATAGTTCTGGTTTGGCCATAGATTCGGTCCAAACCCCCGCAGATGGTGCCGCTGATGGTTCTCGTGCGGCATCTTCATTCCTTGCTGTCTCAACTTCGACCGATGGTACTTCAATTAGAGGAAGCATTGTCGGGGCCGACAATGCTATAACTGGCTCGATGTCGGGAGCTACCACCAATGGAAGGTCAGATTCTCTCACTAGTACCGACCCAGAGTCACCCCAACTTCTTTTCGATGGTTGGGATGGTCCAGCATCGATCACTGCTCTCTTCTTAGCAGTATGTAGATGGATGTCGGCAGCTGAAATGCACATTGTCGATTGCATAGCTTCAATCAAAAGATAAAAATTCGATACAAAGTTCAGAAGCAAACAAAAAATAAAGCGAACGATTATGCTATACCTAAAGAGGTTACCAAACTAAGTCCGGCATCGTAGAGAGCCTACTCTGTCATCAGCTCTCATTGTGTTGGGACTTCCGTATCTTTAAGTCGGAGAAAATCTTCACGATCAATGATGTCAATTCAACTATGCTCATTGGGGCCAGTTCTCCGATCGCCCCAGTATGAAGAAAAGCTCTAAGGAGACGAAGAAGAAACGAAGAAAAATTGATTCTTCCATCCATGAATGGACGATGAAAGATCGAAAATGAAAGAAAGACCCTTTCTCGGGTTGAAAAACCATCAATCTTTGGCTTTTGGATGAGGACAAAGGACAAAAAAGATCTGAAAAAGAGCAAGACGAGGGTTGGTCAGGATGAGACGACATAACAAAGCAAAGCTGATAATCAATCGAATAGAGTTCGGAGCCAACTGAGCAAGAAAAGTCGGTAATAATTAAGAAGATTCCAGACGAACTCTGGAATCAAAAATTGAAGATCAGTCTGAAGGTCCTCGACATAAAAGGCAACCTGATCCGAAGGAGGAGAGTTCACCCGACTATCTGAGCTAGGAGCAAAGAGTTGAAATTGCTTCAGGATATGGTACTATTCTCGAAGCTGATCCACATTGGATCCAGACAAGAAAGAAATCTCTATCTTCGAACCTGAAGGAGAATCATCGGTCGGATTCTCTGACCGACTATCTCGAGAAGATAAAGCTTTCACTTTCTTCTCCTTACTTGCCATTGAAAATAAAAGAACCTAGAAGAAGAAAAAAAAACCTAGGAGGAAGAAATGAGAACTCGACCTGGAGCTAAGAAATGACATGAACGGAGAAAGCTCTTGACACCTGAGGCAGAACCTTCTGTTGCAGAGAAAAATGATGAATGCAAAAGCAAAAAGTCTAAATGAAAATAACTTTATATATATAGGATCCCTCAATGGTCTGGATGAAGTTATTCAAATCAGGGCTCCCTCAGATTTCGATACGTGACTACATCAAAACCGATCATTGATCGAAAGGTTCAACGTACCTATCCTCAGATCATGCCACCTCATCACTATCCACATGAACTGCATAGAGCCATTGACATCTGGACACATAGCCGAAATCGATTGGTCAGAATCGAATCGTCCGAATTCATCAAACGTCGGATTATCTTCTCGAAGTGATACTCCAATGATGATCTCATAGTTACCGAAACGACAAAACGATTGGAGATCCTTCGTATTTTGAAAAATCATTAATGTCTGCAGTCGAATCGGAGCTCGAGATAACATGTGGCAACTCTCTTCATCCAACATACCAGACCACATGATAATTCATGTGTCAGACTACCTTAGATTTGGGAGTGGGGGGCAACTGTTGGGACAATTCAGCCGATTTCTTGATTTCGACTCTCAATCGACCTCATAAGCATAAACTACAAACTATCAATCGACTTGCCGACTAATAGTCGGCTATCCTCAGCTATTAACAAGCTTCAACTATGATGACTTGACTGATTTCAGATCAATGACCATCGACATATCAGAGTTATCGATCGATAATCATTCGAAATTTCACAACTACTGACATATGATCGACATATTTTGATTACCAACATATAGTTGGCTTAGCAGAAACTGCCAGCATAGAAAGTGCGTAATAGTCAAAACATGATCAGTGACGGGTATAATAACCCATCTCACAATCACATAATACCGGAACAAATCGGACCCATATGTCTAACCATTACAGATGGTTACCAACTACTCATCTATAAAAGGAGGTAAATGAACAGTATTTGGTAAAATCTCTTGAGAGTTGAAACTCTGCTTCTCTAGATACTTATCTACTGTTCACCACTCTCTATTGACTTAAGCATCAGAAGATCCCCACTAGATACAATTTCAGTCAGTGTGGACTTTATTTTGCAGGTGCTCTTCATCAGCAATAGACATCACGGGAGATTGGCCGCAACAACTTGATAAAATTAAATTCAAGTTTTAGTTGGATCTTTTAATTTTATTTATTTTTTAGTGATTTTATATTTAGCCATAAATTATTAGATTTTAGCTATGTAAAGAATAATTACATGCTTGTCTCAAATTACAAACCTGACCTGACTAAGTTTCCAATTAGAACATGAATATTTCAAATTAAGCCTGGGTAGTACTTCATCTTGATCTGATTTGAATGATCTTCCACACCTAAAATCCTTTCCATAAACCCAATCCAATAAGTGTGTGGGTTGAGTCTAGGTCTAAAATTGTAACTCAAGAATGAAACAAGGTTGGGTAGAACCTGAACATTTTCAATTGGGTTAAGGTCAAGTACAACCCTAACTTAATTTGAATGATTTATTAGACCTAAAATCTTTTTTGTGAACCTAAACTGATTAGCTAATAACTTGGATCTGAGTCCAAAATCATGTTCCAATTATGAAATTGGGTTGGGTTGGAGTTAAGCATGCCCTAGTCCGAGCCAATCTATTTGTAGCCTTAACTGGAATTAGCCCCCCACCCCCACACTTCCACCAAAAAAACAAGAAAGTGATGCCATATAGAACCTCCAACAAAATTCTGTCCTAAATACACCAAAATGTATAAATTATTTTTGTTGACATCGATGTCCTCTTGTTTCATAATTCCTCGTAGATGTTATTTCATGGTCTCAAGGTTTTGACAATTTGCTACTATCATGTTTTGGTTTAATAGTCAAGTTTGCATATGGAGCACACCATATTAGAAATTCAAGATAGGGGCCAATGCTACAGGCAGGCCAAAGTTACTCTGTTATATTATCATAATTTATCATACAAAGAATGGTTGTAATAGAGGATAAGTTTGATCCTATCAAATATCCAATGGCAAATAAACATTCTATAGTTTTTATTGATATGGAATCTTTAAAAATATTTTTAGCTAACAAACGTGTTGCAAGTGTTGTGCATCAAATATAATCATACAAGATCTAAATCATTATCAAGCAAACAACACTATGTTTGTATGTGGTTTATATTAGTCAGTGACAACTGAGTGAATATTCTTTTTTCATAATTAAATGATAAATCCTAGAGGAATGGTTTGAATTTTCAGTAGTGTAATCCATAGCTAGGTGCCCAAACTACCCAATCATGGTTGTCTTAAAAAATATGCAAGGTTGGAAATATGGAGGTGGAAATGCATACATGGAGAGGGGAACATGGTTGGATGCACTTGTTGTATAGCTGCATGTAGAAAGTTGTATATTAAAATAGGATTCTGTATTTTTTCACTAATTTTTTTTCCAATGTAGGTTTTGAAAACATTAAATCTCAACATTTAGAACTGTGAAGCTTAAAGATTTTAAAATTATGGGTTCTCCTTATTTCCATGTTTAAGGCCACATGATTGCTTCCTTCTTTCGTATATTAGGTGGAAAGCAAATTACTATGGACAAATGGATTTGAGATAGTGTATGATCCAAGAGCTAATGGTGAGAGGGAGAATGTGATATACCCAAGTGAGAGAGATTACATATATTTTTACACGAATCATAATGGAGTGTTACAACCTATTTGGAAAATCCAACAAGATTTTGTTAGATTTCCTATTAGATTTATGAAGTGAACAATTTATTTGGATGGAGTCCATATAGACATATACCCTCCTCAACCCAAATCTTATGAGAGGAAAAAAGACCTTCATGGGTCCATTTTTATCTTCCTGCAATCCAACAGGCCTATAGATGGGATCTAGATTGTTGGTATATATATACCCATGATGCAATGGTAGTTTTAGATGGTTATTTTTAGTAACCACCTAACCCAATTTAAAAGAAAAAAAAAATTATAGGACAGAGAAGAGATACGTTCTAAAGAAAAAACTAAACAAAAAATAACTCTCCTCCTTTCTTAGAATTCAAGAGTCTCTCTCTATTACTCTATTATTTCTCAAAATTTTTTAGACTGTAAATATTTGGTGTCATACTGATCATACTATAGACTAGCCGATAAAGTAGTCAAAGATTTGTTTAGGCCAGAAACCTATAAGTTAGGATTTTATTTTGAGTTTTAATTTCATTCTTCATTAGTATCAGAACTATTTAGGCTATTTTTGGCATGATTTAGTGTACTAATAATTGATTATTAAATAATTTTTACGATTAATTGTTGTTTGCACATAATTTTATATTATAGATTGGAAAATTCATATCTTATTATACACTATGAATTAGAATATGAATTTTTATATGAAAATAGTCTATGATGTGTGGTTTATGCCTGCAAACTTTTATAGTAATCAGATAAGTCATTTGAGAGATTTCAAAATTTATAAAAGGGCATAATTTAAAAATTGGTTCAATTTCAGATTCCAAAATTTATATGATTGGAAGGAGATGCTAACACAAAATATTTTCATAGATTGACAATATTGCAGCGGAGGAGTAACATGATTCAATCCTTGGTTGATGAATTTGGTGTTCGTCTTACTGATCCTAAGATAATTCAGACCTTGATGCTGGATCATTTTGTTAAAAGATGGGAGGCTGATTATAAAGTAGGGATTCTTGATTCTCTTATCATTCCATCATAAGTTATCATGGATTAGAATGTTGAACTTATACATCCAGTGACTAAGGAAGAAATCAGCTCTATAATTAATTCTTTATATTCAGATAAAGCACTAGGTCCAAATAGTTTCCCTCCCTTCCTTTTTTAGAAATATTGGCCTATCATTAGGAATGATGTATTTCTTACTATTGCTGATTTTTTCGGTCTAATCTTCTTCCATCTTCATGGGTCGAAATTTTTATAGCTTTGATTCTTGAAAAGATTAATCCTCAAATACGAAATGATTACCGTCCTATATATTAGCCTTTGTAATACAATCTATAAGATCATTGTGAAGATCTTAGTTCACTGATTATAGAAGTTTTTATCATCATTGATCTTTAAAGAACGGGATGCATTTTTACAAGATAGACATATTTCAACTTCTATTCTTCTAGTACAAGAACTAATGTACTCTATTTCTAGAGCATCAAGGTCTAAATGCTTGATGATACTTAAGTTAGATATGGAGAAGGACTATGATAGAATTAGTTGACAGTTGCTTTTTCAAGTTTTGCAGCAATTTGATCTTCATGCCCAATTTGTCAAATGGATTCAATTTTGTATGCAATTTTCTAAATATACTTTATTATTGAATTAAATTTCTCCTTTATGATTTACTGGTTCTAGAGGCCTACGCCAAGGCTGCCCATTGTCTCTCTATCTTTTTATACTTTATTTTGAGGTCTTTATACATATTCTTAAGTATGCGATACATAATAATTTGCTGAAAATCTATAGAACTCGTGGTGGTCCATATTTTTCGTATCTTTTTTATGCTGATGTCTGATTATTGTCTATTGCTTACCTATGCCACTAAGAGAGATGCCACCTGTTTAGCTATCTTGATTGAAGCGTATTGTCATTATTTTAGCGAGACGGTTAATCTTAAAAAGTCATACATCACTTTTAGTCCTGCTACCTCAAGTACTCTAAGAAGTCAAATACTTAGCTTGTTGCATATTACTGAGAAAAGAACAATGTGGCAATATTTGGGTTTACCTTTGTTGGGTTCTAAGGTTGTATCTTTTGATTTTCTACCTTTAGTTACCAAAATCACTAATAGAATTGCTGATTGAAAATGGAGGAATCTTACTTTGGCTAGTCGGATGATTCTAATTCAATCAGTCTTGTCCTCCGTCCCTCTATATGCTTTACTTGCTATCCAATCTTCTTTTGTCAGTGGTTAACAAGATTGAAATGAAATTTGATGCTTTTATTTGGGAACATTCAGCGAAAATGCAGGATTTTCATCTGATTGCTTAAGAAATAATTTGTTTGTCATAACAACCAGGGGGTTTTGGCATCCAATCTTTGATACAAAGAAGGAAGCATGCATTATGTAAAATGGCAGCTCAACTTATTTTAGAACCTGACTTTTTATGGGCTCAACTGGTGAAAGCAAAATACACCAGGTAATCAGTTTCTAGATCATAAACCCCGAGAGGCATCTACAATTTGGAATAAGATTTCTTCAGTAGGACAGTTAGTTCAATTTTAGTTTCAATGGCTCATTGGCACCGGTCAATCTATTAATATGTCTTTTGATCCATAGTTTTCTGATCTACTAATTGCTGCTTGACTTGCTTACATGAACATAGAAAACATAACACTTAATAAAATAGTAGATCAATTTATCTCAAATTCTAAAAATTGGCAGGCGGATAGACTGGCTTCCTTTTTTTCTACTGAAATGATGACACATATACTTTCAATATCAATCTCATAAGGTATCTAGCCTGATCAGTTTATTTTGAGGCACACAAAACTAGTTTATATTAGGGCTAAAGGATACTGCTCACATTTTATCTTTTACTTCTATGCATAACGATGTTTTCTCTTGTTCTTGGGTGTGGAAAATGGGTCTCCCAAATCAAGTCAAAACCTTTTGGTAGAGATTAGGTTGGGAAAGGCTACCATGTAAGGTGGTGCTTGCAAACTATAATATTATCTCAAGGAATTATCAATATTGTGATATTTGCACTGATAAGTCAGAGAATTGTAGTCATGTTATTATTCAATATTCTTTTGCTTGTGAACATTGGCAGCAACTATGTCATATGTACTAAGTTCATTTCCTTCCAAATTCTTTATCGGATTGCTTAATTATCTATCAAATGCCTTGGTAGAGAAATCCAAGAAAGTACTAATGGTGTATTTAGCATGGTTTATTAGGCACGCACGTTGTGAAAGAATATTTAGTCAGATCATTCGTTCTTTCGGTTCAGATTCTTCGAAAGGTTGCTACTTTCTTTCACTTTATAATGCCTTCTTCAAATCTATCCTTAAGTGTACCGTTTAGGCACTGGGATAGTTTTATTTGTTCATCATTTTCGGAACTATCTTCATCTGGACTAGTCATAATAAATTTTGATGCCTCAGTGATAGATAGAAAAGCTACTGTTGATTATGTTATCTGGAATCATAATAATTTTCCAATACAAGCTAGTGGTAGGTATTTCAGATCCATGATAGTCCCATACACTGAGCTCATAGAAGCATGGCTTGGAGTAAGGGCTGCAATTTTCGAGTACAATGTTCCAAGCCTATAGATCGAAAGTGACTCTTTGACGATAATACAATGGTTAAAGAATCCACAATCTTCAAATTGCTTACATATCCCTTTCCTAAAGGATTTATATCACTGAAAGTTGTCAGATTCCTCTTGTATTATTTCCCATACTTATAAGAAAGCAACCCAAGTAGCTAATTATGTGGCTTCCAAGGCAAGTTCAGATGATTTTACTTGGTATACATTGACTGATTTGGACAATTACTATTTCCGTCTTATTCACACTGATGGATATGGTACTCTATTTGATAAAGCATATTAATATTCTGTCTATGTTGTTCATAAGGTTGTGGGTATACTATCTACTGATCTTGTACAGCTAGTTCTCAATATATTACATTCTGCTGGACTGGTATCATATTTATTTTACACTTCTGGTTGTTACTCTTAATTATCTTTATTAGATATTGTTTATTAGTAGCTAGCCCCTTACCTAAACTTGAAAATACCGCTACCACTTCTTACATTTGCTGTCTAATGATTTGGTTATCATATTCAAACGAACATAATTCTTCCCAATACGGAAGCTGTCCTCTCTCATTTTATTCCCTCTTACCACTTGCTAATCTCCAGTTTTAGGCATACATCACCAGTGCTTGGTTTCGTTATGGTTGCAGATGGACTGCTGGATTATTTTTATTTTATTGGGCAGGCTATGGACATAGATGCTATCAACACGCTCTAATTCTATATCGCTATTGTTCATCCTTTCAACACTCATGGTATCAGCAATAGATGATATGTTGTTTATACATCTGGATAAATTTTTTTTTTTTGCATGGCAGCCATTTTCTAAATTATGCTTTTTGGGTGTCTATCACTTATATTGCATGTGGTTCTCATCAATTTCAGCCTACTGCCACCTTATTCTTAATATGATTTTTAGAGCTTTTGATTTGGCTATGCAACTTCTATTGTTTAAATATCAGGGTGCCTATGGTCCCTCTACCCCAGATGATTTTTCATGTCTAACTAATAGGATTTTGTATCTTAGTTTACTCTTTCCATATGCTATGGGATTTTAGCTGGCATTTTATTTCTCTCACAAATATTTCATGTCTTTGTTACTGATGGGAGCTGACCCTTTTTCCAAATGTTCATTGCACACCAGACATTTGGCCATTATAATTGTTGCACTCCAGATGCAGTCCCTGGTATTAATTAGCATGGCATGGTTTTTGCTGTTTACATGGTCTCTGCTGTTTTTACTATTACCTCCCAAATGATGTATCAATAGAAGTTGATACTGATGGGAATTGGCACATATTCTATTTATCTTGCATATTTGAAGCTTTAAGTTGCTATAATTTATATATCCCAAATGATGTTTCACAGCTAAATATTACTGATGGGAAGGATCCCTCAATCACCATGTTTCAAATAAGGAAGACTTTGTTTTCCCTATATTTATATAACTGTTCTGCTACAAGTGAGCCTTTGATATTGGGACTGTTACTTACTAAGTATCATTGAAAGATATTATGTTTTCTACTTCAACAACAAGGTTTCTGCACCTACATGTCTTCACTTCAATGACGTTGCTGTATCTACAGAGTATGCATT
This sequence comes from Elaeis guineensis, assembly GCF_000442705.2. Lineage (NCBI taxonomy): Eukaryota > Viridiplantae > Streptophyta > Magnoliopsida > Arecales > Arecaceae > Elaeis > Elaeis guineensis. Next base: position 100,911,741 of record NC_025993.2, on the reverse strand, counting down.
TGTTGGAGTGAGAAGAGGATAAGGAAAATCCTAATAGTGCTCTATGCATGGAAGGGTGTTATTGGTATACACAACAATCAGAAATAAGCCACTTCTATAAGGATGCTGTTTGGTTATGGCTTATGTGGCTGAAAGATATTGCAACAAGATTCAAGTTGAGTGTGCCTGATGCTACCAATGAAGCGCGCACAAGTAAGTGTCAGCTGTAGATTTGGCAGGGGATATCTATATATTAGACTACAGAAATGCTAACCCTTTTTATTCAACTTAGAAGGGTGGTTGTTCAGAATTTTGTTTTTAATTCAGCCAAGCAAGTAGTGTGGAAACTGACAGATGGTAGTCTTACTTTTTGATGTTGCAAAATCTGGAAGCTTATATGTATGAGCTTGTAATCTTCTCTCTGGTTGTCAGATATATCGTTATAATTCTGTACCGGTGGTTATTTAATCTACAGACTAGACACTGTAATCTTTTCTTAATATATTAAGCTTGGCTTCTCCTTTTACCCAAAAAAAAGAGCATTGAATCTATAAATAATTTGACAATAAAGGGAGATATTAAAGTGTGAAGATCAGACTAAAATGAATAAAATCTAAAAAATATTGGAGATTTTTTGAGGTTGAAGAAAATGACATTGTGCTACATATTGTGTGATATGCTTAGGAAGAAAACCATAGTGGGAGAGCCCAAAGCCAGTATCTTTGACCACTCAACCAAACTAATATCATATTTTTTAATATATATATATATATATATATATATAATTATATATAATAAAAATAGAATAACAAAGACTTTATGTCTAAACTTGTAACTTGATATTTGGATGCCTATATTATACTTTTTCTATTTTTTTATTTTTTTATTTGTTATAAGAAAAATAGTAATTATGTGCAGATGCCTCGTAGCCTTAAGAACATCATAATAGCGGGCATGAGTTAAAAAAATGGTGAAACAATTGAATGAATATAAGATGAAACCTAATATCGATATGATTGAGCATATCAAGACAATCAATAAAAAGACACAAAACATTATATTTATAGGATTTATTATAAATGAGGATCAAAGATTCTCAGTATTAAGAACTACTCTACCTGATCTTTGGCAATATCTGTTAGATCATTTTTGGAGGTCATCTAGATCATATAAAATATATTTTTAGTTATTGAAAGCTTTTGCAGAAAAGTACGTGATAAGGAACATCACCAGATCAACAACCTTCTTATTAAGTCCTAATTTTTGCCATTATGGGCATATTGACTTAGGCACTTCATGCCTACCAAAGATGGCACCTAGGTGTGTCCTTAGAGAAATTGATGAGTTTATCTTTAGGAGAATTTGATACTTTCATCATTAGTTCTTTATAATAGAAATATATTTATTTACTGTTGTAATGTACATTTGATATGTAAATAGATGGATGTTATTTTTTTATGCATAAAATTTTATCTATTATTTGGCATGCAACCTTAAATTTGAATATATATGTTGTATTTATTATTAATTTTGGTGTATGCTTATTTTAAGTGAGAGTTTTAGATGACTTGAATTCTTATAATGTTTTCCATCTAGAATGGATATTTTACTATAATGGGACTAAATTTTGTGATAATAGAAAATTAGGATAACGGACGATAATTAGAAACATAGTAAACTTTTGATTCTATGCCTTATGTTAAATTATCATAGATTTATTTTACATTATTGGCAAAATCAAATGTATGTTGTGTTTGGGTATTGACATTATACATGTATGTCTCTTTATACTAGATTTTTCATGATATCGAAAAATGAAATGGTGACAATATAATATTTAGCACGTGAAAATTCAATATATGCTTGAGGAATAAGAAGCCTTAGAGGCTATACACCATGAAATTGTTAGAAAGCGGGTAGGTTGTATGTATGTATTTCAAAATGATTTTGAAACGCAATGGAAACATATCAAGGTTAAACCCTTTAACTTCATATGTAATAGATCATATCTATTAACTACCCATGCCTAGATCTAAGACATGTATGTAATCTAAAAATAAAATATAAATAATTGAGATTGGATCTCAACACCTTGCATGGGTCGAACTACACCACAGCCGATGATCGTAGATCTGAACGGTTCTTTTAGCCGCGCACGTGCCCGGCCTTTACATATATCCACATGAAGACTCATTTCAATTAGAGATAGATGATCTCCCCGGGGTGCTAACTTCATTACAGAGATCTCCTCTTTGATGGCTGAAGTAGCTTCTTTTCAAATCTCACAGACCCTCTAAAGATGCAGAAGAATAGGAGAAATAGGGAAGAGAAAGAGGCTAGGCATCAGAGCAAAATTTTTTCTCTCTATTTTTTTTCTCATGCTTCATACAATAGGCATCCAACTTTTGGACCCTATTTATAAGGGGTGTAGGGGATTAGGGCTTAGGGGAGGTGCCACACATCTTACATGTCATAAATACCTAAGTTTTTAACGCAAAAGGGAGGAATGGCATGAGAAAGAAATTAGATCTGATTCTTTCTCACTTGCACTCCTTTCTCAATGTGTAAAGGAATGTGATGGCACCACAAAACTTTCCATAATCCCCTTGATATGTTTCCATCTTATCATCATCTCTTGATTTGAATCAAATTCAAATTAGGAAGGGATAAGGATGATGACTCATCATATGTGCCGCCCACCTTTCTCTGCGCCCTCTCCTTTCACGCAGAAACAATTCATGCCAAATTATTTTTTTCATGAGATGTTATTAGCGTGGAGATAGGGGCGTGCACAAGGAGAGAGAGTCCCAGAGAGTTGGGACTCTAAGATTTCTTACTTTGGTTCAATCCAAATCATATTTGATTGGATCCAAAGAGAGAATAGAACCTAATCAAATTAGGAACCCCATCTTCTTAATCAAATCCTAATCTAATTAGAAATTAATTGAATCCAAGTCCAAATCAAATCATGAATTAGTCTCCCTCATAATTAGACTTAATCCAATCAAATCCAATCTAAGTCAAAGTGAATCCAATTCAATTGGACTTGATTCGAACCTCATTGCTCAATCAAATCGAGCCAATTAGCAATCTAATTGCTAATTAATTCTCGTACAATTCATTAATTCTTAGTGGATTACATAATTACAACTTTTGCTTAGGATTAATCATCAATTCACATTGATGATTTTATCTTTCAATGATTCATAATTGTTGATCAACCATCTGATCGGACAAGAACATCTTTTGTGTGTGATCCCATAAATTTCATTCTGTCTAATAGTGAGATATACTGTGATTTCCATCATAATATCATCGAAACTCCTTTTGATGTATTGGAACAATTCCAACTCTATCCTTCGAGAGTCATCGATCATCAAGACGATGCTCGATGAGTTCCACAATCCATCATTGACATATAGCAGTATGTAATGGCAATCTAATAGAATAAAAGTATGAACCTTTAGGTGCAGTTACTATGTGATTCAGTCTTTCTATCGTGAGTCCCAACTAGATGGAGGTCACAGAGAATTCGTCAGACCTCAATGTTAGTCATATGCCAGATTGGCTCGACTCGAGTTTACTTATGAATTTTGTGAAAATTTCTTTTCAATATTCACACTTGCTTTGACCAAAGACTTTCTGAACTTAGTCTCGTGAATTGTGTAGGATTTTTTTTCTATCAAGATCGATAGATTCCATCTGAATGCATCCTATTTCTAATAGCGAACCTGAACCCACCATAGACAACATATATAGTAAGGATCCGAATGGCTAGGGATCAAGTGAATATGCAATCAAACTACAATAGCTTCACTATGAATAGTCAATGCACTGTAGGTTAACGGACCACTTACATCACTACAGTATCGAGAAGATCATTGGCGAGTGAGTAGACATCCAAATGATTTCTTATATTGATTACGCTCAGTGTAAGTTGTTCTCTAACAACCACATATACTCTCACATTAATGTCTTTATACTACAGACTCGAGACTCATCTATCTAGAAAAAAAATGATCCATGCATCGATCTAACTGGATTGATCACTATCCTCTATGATAATTCTCCGATTGGAAGTATTTAGAAACTTACCACTAATAATGTATGTCTCAAATTCTCAATACCTTAAGAATATACAAAATCATCTTTATTAATTTTTAGGATAAATCATGGACCCATAAATATGATTGAAATAAAATTATCTTTTATTAATAATAAATATTTTATAAGTACAAAATTAAGTTCTAAAATTAAAAAATGTGTCGGCCAACAATTGGCTTTTAGGGCATCCATCTAATAAACTCTCACTTGATCTAAAATCAATTGGCCATATACTTAAGACCTATCTTCTCAAGGTAAGCTTCGATCTTTTGCTGGCTGAGAGGCTAGGTCAGTAGGTCCATCATGTTTTGTGCAAAGTTGACTCTTTGCATCTCGACGAACTTCTTCTCGAGGTATTCGCATTGTTGGAAATTCAAACCCTCTGACGGACCGATGTGGGACCTAATGATCAGCCAGCAACAAAAGATGAACACCTGGATTGAATGCGAAAGCACACACAAGTAGATTCAAGAGAGAAAGAGATAAAGAAAGTGTTTTTGGGAGAAAATAGCTTTATTGCAATAAATTCAATATTACACAACCTTGATCTATTCTCCTATATATGTACTATACAATAGGGTCAAGTCTCAAGCTAAAAAAAAAACTCCCAAACCCAAATAGGCCCACATACAGTTTTGAATCCGTGAAATTGAGTTGGCTCAGCTAGGACTGAGTCGACTCACTTCAATCACCGAGTCGATCCAGTCTTAAACTGGGTCGACTAACTGTAGTTTTACCCACAGACACCTGAAAACTGTACTCTCTGTTTTCTTCCGTAATTAGTCGACTCATCTAAAATTGAGTCAACTCACCTACCATTGAGTCGATCCACTTCTGGACTGAGTTGATTCAGTTGCATGCCGGACAGAAACTTCTGAATTAGCTCTCTATCCTGTAACCTCTCTGATACCTAGTCGATCCACCTCTGAACTGGATCGACCCACCTAAAACTTAGTCGATCCAGTATCAGGATGAGTTGACTAAGTTGCTGAAACTCTATTATCCAAGCTGATTTCTCTGTTGGCTTGCTCTCTTCTTTCTTTGGCCTTTCTTCTCACATTTTCAAGGCTTGGGTGTGCCACACGTGAGCTCACATTCTCTACCTTGATGCTCCCACATCCTTGTGAACTCAATTTTACTCTACAAACACATCTGTGCTACACACATCTGAAAGCTATCTTTAGGGAAGATCTTTGTGAGTGCATCCGACTGATTCTCCTTAGTATAGACCTTCATCAGCTCTACTTCACCCTTCTCTACTAGTTCTCTGATCCTGTGGTATCATACGTCTATATGCTTTGTCTTAGTATGATAGACAGGGTTCAGTGCCAGCTACAGAGCACTGACTATTATAATACAGTATCATCTTGCTCTGCTCCACCCCCATCTTAACAATCAACTTTCTAAGCCAAAGAGCTTCCTTCGTAGCCTTTGTAATTCTAACATACTCGACCTTTGTAGTAGACAAGGCTATGATTGGTTGAAGAATTGATCTCCAAGACATCGGTCCACCAAACATGCAGAAGAGGTATCCCATAGTAGACCTCCTTGTATCAAGATCTCCAATATAGTTTGCATCCACAAACCTTTCTAGAGGATCTGAACCTCCATATATCTCCTTGAAGTTTTCCTCAAATCCTCCCGACTGCCCACCAAAAATCAGATCATAGTCCCTTGTTTCCTATAGAAACCTCAATATCCACTTCAATGCTTTTCAGTGCTCCTTTCCAGGGTTAGCCACATATCTGCTAACCAAGCTCACTGCATGTGCTATATCTGGTCTACAGCACACCATAGTGTACATCACACTACCTACAGCATTTGCATAAAAAATTCTATCCATATACTCTCTCTCCTTTTCTGACTGGGGGCTCTGATATTTGGAGAGAGATATATGGCTTGGCAATGGTGTCTCAATAGGTTTGGCCTTCTCCATCCCAAACCTCTTCAGAACCTTCTGGACATAACCTCCTTGAGACAAATAGAGCACCCTCTTGCATCTATCCTGGCAAATCTCCATTCCAAAGATTTTCTTGGTTGGACCCAGATCCTTCATCTCAAACTTTGATGACAATGCTCGTTTCAGCCTTTTCATAGCCTCCATACTTCTATTGGATATGAGCATATCATCTACATACAACAGTAGATATCGGGCATTCTCCTCATCTACGTCCTTGACATAGACACAGCAATCATATTCACATCTTACAAACTCCAGACTCAAAATAAAACTATCAAATCTGTGATACCACTAATGAGGGGATTGTTTCAGGCCATACAGTGACCTCCTGAGCAAACATACCTCATCCTTCTATCCAATCTCTATAAAATCATATGACTGCCTCATGTAGATAATCGTAGTATGATGTACCACAGGAGAGAAAACTTCAGTGTAGTCAATCCCTTTTCTCTGTGAGTATCCTTTTGCTATCAGTCTTATCTTGAATCTGACTCTACCTTGTTCTGAAGGTGCTTCCTTCATATTGAGCACCCACTTTGAGCCTATGGGCCGAGCACCTTTTGGAAGATCCATCAGCTGCTATGTCTGATTCTTCTTCAGTGATTCCATCTCCTCCATCGTGGCCTGCATCCATGACTCATGATCTTCACTCTCCATAGCCACTGTATAACTTTTTAGATTTTCATTGATAGTGACGAGAGCATAGGAGATAGCCTCATCAATGCCATATCTGATAGATCTTCTGATGGTATGCTGGGGCTTGTGCAACACCACTCCCACAGGCACATTCCTCCTGTCTGAAATCTATGACTCCTCCTGCACCTCCACCTAAACAACTGGCTCTCCATGCTGGTCCTCCTCCTGAGTAAGTCCTCTCCTATCCAGATCCACCTCAATAGGAACATCCCTGTAAGTAGATATACACTGTATGCTATTTACCTCTGATAGACCATCACTGTCCAACTTCCCTTCTCCAGATTTATTTGTACCCTCAGACTTGTCCAAGATGCTCTTCTCATCAAAAATGATATCCCTACTAATCACTGGCTTCTGTTACTGAGAATTCCATAGTAGGTAGCCCTTGACTCTTTGCGGATACTCAATGAAGATTAGCTTTTGAGATTTTGGGTCCAACTTGCTTCATTCGGTTGCCTCCACATGTACATAGATTGGGCAACCAAAAATCATTAGATGGCCAAGCTCCACCTTCTTCCTACTCCAGACCTCCTCTGGAATGCCTCCATGCAATACCGCTCTGATACCAGATGTTGAAAATTTAGACCCTTTGATGGATCGACATGGAACCTGGTGATTAGCCAGCAATAAAGGATGAACACCTAGATCGAATGCGAAAGCACACACAAGTGGATTTGAGAGAGAAAGAGATTAAGAAAGTATTTCTGGGACAAAAGAGCTTTATTGCAATGAATTCAGCATTACACAATCTTGACCTGTCCTCCTGTATATGAACTATACAATAGGGTCAAGACCCAAGCTCAAAGAAAAACTTCCCAACCCAAACAGACCCACATACAGTTTTGAACCCATAAAATTAAGTTGGCTCAGCTAAGACTGAGTCAACTCACTTCAATCATTGAGTCGACCTAGTCCCAAACTATGTCGGCTAACTGCAATTTACCTGCAGACATCCGAAAACTATATTCTCTATTCTTTTTCGTAGGTAGTTGACTCATCCAGAACTGAGTCGACTCACCTGCCACTGAGTCGATCCACTTTTGGACTGAGTCGATCCAATTGCGTGCCAGGCAGAAACTCCTGAAACTCAGCTCTCTATCCTACAACCTCCCTGATACCTAGTCGATCCACCTCTGAACTGGGTCGACCCACCTGAAATTTAGTCGACTCAGTATCAGGGTGAGTCGACTAAGTTGCTGAAACTTTGCTATCCAGACTGATTTCTCTGTTGGCTTGCTTCCATCTTCTCTTGACCTTTCTTCTTATATTTTCAAAGCTTGGGAGAGCCACACCTGAGCTCACACGCGTCTGACGTGGAACCACCGCCCTATATGCTTGGACTTCTGATGAAACCAAGGCTCCTTAGCGAGGTCTATGACGTCATTGTTATCACAGTGTAGTGCAATGACATCTGATGGTATCACATCCAGCTTTGCAACAAACTTCTTGAACCAGAATACTTTCTTAGCAGCTTCAGAGGCGGCGATGTACTCGACTTTCACGATCAAATCAGCAATGACTGGCTGCTTAGAACTCTTCCAACTAATCGATCCTCCATTACACAAGAAAATATATCCCAATGTAGACTTTCTATTATTGATATCGGACATAAAGTTTGAATCGATATATTCTTCCACTTTTAGCTCCGATCCTCCACCAAAGATCAAAAATAAATTCTTAGTCCTTCTCGAGTACTTAAGGATATTCTTTACAGCAATTCCATACTCCTCCCTGGATTTGCCTGATATCTGCTCATGACACTCATGACAAGGGCTATATCAGGTTGTGTATATTGAAGGAACCAGATCTAGGGTTTCAGGGTTAGATGTTGAAACTTTTTCAAGATCAGATAGTGGAAGACTAAAATAAATCAAAATTTATCTTATAGAACCAGAGAATCCAAAGATCTAAAATTCTATTACATGATTATTATATGACATTAAATCAGAAATTAAAATATAAAGAGCAAGAACTATATGTTGATCATATCAACATGTTTCTATACTATATCTAATGTATGTAAAATATAATAGATCAGATCTATTATCTTGCAAGTTAGACGTTCTAACTTTGCTGATGTGGGTTTGAGAATAATGTTGCGAGCCGCACATGCATCCGACCTCTAGGAGTCGTTCACACGAGCCCACGAATCACGATCAAAAGTCCTGGTCCAGAAAATCAGCACAGTATGCTAGTACTGCGCTGATCCTTCTTCGATGGTCGATCAGATACCTCCTTCTTCTTGATTTGAACTCTTCCAAAGATGAGAAGTAGGAGAAGGAGTTTTAGATGAGACACTCTCAGAAAACTTACAGATGGAAGAAGGAAAGGGATGAACCCAGCAACTCTAGAAGAAGACCCTCTTCTTCTTCTCTTTGCTCTAACCCAGACATCTAATTTTATGTCTATTAGATCTCCACGCCTCAAGACTCTTTCTAATTAATTTTTGGACACCCCAAAGGTCTCTCAATGCTATGTGTTCTACAAAAATTTTATGAAAAAATTTATTTTAAATAGAGAGATATGAAGAGTCCTTGTCTAGGTCAAATACCTAGTCAAGGATTATCCAAACAAGACAAGACAAGGGGCGCCCAACTCTTGGATGTCCCCTCCTTCTTTTTCTACCATAGACCATCAGAAAATGGTGCATATTATGTGCCATAAAAGTCATGAAAATTTTTAAAAAAAATTGGATAAAATTAGTACCATAAGGAAAGAGTTTTGGTTTTCTAAAACTCTATCTCATAGAATTTGAAATCCAAACTAATTCCTACTTTGACTTGATCCACAACTACATTCCGTGTAAGAGAAAAAGAGAGAAAAATTTTGGGCATGCGTGAAGACTAGGGAGAGAGAGTTTTGTCGCACAAAATAAGAGAGAGTGGGTGTGGGATAAGAGAGAGTGGGCGTGGGGGGCTAAGGTGGCACAAGGTAGAATCTTAGTCTTACTAGGATTCAATCTATGACTTGTTCAAATTTGATTTCTCAAATCAAATCAAATCAAAATTAAATCAACCTAATTAAAATAGGTCTTAACCCAATTAAGAATCTAATTTAATTAGATTAATTTAGATTTAAATCTGATTTAATTTTTTAATTGAATTAGAAATTAGGTTGATCCAAGTCCTGATTAAACTAAGACTAATTTTTTTTGACAAATTTAGATTTAAATCTAATTTAATTTTTTAATTGAATTAGAAATTAGGTTGACTCAGGTCCTGATTGAACTAGGACTAGTTTTTTCTTGCACTTGACTTATTCAATAAATCAATTGGACTTAATTCAATCAAATCTAAATCAAATCTAATTAAATCATATTTAATTAGACTTAATTTCAACCTATTGATTTAATCAAATTAAGCCAATTAGCAATCAAATTGCTAATCGATCCTCCTGCAACACTTGCACTAGATTAAATGTCAATCGTATTGATCGTTTAACCTTAGAACGATTCTTAATCGTTGATCAACTATCTGATCGGATCGTGAACTCTAATGTGTGTGACTTTATAGGTCCAAACCTAAGTCGGTAGTACAGGAATAAATTTCTATACCAATCAAAGTGACCATCTAGCAATAGTACCCGACGGCCAGATAGGTCGAATGTGTAGAACAACATCCTTAGAACCCATGCGGATATAGTTTTCATATAATTCATCTCCTTGACCAAAATGCTCATAGGATACTTCAGAGTTCAACTGTCAACTCTCATCAGGTTGTCCACATTGTATTTTAAAATATCAAATCCATCTGATGGATTATCCTAGCCAAAGTTTTGCTAAATTGAAATACAATGACTCATTCTTTTCCAACTCTTAGAGTGGTCAATCCCATCTTGATCACACTCTGACTTCGCAAGTACTTGACTGTGTCCAGAAGCCTTCTGTCATTGAATTAGAAATTCAGTTAGTCCAGTACCAAAGCATAGTGAGTTGCTTGCAAGTCACTGAGGTGATCTCAGGTCTAAGGGACACTTATACCTATATCCCATCAGAGATATTTTCGACAGCAGAATACTCTGGAGTTGGTCACGTTCAATGATGATGTATCCTTATATCTCATCTGTATGCTATACCAGTGTCTCCACACTCCTTGGTTAAGAGGACAACCAACCCATATGGCCTGCAGCGATCTATGCTCGATAGAAGCTGTCGTCCTTATTAACAGCCCATCATTTGATCGTGAATAGTTTTAAGGACTAATCGATAAATCTTCTCTTTATCGAACCTAAATAGTCCTAAGGACTTCATCACAACAATGGAGTTCATTAGAAGATGAAAACTTATGATGAAAATGCTAAAAATATATTTTATTTATTAACAAATCAATTACAATACAAGGTTGCTCAACCGTTAATAGACTGATGATTGACATTTGGGACATATTTTTTAACAACTTCCACTTGTCCTAAAGCCACTCGACATAGTATCTAATACCCATCTTCGACTTGTGGTTGTCGAACTCCTTTATCACCAGGGTTTTAGTGAAAGGGTTGGCCAGATTCTTCTTTCCGTCGATCTTCTGAAGGTCTACGTCACCTCGATCCACGATCTCCCGGACCAGATGGAAGCGGCGTAAAATGTGCTTCGTCTGCTAGTGTGCTTTGGGTTCCTTCGCCTGAGCTATGGCACCAGTGCTGTCGCAGTAGAATAGGATTAGACCATCGAGGAAGGGTGCTACTCTGAGCTCGATTATGAATTTTCTCAACCACACAGCTTCCTTCACGATATCCGATGCTGTGATGTACTCCACCTCACAAATAGAGTCTGCCACAGTATGCTGCTTGAAATTTTTTCAACAGATGGCTCCACCATTCAAAGTAAAGATATAGCCCGACACGCTTCTGCTGTCATCATGGTCAGATTGAAAGTTGGAGTCTGTGAACCCCACAAATTTCAGATCTGACTCGTCATAAACTAACCATTGGTCCTTGATATTTCTCAAATACTTAAGGATGGCTTTAACCACTTTTCAGTTATTTTCTCCAGGATCAGATTGGTATCTACTCACTACTCCTAGTGAGTATGCCATATCTAGCCTTGTACATGTCATGGCATACATGATAGATCCCACGGTCGAAGCATATGGGACTCTACTCATACGCTCTCTCTCTTCAGGAGTTGTCGGACAATCCTTCTTAAAGAAAAAAATTTCATGGCCTATCGGTAGATAGCCCTTCTTGGAATTCTCCATGCTGAACCTCTTCAGCACAGTGTCTATATACGTGGACTGGGATAACCCAAGAATCTTTTTAGATCTATCCCTATAGATCTTCATCCCTAGGATGTAGGATGCTTCACCCAAATCCTTCATGGAGAACTGCGACGACAACCAAACTTTTATTCCCTGTAGTGCGGGGATGTCATTTCCGATTAAGAGAATATCATCCACGTACAAGATAAGAAATACCACAACAGGACTATTTGCCTATTTATAGATGCAGGACTCTTCTCCATTCTTAATGAAGCCATACATTTTGATCACCTTATCAAAACACATGTTCCAACTCCGAGAAGCTTGCTTCAGTCCATAAATGGATCTCTGAAGCTTGCACACTTTGGACTCATCTGTGGATGTAAACCCCTCAGATTGTATCATATACACCTCTTTAGTCAGCTCTCCATTCAGAAAAGCTGTCTTTACATCCATCTGTCAGATCTCATAATCCAGATGGGCAGCTATTGCAAGCATTATCCGAATGGATTTGAGCATTGCCATAGAAAAAAATATCTCATCATAGTCAATACCATAATGTTGATGATATCCCTTGGCAATCAGATGGATTTTATAGGTCTTCACTTTTTCGTCTGCGCCCATCTTCCTTTTGAAGATCCATTTACACCCAATGGGTTTAACCCCTTCAGGTGGGTCAACCAATGTCCATACATCGTTGACCTTCATGGACTCCATTTCGGATTGCATGGCTTCAAACCATTTCTCGAAATCAGGTCTCTACATTGCATCTATATAGGTGATCGAATCCTCATCGTTCTCATCGAATTCGATAGGATTACTGTCCTGGACTAAGAAACTATAGTATATGTCTGGCTGACGCGGTACTCTACCGGATCGCCTTAATGGTGTAGGTACATTGGGCTTCAGATCTGATCTAATCAAATTCGACTCAGGTTCTGCTATTGGTGTCGGTCCTTCTACCTGTTGAACTTCATCAAGTTCAACCTTAGAGGCAACGGTTCCTTCACCAAAAAACTTATTTTCTAAAAAGATTGTCTTAAGGCTGACGAACTCCTTTTGTTCATCAGCATGGTAGAAAAATATCCTTTGATCTCTTTGGAGTACCCTATGAATGTGCATTTGTCTGACCTAGGTCTAAGTTTATCTGTAACTAACCATTTGACATAGGTCGGGCACCCCCAGACCCAAGGTGTGAAAGTGCTGGCTTACGTCCAATCCATATCTCATATGAAGTCTTAATTATAGACTTACTTGAAACTCTAATTAACAGATAAAAGATCGATTCGAGTGCGTATCCCCAGAAGGATATCGGCAAGCTGGCAAAACCCATTATGGATCGGACTATGTCAAATAGAATCCGATTTCTCCTTTCAGACACACCATTATGCTGTGGTGTTTCTGGAGGAGTCTATTGGGAGAGAATCCTATTCTCTCATAGATATGTGAGAAACTCACCAGAAAGGTATTCTCCTCGGTCAGACCGAACAGTTTTAATACTCTTCTCAGTTTATTTTTCTACTTCACTTCGAAATCGTTTGAATATTTCAAATGAATCCGACTTATATTTCATCAGATAGATATATCTATATCTGGATAGATCATCCGTGAAAGTGATGAAGTAAAAATATCTACCTCTAGCACTTGTGCTCATGGGCCCGTATACATCAGTATGTACTAGGCCCAAGAGCTCAGTAGCTCTCTCACCTTTTTCAGTAAAAGAAAACTTGATCATTTTATCAAGAAGATAGGACTCACAGGTTGGAAGTGATTCACAATCACTGACTTCGAAGATTTCCTCTTGAGTCAACCTGTTTATCCTGTTTTTGTTTATATGACCTAGCCTACAGTGGCATAAGTAAATATCTGATACACTATCTAATCTAGGGTGCTTGCCTGTAGAATAGACTACGTTAACAGGTTGTGATAACATATACACACCATCGTTCAAATATCCATAAAAAATAGTAACACCATTCATAATGATATTACAAACTTATTTCTTTATTGAAATTTCATAATTATTTTTGGTCAGAAAGCCTATAAAAATAATATTTAAAAAAAAATAGGACATAAATGACAATCATTAAGAACAACGGTATGAGACTCAAATACAAGTTTCAAGATTTCTAATACTAGAATTGGTCTTCCATCTCCAACGTTCAGGAACCTCTCACCTTGCTCGAATCTCCTACTGACCTGCAACCCCTGCAATAAATTGTAAATATGGTAAGGGCTACCGGTATCCAATACCCAGTCAGTCATATCACAAATAAAGAAATTGCAAGGAGTTATCATATAAATACCTTATCCAGCAACAGCTTACTTCTTTCTCTGTCTGTTCTGGTCCAGGGAGGCAATGTACTGAGGACAGTTTTTTTTTCAGTGCCCCCGCTTCTTGCAAAAGAAGCATTCAGCTTGACTCTTATCGGGCTTGATCTTTCGGGTCTGGCCCTGTACTGATGTCCCAGCCTGAACTTGCACCTTCTTCATTTTTTTCTTCTTATTCTTCTTTCCTTTCTTAAAGGGTCAAGAATCAGAAGATGAACCTCTCACTAAGTTCACCGACTCCTTGTAGAGTTGGTGATCCTTCTCAAAGTTCTGAAGCAACCCCAGTAACCCGTGGTAGTTTACTTCAGACTTTGTTATTCTATAATGAGTGAGGAATGGGAGATAAGACTTAGGTAGCGAGTTCAGTATTGCATCTTTCCCAAGCTGCTCATACAAGAAAAAGTCGAGCTTGATCAAACGCTCCATCAACTCGATCATGTGCAATACATGATCAGTGACAGAGGTACCATCCCACATTTTGGTATTGAAGATGGCACAACTAGTCTTGTGCCTCTCCACGTCATTGGATGTGCCAAAGGTATCCTCCAACACTTGAAGCATGTTCTTTGGCTGAGTCATCTCAAATCTGCGATTGAACTCGTCGCTCACGACAGCCAGCATGATGCAGCGCACCGTGATCCGATCACTGAGCCACTTCTGGTAAGTGTCTCTGACTGTTCCATGTGCATTGGCAGCTGGCTCCTCAGGTGCAGGATCCGTTATCACATATAGGATTCGTTCATGCTCCAGGACTATCTTCAACTTTTGGTATCAGCTACCGAAGTTGGGTCCCACCAACTTATCATTGTCCAGCAATGATCGGAGCAATAGAAAAGTGGCCATATCTGCACAAAGGAAAATTATAACCTAATTAGTAATTGATTCATTAAACTTAAAGATTTAAACTTTAATCAAAAAGTTTCTACCATTATTTTATTCGAATTGATAGCCTCTACCTTCAATTTGAAGAATTACCCAAATTCTTTAGTGAATACTAGAATCTACTTAGACTGCACACAAGCCCAACTTTGGTTGGCCAACCCATGTACATCTAAGGATAGGTTCATAACCAATTATTTCTTTAAATAATTTTTAGTAATTTTAATTTTGCCCCAGTCCCTAATCAGCAGGCTTTGGCCTCCACTGAAAAGGTCTGGTTAGGTCCAACCATTAACATGACCATACTTGGCTCATCTAGCCAATGAATGATTAGATCCAATTTTGGTTGGCTAACCTAACCACCATTTAGAAAGATACAGTCAAAAAATCATATTATGAATGATAATTCCATCAGCCGATAAGCACCAGGCCTTTGGACCTCCAATGATTATCCGACTGATGGACCCATTATCATTCACTTAATAGAAGGCTATGATCTAGTTATCACCATAACTATTTTATTTTAAAGATCTAATAATTTTAGAAGATTTAATTGATTTAGAAGAGGAGGTCAGATGAACTAGCTTATCATGATCCTCCCACTGACTTCACCAAGTCAGCTTAAGGGAGACCATTAAAAGGGCTGGTCTAGGAGCACCTAAATCAGTCACAATGATTTACCTAGCTGACATGGGTCAGCCTGAATAGTCAAGTAATCCGATCAAAATATAATTTCACCAAGAGATCAGGTAAGTTCGATCGGTGGGAGGATCTGCCAAAGCTTGCCTTAGACACCATCAGAAATGGTCAGGTAAGCGGGCTGCCAATTAAAAATCACCGATCTGATTTACCTTAGACACCAACTGGTTTAATTAGTTTCGATTAGATTAACCTAATAGTTCGTGCTAGACCACTTAGCCAAGAATCAAGTCCATTTGGTTCTCGTTAAAGACATGGACTTGACCAACTACAACTATTGTAATTGATCTAGAGAATCCTTGACTTAATCTAAGACAACAATTGATTAGAATTAGTCAATTCTCTAATTAAGTCCATCTTTAATCTAATCTTAGGTCTAACTCAATTAATGGACCTAATTTCCACTAACCCATTAACCCAATATGTTATGGTTTGTGTCTTGGATTCTTCAATTCACAATCCTAGAACCTAATCAAACAACTTCTTAATTCTCAATTAAGTTTTGGGCTAAGGGTTGAGATTCGGCTTTTCAAAAATAATTTTCATATTTATAAAATATTTTTACAATATGGTTCTACCAACCAAGTTTCATGTTTGATTCATAATCAAAATGCAAGTGAAATAAGCATGAAACTACTTTAGATCTAATCTAAACAAGTTCATATAATTGAAACAATTTCAACTTTAAACTGCATAAATTTTTCAGACAAATATATTATGGTTCTTTGCATGAAAATTATTAACAAAAAAATTTTATTTTAGATTTAAATATCTTTTAAATCTAATAAATCATGAATTTAATTTAGATCACATCTAACAAATTTATGATTAAAGATAGATCTACACGAACTAGGACAATCTTTGCACTGTAAGGGGTAAACCTTACAGCAGGACAACCTACAGTTCGTGATTGATCTAAAAATTTTAATTTTAAATTTAATAATCAGATTATAAATTAGATCTAATCTAAAAAATAATCTAAACATATATAAATAATCATGTAATAAATAACCTAGGCTCTGATACCAATTGAAAGAACCAGATCTAGGGTTTCAGGATTAGATCTTGAAATTTTTTCAAGATCAGACAGCGAAAGACTAAAATAAATTAAAATTTATCTTGTAGAACTAAAGAATTCATAGATCTAAGATTCTATTACATGATTATTATATAGTATTAAATTAAAAATTAAAATATAAAGAGCAAGAACTACATATTGATCATATCAACATATTTCTATACTACATCTAATGTATGTAAAATATAATAGATCACATCTATTACCTTGCAAGTCAGACATTCTAATTTTACTGATCCAGGCTTAAGGATGATGTTGCAAGCCGCACACACGTCCGACCTCTAGGAGTCATCCATACGAGCCCACGAATCACAATCAGAAGTTCTGATCCAGAAAATCAGCACAGTATGCTAGTACTGTGCTGATCCTTCTTCGATGGTCGATCAGATACCTTCTTCTTCTTAATTTGGACTCTTCTAAAGATAAAAAATAAAAGAAGGAGTTTTAGATGAGGTACTCTCAGAAAACTTACAGATGGAGGAAGGGAAGAGATGAACCCAGCAACTCTAGAAGAAGACCCTCTTCTTCTTCTCTTTGCTCTAACTCAGACACCTAGTTTTGTGTCTATTAGATCTCCACACTCCAAAACTCTTTCTCCTTGATTTTTGGATACCCCAAAGGTCTCTCAATGCTCTGTGTTTCACAAAAATTTTATGAAGAAATTTATTTTAAATAGAGAGATATAAAGAGTCCTTGTCTAGGTCAAATACCTAGTCAAGGATTATCCAAACAAGGCAAGACAAGGGGCATCCAACTCTTGGACATCCCCTCCTTCTTTTTCTGCCATGGACTACCAGCAAAGGGCGCATATTATGTGCCATAAAAGTCACAAAAATCTCAAAAAAAATTTCGATAAAATTAGTTTCATAAGGAAAGAGTTTTGGTTTCCTAAAATTTTATCTCATAAAATTTGAAATCCAAACTAATTCCTACTTTGACTTGATCCACAACCATATTCCATGTAAGAGAGAAAGAGAGAAAAATTTTGGGTATGCGTGAAGATCTGAAAGAGAGGGTTTTGTCGTACAAAATAAGAGAGAGTGGGCGTGGGATAAGAGAGAGTGGGCATGGGGGGCTAAGGTGGCGCAAGGTGGAATCCTAGTCTTACTAAGATTTAATCTATGACTTGTTCAAATTTGATTTCTCAAATCAAATCAACCTAATTAAAATAGATCTTAATTCAATTAAGAACTTAATTTAATCAGATTAAATTATATTTAAATTTAATTTAATTTTTTAATCAAATTAGAAATTAGGTTGACCCAAGTCCTGATTGAACTAGGATTAATTTTTTCTTGCACTTGGCTTATCCAATAAACCAATTAGACTTGATCCAATCAAGTCCAAACTAAATCTAATTAAATTATATTTAATTAGACTTAATCTCAGCCCATTGGATTAATCAAATTAAGCCAATTAGTAATTGAATTGCTAATCGATCCTCCTGCAACACTTGCACTAGGTTAAATGTCAATCATATTGATCGTTTAACCTTAGAACGATTCTTAATCGTTGATCAACCATCTGATCGGATCATGAACTCTAATGTATATGATCTTATAGGTCAAAATCTAAATCAGTAGCATAAAAATAAATTTTTGTATCAATCAAAGTGACCATCTAGCAATGATACCCGACGGTCGGATAGGTCGAATATGTAGAACAACATCCTTAGAACCCATACGGATATAGTTTCCATATAATTCATCCCCTTGATCAAAATACTCATAAGACATCTCAGAGTTCAACTGTCAACTCTGATCAGGTTGTCCACATTGTATTTCAAAATATCAAATCTATCTGATGGATTACCCTGGCCAAGGTTTTGCTAAATTAAAATACAGCGACTCATTCTTCTCCAACTCTTAGAGTGATCAATCCTATCTTGATCACACTCCGACTTCACAAGTACTTGACTGTGCCCAGAAGCCTTCCATTACTGAATTAAAAATTCAGTTAGTCCAGTACCAAAGCACAGTGAGTTGCTTGCAAGTCACTGAGACGATCTCAGGTCTAAGGGACACTTATATCTATATCCCATCAGAGACATTCTCGATAGCAGAATGCTCTGAAGTTGGTCACGTTCAATGATGATGTACCCTTACATCTCATCTGTATTCCATACCAGTGTCTCCACACTTCTTGGTTAAGAGGACAACCAACCCATATGGCCTACAGCGATCTATGCTCGATAGAAGCTGTCGTCCTTATTAACAGCCCATCATTTGATCGTGAACAGTTTTAAGGACTAATCGATAAATTCTCTCTTTATCGAACCTAAATAGTCCTAAGGACTTCATCACAACAGCGGAGTTCATTAGAAGATGAAAACTTGTGATGAAAATATCAAAAATATATTTTATTTATTAACAAATCAATTACAATACAAGGTTGCTCAACCGTCAACAGGCTGATGATTGACATTTGGGATATATTTTTCAACATATATAGCATGACATACATGAGATTCTCTATCGTCGAAGTATAAGGAATCTTACTCATGCATTGGATCTCCTCAAGTGTGTTAGGACATATCTTCTTGGAGAGATAAATGCCATACCGAAGGGGCAATAGATCCTTTTTGGAGTTTTTCTTGCTGAACTTCTTTAGCACCTCCTCTATGTACATTCACTATGAGGATCCTACCATTCTCTTAGATTTATCTTTATAGACCTTTATACCAAGAATGTAGGAAGCTTCTTCTAGATCTTTCATGGTGAATTCTTTTGACAACCATACTTTGATCGATGTCAGTATGAGAATATCATTCTCAATCAGAAAGATGTCATCCACGTACAATATAAAAAATATGATAGCACTCCCACTGATCTTTTTGTACACACACAGCTCCTCCTCATTTTGATGAAATTAACATTTTGATCACATCATTAAAGTGAGTGTTCCAACTTCGAGATGCTTGCTTGAGTCCATATATAGATTTTTACAGCTTGCAGATCTTGTGATCACTATCACTGAATGTGAAATCTATAGGCTGCTCTATATAGATATTTTCATCAAGATATCTATTTAGGAAGGTAGTTTTCACATCTATCTGTCATATTTCATAATCATGAAAAATCGTAACCGCAAACAAAGTCTAGATGGATTTCAGCATGGCCATGGGCGAAATTTTTTTTTTGATAATTAATGCCTTCACATTGACTATAACCATTCACAACTAGCCTTGCCTTATAGGTCTTCACCTGACAATTTGAATCAATTTTTTTTTATAGATCTATTTACATCCAATAAGTACAATATCTTTAGATGGATCTACTAAGGTCCAAATTTGATTGAAATGTATGGAGTCAATTTCTGACTTCATCACTTTCTTCTATTTCTCGAAGTCTACATCTAAGATCACCTCATCGTAGGTCTTGGAATCATTCCTAATATTCCTATCTCCCATAAGAAATATTTTTTCTAAATTTTCTATAAAAATATCTAAGTACCTTTTAGGAGGATGGAAGATCCTACTTGATCTATAAGGTGGAAGAGGTACCACATCTACTGGCTCACTAATAGATTCTAATTCTTGGACTCGATGTTTTTCAGAGACCTCTTCAAGTTCAATCTTCCTCCCACTACCTCTATCTTGGATAAACTTTTTTTTTCAAAAAGATGACATGACAGTCCATAATAACATTATGATCTTCAGAAAGATAGAAATAATATTCCATGAATTTCTTAAGATACCCTATGAAATAAGTCCTAAATGACCTAGCCTTTAATTTATCTGCCTGTAGTTGCTTGACATGGATCGGACATCTTCAAATCTTGAGATAACCAAGACTCGATTTTTTATCATGCCATAACTCGTATGATGTGGTAGGAATGGATTTAAAGGGAACCCGATTCAAAAGATGAATAGTGGAAAGCAATGCATATTTTCAAAGAAAAATAAAAAAATCTGTGAAGCTCATCATGGGCCGAACCATATCTAATAGGATTCGATTTTTTCTTTTGGATGCTCCATTGACCTGAGGCATCTTTGGAGGTGTCCACCATGAGACTATACCATTATCATTGAGATAAGCGCAAAATTTTTTACTAAGATATTTTCCTCTTCAATCTGATTAAAGAATCTTTTTGAATTTTTCGGTTTGCTTCTCTACTTCATGTCTGATCTCTTTGAACTTTTCAAAGGCTTCAGACTTATGATGCATCAAATACACAAACTCATACCATGAGTAATCATTGGTAAAGGTTATGAAGTAGACATAGCCATCCCTGACCTGTACATCGAATGGACCACATATATCAGTATGCATCAAGGCTAATATCTCGGTGGCTCTTTTCCCATATCCCATAAAGGATAGTTGGTTATCTTTTCTTGAAGACAAGACTCACAAACCAGGTAAGACTCGAAAGTTAATAGCCCAAGAAGATCATCTTTCTTCAATTTGTTAAGTCTATCATCTACTATATGGCCTAGCCTAAGGTGCCACGGATACTTTTGACTAATTTTATCTCTAAGTTTCTTAGATCTACGGCATTCATAATTTGCTTGTTAATATTGACACTCACATCCAAATGCAAGTGATAAAGTCCGTCAATCAAGAAAGAATGTGCAATAATATTATTTCAAAAATAAATTAAATACATATCTTTATTGAAATAAAAATTATAATTATCTTATGCCAGTACAGATATAGAAATCAAATTTTTACTGACTACAGATATAAAATAACAGTCTTTCAAAATTAAACTAATTCTTAATGGTAGTCACAAAGGATAGGTCCTAATGGTCACAGTAGCAACTCTTGTTCCATTGCCCACTCAGAGAATGATCTCATCTTTCCTCAGCCCTCTAACTTTTTTCAAATCCTGCATAGAAGTACATAAATGAGCACTCGAATCAGAATCTAGAACCCAATTAGAAGAAGAAAAAATCATTAGATTAGTTTTAATTATGAGCAAATCAGACGTATCTTTAAATGACCCATCCTTCTTTATGTTCTTCACATTCGTCAGATAGGCCAGATAGTTTCTTCTCCAATAGCCTTTGACATTATAATGGAAATATTTTTCCTTATCGCCGACCTTCTTGGGAACCTCCTTCTTGGGCTTGCTCTTATTCTTTTGCTTCTTCGCAGGCTTCTTCTTCTTCTAAGAAGAAGACTTTTTCTTGGAGGAAGCCCGCTCTATAGTAAGAGCCATTCTCCTTGAATCTTTCAAGGTACCCTCAGCTGTCATAAATATATTCAACATTTTGGATAGGATGCTATCAATCTTATTCATATGGTAGTTCAAGATGAACTACCCATATGAATCAGGAAGAGACTAGTGGATCAAATCCACCTGCAATTTTTTGTCCATTATCATCTCGAGCTTCTGAAGCTCTTCAATGTCCTTGATCATTGTCAAATAATAATCATTGATGGACTACCCATCATGCATCTTTACTCTGAAAAGTCTATGGGAGACCTCAAAGTGAGCCGTGTGACTCTACTCACCGTACAACTCTCATAGATGAGTCAGCATATCTCTAACAGTCCTCATATCTTCATACTGATGCTAAAGATCCTTGGATATAGATGCAAGAATTTAGCACTTCGCCCTATTATCTTCATCCATCTACTTCTCTAGTGCGGCTCGTTGATTAGGAGATGGATGAGCTGGCAACACAGACGCATCCTGATCTAGAACATGGGTCAACTATTCAGAACTGAGAACAATTCTCAAGTTTCGGAGCCAATCTTTGTAGTTTGTCCTGGTCAACCTATTGGTGTCAAGAATTCTGGCTAATGGGTTGAAACTCGATATGATTATCTGTAGATAAAATAGTTTCTAATAAGATATTTGTACTTATTAAATATTTGGTCTAAAACTTTAAAAACAAACAAGGCTTTCACTATTTTTTTGAATCTTCCACACTCCTCGAGTGGAGAAACAAAAATCTATATGCAATCGAATTTTAGTGGATACTATAGTCCCATTGATCTATATATACCTCACATAACAGTTATTGATGAATATGAATCAATGAGTGGATAACACCTTGTCCATTGCTTCACTAAGCAAGATGCAATAGGTTCGATCTCTAAGTTCTGTAGCCTCACCTAACAGTTATTGGCATATTTTTTAGTTAAGTCAAACCCACTGTTTACCAACGGATATAAAGCCATCATTGGAATCCTCACCTAATAGTTATTGGTTTTAACCCTATCTTTATCCTGAGGTATTGAATATCGATAGAGTGGTTGTACCTTTTCGATGTGATCAAACTACTATAACTAGCCAAGAACGACCAACGTCAGGAAGGCACCCGCATCTCTACAATAGTGGTAGACCGCTAGATTTAATATTTAATGAGAAGATTTAGATTCAAGTCTCATCTGAATTAGCACATCAAATGTCTGATTGATCACGTTCAGATCAGCACAATCTCATATCGGACTAACCTAGTCAACATGGGTGAATACGAATGACTAAGCAATCTTATTCAATCTTTAATCGATCAAATTGATCAGGTAAGTGAGATCAGTAGGAGGGTATGCCAATACTTGCCTTAGATATCATCAAAATGGCCAGATACGTATGCTCTCAATTAAAAATCATCGATCGAACTGCCAACTTACCTTAGATACTAATTAGTCGATTAGAATCGAACAAGTTAACCAAGTGACTCGGGCTCGAACCACTAAACCAAATTTGATCTTGAGTCAATCAATTCATATTAAAATATGAATCGATGCAACCAACTGTAACTAAACTTGACTTTGAACCTCTTGGATCTAATTATAACCAACCATTGATTAGGTTCGATCAACTGCTTAAAATCGACAATAGGTTTTAACTTGATCTAATCAATTGATCCTAATTATAGTTTGATCACTCGATCTAATTTGTTCAACCTATACCCACATATAATAAATATAATTTTTAGATTTTAAAAATATTTTTTAGATGATATTTCATTGTATGCATTAATGGCTTATGATCATAAAATTTTTTTAGACTAAACCAAAAGTCTTTTATCTCATATATGTAGTTTTAGATCAAACAGCAAAATATCTATCATATATAAAATTTTTAGATCTAAAACTAAAATTACACATATCTGATACATACAAAGTCAGATCTAAAATAATGATTAAAATATTTTAAAAATATTTTTCAAAAATTGATTCGCATCAAACTAGGACAATCTTTTCAATATAGGGATAAACCCTATATCAGGACAACCTTATACCAGTCTGATGTGAATTTTTAATCATTTTAATTTTAGATCTAACATGAATAAAGATATATCACATATATCTATTTTCAAATTTAAAAGATTGATTTAAATATTTCAAAAATAATTTTCAAAATCGATCATTCTTGTGTTAGGATAACCTTTACAATATAGGAGGTTAACTCTATATAAGGATAACCTTATATCAGTACAAGATCGATATTAAATCACTCAAACTTTTAAATCTAAATAAAAAATTAGATCATACATGTTAAAAAAAATCTGGCTCTGATACTACTATTAGAAAGTAGGTAGGTTGCATGTATGCATTTCAAAACGATTTTGAAATGCAACGAAAATAGATCTAGGTTAAACCCTGTAACCTCATATGCAATAGATCATATCTATTAACTACCTGTATCCAGATCTAAGATATGCATATAATCTGAAAATAAAATATAAATAATTAAAATCAAATCTCAATACCTTGCACGAGTCGAACTACACCGCAGTCGATGATCATGGATCTAAATGGTTCTTTTAGCTGCGCATGTGTCCGACCTCTACAGATATCTACACGAAGACTTGTTCCAATCAGAGGTAGGTGATCTCTCTGAGATACTAGCTTTTTTATAGAAATCTTCTTTTTGATAGCTGAAGTAGCTTCTTCTCAAATCTCACAGATCCTCTAGAGATGGAGAAGAATAGGATGAATACAGAAGAAAAAGAGGTTGTGTTAGAGAAGAATTTTTTCTCTCTTTTTTTTTCTCATGCTTCATGTAATAGGCATCCAACTTTTGGAGCCTATTTATAAGGGACGTAGGGGATTAGGGTTTGGAGGAATCGCCACACATCTTACATGCCACAAATAAGGGGCATCCTAATTTTTTTAATGCAAAAGGGAGGAATGGCGTGAGAAAGAAATCAGATCTGATTCTTTCTCATGCACACTCCTTTCTTAATGTGTAAAGGAATGTGATGGCGCCACAAAACTTTTCATAATCCCCTTGATATGTTTCCATCTTATCCTCATTTCTTGATTTGAATCAAATTCAAATTAAGAAGGGATAAGGATGATGACTCATCACATGTGCCGCCCACCTTTCTCTGTGCCCTCTCCTTTCACGCAGAACCAATTCATGCCAAACTATTTTTTTTGTGAGATGTTATTAGCATGGAGAGAGAGTCCCAGAGAGTTAGGACTCTAGGGCTTTTTATTTTGGTTCAATCCAAATCATATTTGGTTGAACCCAAGGAGAGAATAGAACCTAAGTAAATTAAGAACCCAATCTCCTCAATCAAATCCTAATCTAATTAGAAATTAATTGAACCCAAATTCTGATCAAATCATAAATTAGTCTCTCTCGTAATCAGATTTGATCCAATCAAATGCAATCCAAATCAAAGTGAATCCAATTCAATTAGATTTGATTTGAACCTCATTGTTCAATTAAATTAAAATAATTAAAAATTTAATTACTAATTAATCTTTCTATAATTCACTAACTCTTAGTGGATTACATTAATTACAACTTTTGCTTAGGGTTAATCATCAATCATATTGATGATTTTATCCTTCAACGATTCATAATTGTTGATCAATATCTAATCAGATAAGAATCTCTTTTGTATGTGACCTCATAGGTTCCATTCTATCTGATAGTAAGATATATTATGATCTCCATCATAATATCATCGAAACTTCTTTCGATGGATTAGAATAATTTCAATTCTATCCTTCGTGGATCATTGATCATCAAAATAATACTCGATGAGCCCCACAATCCATCAATGATATCTAGCAGTATGTAGTGGCAATCCAGCAGAATGAAAGTATGAACTTCTAGGTACAATCATCATGTGATTCAGTTATTCTATCATAAGTCTCGACTAGATAGAGTTTATGGAGAACTCATCAAATTCCAACATCAGTCATATACCAGATTGGCTTGACTCGAGTTCACTTGTGAATCCCGTGAAAATTTTTTTTTAGTATTCACACTTATTTTGGTTAAAGACTTTCTGAATTGAGTCTCGTGAATTGCATAAAACTTCTCCTTTTCTATCCAGATTGATAAATTTTTTTTGAGTGCATCCTACTCCTAATAGTGAATCTAAACCCATCGTAGTCAACATACATAGCAAGGATCCGAATGGCTAGGGACCAAGTGAACGTACAGTCAAACTATAGTACTCTCGCTGCGAATAGCTAATGCACTGTAGGTCAAAAGACTATTCACATTACTGCAATATCGAAAAAATCATTGACGAGTGAGTAGACATCCAAGTAATTTTTCGTATTAGTCATGCTCAGTGCAAGTTGTTCTCTAATAACCACCGACACTCTCACCCCAATATTCCTACACTGCAGACTCGAGACTCATCTATCTGAAAGGAAGATGATCCGTGTACTGATCTAATTAGATTAATTGCTGTCCTCCATGATGATTTTTCGATCTCGAGCATTTAGAAACTAACCACTAATAATGTATGTCTCAAATTTTCAACACTTTGAGAATATATAAAATTATTTTTATTAATTTATAAGACAAATCATGGATACATAAATATAATTAAAATAAATTTTTTTATTAATAATAAATATTTTATAAGTATAAAATTAAGTTTTGAAATTATAAAATGTATCAGCCAATAATTAGCTTCTAGGACATACATCTAACAGAAATGATAGACCCTAGTGAGGGTAATTCTACTCTAAGTTGGAGAGATCAAAAGGCACACCGAGTTTGAAAAAAGATGGATTTTACGACTCGAGGCATTCTGACAAGCTTTATAAATGGTGATCTACTATATGAGTACAAGTAGTATCTGACTACTTATGCCATGTGAAATGACTTGAAAAAAAGTTTGAATGCACATCGATGACCAAACTAAGGCAGCTAGTTTGACACTTACCAGAAGCGTCCCAAATATACAATTTAGCAACATTTAAGGGAGATGTCAAATATGATTACTAAGTTGAAGTTAGCTGATCATTTTCTCTCTGATGAGTAGCAAGTGCAAACTCTAATTTATTCCCTTCATGATAATTGAGAGCATATGAAGATTAATCTGACCTATAATGAAAGCATCAAGACCTTCATTGATGTTACCCACCATGTGGAACTTGAAGATGAGTGCCTTGTAGTGGTGAGGCTTCCTCGGACTGGCTTTTATGGTCGAGTCTAGCTCGCAAAGGGCTTCAGGCTCTAAATATAAATGGTATTGAAATAGAAAAGCAAAGAAAAGGAAAAAGAAGGCGGACCTACACCTAAGAAGAACATGACTAACTATGAGGAGAAGAATAAGTGGTTTGTGAGAAAGAAAGATAAGTCCAAGATGAAGTGTTATAATTGTGGCACATTGGGTTATTTTGTTTGTGAGTGTTCGAAGCAAAAGAAGATAGCACATAATCTTGCTTCTCGATGTGACATATATATTATCAGCTCAGTATTGCTTACTGAATCTTATCCTTTATGGATTGTAGACTCAGGAGTCATAGACTATGTAGCTGAGATCGAGGAGCATTGGTAGAGTATTATTGAATCCCACTTAGAACAAGATGAATTTATGTGGAAAATAATGTTAAAGTCGAGGTCGAAGGAATTAGCACTTGCAAATTGGATTTGTGTGGTGGCTGATCTTTGCTCCTACATGATGTCCTATACGCATCCAAAATTCGATGAAACTTTGATCTTTATAGTTGTTCTTCTAGGTTTTGATTTTCATTTGAACTTTAGGTCTAATGGTGTGGACTTGTTTAATGATTCTATTCATTATGGTTCTAGTTATGTAATGAATGATTTTATTATCATGGATGTTGAATGCTATATGTATAATTATGATAATAATTTTTTTCATTACATATCTCTACTAGTAATAATAATGTGGATATGAAGGTTTAGCTTGCTAGATTAGGCTACATTGGACAAAATCGAATGAAATAGACTAGCAAAAGAAGGCCTATTGGGGTACGTCACTCTCCAAAGTAAAAATACCTATTTGTAAGCATTGTTTAGCTAGAAAAACAACTAGAAAACCATTTGATAAAATAATTAGAGCAAAATTTTCATTATGATTGATACAATCCAATATCTATAGTCCAATGAATATAAGAACAAGATGATGGACTTTGTATTTTATTATATTTATAGATGACTTTATGCGTTATGGTCATGTCTATCTGATTTCTCACAAATCGAAGCACAAGAGTATTTTAGACTATATATGAATGAAGTAGAGAATTAGTTAGAAAAAAAATAAAGACCTTAAGAACTGATCGATGGCATGAATATCTATCCGAATAATTTAAGGAGTTATTTAATGATAAAAAAATTATGAGATAATTGACTATTCCTGACATCCCTCAACAAAATGAAATTGTCGAGAGAAGGAATAGAATTTTTTTGAAAATGGTTAGATCTATGATGATACAAACAAACCTACAAATTTTCTATTAGAGAGATATATAGGTGACTGCTGCCTATATACTTAACCATATGAATGAGTATTTGAATTATGGATAGGTAGAAAATATTATCTAAGTCATTTAAGACCTTGGGGGTCTATTGCCTATGTTCATAATCCTTCTAATCAATATGAAAAATTAGATCTCAGATAAATGCATCTTTATGAGATACTCGAAATAATCGAAAGGTTATATATTTCTAGGTGAGTTGGCAGATCGAAGCATGACTGAAATTGAATTATAGGATGTCACTTTCTTTGAGAATAATTTTTCGAGCATGGACGAGATAGATAGAAATTCTCCTTTATATGAAATGGAAGAATCAAATAAATATCGATCTTTGATAAATTGAGATAAAAAAGAGATATCTTAGCCTCAAGAATAGAGTGGGAGTGGTAGAATAAGTGAATTTGTTTCATAAGAATTTTAGTTATGAAGAAGCAATTGTAAGAGGATATCCTGTTGTCATTCTAAAATTAGAGGAAAAACTTTATTAATCACTCTACAAGATAGTAATGAACCTTAGAATAGTTCATAAGGCTCTATCTTGCACTACAAAGGAACAATGAAAGAAAGTAATGGAAGAAAAAATTGAGTTTATGAAGATAAATTAAGTTTGGAAATTTATAGACCTTCCACCTAGGCGCAAAGCAATTGAGAACAAATGGGTTTTCAAGATCAAGCACAAGACTAATGGAACCATTGATAGGTATAAGGCCCATCTTATAGCAAAAGGTTATATCCAACAAAAGGATATAGACTTTGAGAAAACTTTTTCTCCTGTTGTAAAATTTTTCTTAATTTGCTTAATTCTAGACATTGTAGCTTAAACTGATTTGGAGCTACATCAAATGGATATTAAGAAAGCATTCTTAAATAGTGAACTAGATGAAGTAATCTACATGGAGCAGTTAGTGGATTTCATTATTAAAGGCCAAGAGAGTAAAGTATGCAAATTGTAATATTCTACATATGGCTTAAAACAATCATCTAGATAGTAGTATTTGAGATTCCATTAAGCGATAATTTTTTATAATTTTAAAATGACTGATAAGAATCACTGTGTATGACAAAGATTTTGTTCTTGCTATAAAGGAGTGGTTATCCTCAAACTTTAAGATAAAAATATGAGGCGGCTTATATTCTCGATGTTAAAATATATCGAGATTGTTCAAAAAAACTCTTTACTCTTTCACAAGAGTCATATATTAGATAGATTCTTGAACATTTTAATATCAAAGATTATAATCCTATGGACACTCTTATAGCAAACAACGAGTGCTTGAGCCTTGAAATATGTCCCATGACTATAATAAAAAATAATAATATCCAAAGTACCATACTCAAGTATGCTTGGAAGCTTAATGTATGCTATGATGTGCACAAGATAAGATATTTATTATGTTGTGAGCTTAATCAGTCAGTATCAATCCAATTCAGAATAAGGGCACCGGAAGCTAGGCACTATAAGAAAAACGTATATTGCCAACCAAAATATAATTTGGTTGGAAAAGATTACACTAACGGCATAAATCTTTTCCTATGAAAAAATTGGTTACTAAAAGTTCACACCAAATTTTTTCAACCAAAACAAATGGTTGCTAATAATCAATGCTGACCAAAGTAACTAGTTGTACATATTACATCAAATGTTTCACAACCAAAACTATTGGTTGGCAATGCTAAGATTTTTTCACGACCAATTATTTTGGTGGTGAATGGGTTGTCACATGCAAAAGGCATTAGATCTTTCTCGACAAATATTGACTTTTTGCGATAAAAATCTGATCATTTTATGATAAAATAATTCATCATTGAAGAATTTGTTTTACTCAGCTCAATCTATTTTGGTCGCCTTACATCTTGATTTTTTGACCAAACTAAAAATTAGTCGCCAAAGATAATTGCCGACGGTGCTTTCATGACCAAATTACCGACCACATCTTTTGGTTGGTAAAAGCTTTTAGCAACCAAATTTAGTCTTTTTGCAATGACTTTTTTGGTAGCCAATTGCATTATTTATTGTAGTGGCTGTCAAAAAAATTTTGAGATATTTAAAAGGCACTACAAACTATTCCTTTTGCTATCAGGGATCCAATTTGCATTTGCAAGGTTATATTGATGCTGATTGGGGAGTAGATATAGATGAACACAAAGTCAACGTGTGGATATATGATCTCACTAAGTAATGGCATCATGTTATGGAGTAATAAGAAATAAATCTATACAACCTTATCCATAATTGAAGTCGAATTTATGGCATGTTCAACAGCAATGCAAGAAGTTATTTGATTGAAAAGATTCCTACTACATTTAGGAATGGTGAGTGATAATAAGGGATCAATAATAGTGTATTGTGATAGATAGCAATAGTCTATACAGAAGATCTTACATATCACTGTAGAACTAGATATATTGATACCGGATATAATTTTATGAAAGACATTATAGCACAAAATACTATAAGAATTCAAAGTTTTACTGACGAACTTTTAGTAACAAACTATAAGTCTAGTTACTAAAAGTCCATATTTAGTGATGAAAATAAGAAATGATCACAATAAACTATTTTAGTTAACATCTTTAATGATGAAATAATATTTCATAACAAAATATATACCTTTTATGACTATTTTTTATTTTGTCATGAAAATTCGTTATTAAATAAAGCCTTTTAAGGTTGGAAAATAATGTCAGCACCAAAATTAATTTTGGTCAACTCTTTAATGATAATTTTATAAATTCTCACTAAAATTTATGTCTTTAGTAATGATATTTTAAAATAATTACTATAGATATACACCTATAATGACAAAACTTATGGAGTAGTCATTACAAGTCTATAGATATATTATATTGTCATAATTTTGGTGTTAATAGCGATGTTGGTCAAATTACTAGTGATAATTTTATAATTCGTTACTAAAACTTATATCTTTAGTGGTAATAGTTTAAAATGGTGATTGTATGTACACATCATTTAATGACGAGTTGATAAAATGATCATTAAAATAAATATTGATAAATTTATTAATAATAATTTTTTGATTCATCACTAAAATATATATTTTTTATGATGATATTTTAAAATAGTCACTATAAATATATACTATTAATGATGAGATTATAGATTGGTCATTAAAAATCTATATCTTTAGTATCAATTGTTATGTTTCACTAAAATTTTATATATTAATAACAAAATAATAATATCATCAATAAAAATATTAACTATAATAATAGTTGACTAATATATATATTAATCACTAAAATAAGATATAGATTTTAATTTTATATTTGGTATATTATCAAAATCAGATTAATTATCGTGAGAGTTGAAGTAAGATTAGAAGACGATAATATGTATCTAATAAGATGTGGATCATGAATTATCTATTTTTAAAAAACTTTGAAAAAAGAAGATGATTATATTTTTATTAAAAAATTAATTAATAAAAAAATATATCATAATATATTTGAAATAAAAATATTTTATAATATAAAAAGTCTTAAATAAGTATAATAGACTACAATATTATATAAGAAGCTAATGTTATCATGATGGCTATGTAGTAGGCAAATATTCAATAAATCTTAGGTTTAATCCTTATGGAGGCTTATAAAATAAAAAATATAAATGGCACAATTTTGATTTGAGATAAAATATTTTATTTTGATGGATTATTTATAAGGAAGTTTTAATCTTTTGTCATGTAACAAATCGTGCATGTTTTTAATGACTATTTTCACTTCATGACTAATTGTACCATCTTGTTGCAATCAATAAAAATTGATCACAAAAAAAGATTTTAGTGACGATATTAAATTCTTATTAAAATTTATTTTTAATCATTAATTTCTTATTAAGTCATCATCTTTTAGCTCTTTAATGATCAATTTTTTATCTTCTGTCATAAATACAATCATTACTAATATTTATCTTTAATAATCATTTATATTTTATTACTAAATATATTTTGATCATTAAAACTTTTAACCATGATATCTTTAGTGACCACCAAGTGATGAAATATTTTTTATTAAAAATTTTTAATGATAAAAGTAAAATAATTTGTGACTAAATTTTTCATTGCTAAAAATCAAAATTCTTATAGTGAAAGGAAGTGGCTATACAATATATTTCGACACATCAAATGTTGCAGATCTACTCGCCAAGCCAATAGCTAGAGATGTATACATAAAATAATTGAAATTATTTGAGCTATATAGGCTGTGATGTGAAACTTATGAATAAATATTTATTATGTATCTTTGAAAATATACTTGTATTAAGTATAATATTTATGTTATTAAATGATCATCTTGTTCATTTTTTTAATGCCCATTGATAATAACATACATATGAGCATTATATGCAAAGTTTTGTTTAACGCACATAAAATGAAGTATGTCACACAGATAGAGGTTGATCATCTCACATAGGTAATCACCTCTGGTGCTGAAAAACATGCAGAGATGAAACGTTTTAAGTATGAAAATACTAAAAGATCATTGAATTTGAGCTTAAAACTTATGTCGTCTTGATAAAAGAATCAAGATGAGATCATTATTGTATATTTGATAGAGATGGATGTCCCCACCATCTAATCTAGCCTATTTAGAAGCCACACATGAATTCTTAAGTAATAGTATAAGAGTATGCTGACTTGGAGAATTCAGGTTAGGCACCGAGGTATGTTTGAACTTAAGTCTGTATGGTGTTTTTTTTAGAAAATGACATACAAGCTAAGAAAAAAATAAATACCATAGTATGTGATTCATACTATATGTACTATGTGACTAATAAGAAAAGTAAGAGAATGGATCCATGCTTCCTCACTGTGTGAGATCTTTGAGGTTCGATAATCTCTATTGTTATCTTTAAGGACTTTTGATCATTTTTTAAAATTTGATTTCAATATTTGCTACTTTAGGATATCCCCAATGGCCACATATGATTTGGTTCAGCGGGACATGTTTAAGAAAGCAGCTGAATTGAAATAAAAAGATTCGAATAGAAAAGGAAGACTATATTTTTGTTCTATATTTATACATATATTCATCGATCGATCAGTTATGTCATCAATGGGGGAGAAGGACATAATTATGAATATATGATGGTAAAAAAAGAAGTCAAACATGCTCCTAATGCTATTGTTAATAGAGGGATCGAAGGTGTTATGATTGATGTAACAAAGTTAGTTTGAAGTATGGTAAGTATGTTAATCTCTTAGTAATGAGCTGTTAGATATCCTTAGTAGATGCATGACAAATAAGCTCTTGAATACTTACTGATCACACGGTCTATTTGTCTAGTATGAATAGATGAAAAATTATATGCAAGTGAAAAGTGTTAGTATACATCCATGATGCAATGGTAGTTTTGGATGGTTACGCAATGGTAGTTTTGGATGGTTACTTTTAGTAACCATCCCCTCCATTTAAAAAAAGAAAAAACTACAAGGTAAAGAAGAGATACATTTTGAAGAAAAAATACAACAAAAGATAACTCTCTTTCTTTTTTAGAATTCAAGAGTCTCTCTCCATTACTCCATTGTTTCTCAAAAGCTTTTAGATTGTTAAAAATTGATGTTTTCATATTGATCATACTATAGATTAGCTGATAAAACAGTCAGAGATTTGTTTAGACCAAAAGCCTGTAAGTTAGGATCGATTTAGAGTTTTAATTTGGTTCTTTATAGACCAAGATTATGATAGATCTTTAGAAGAATATGGGCTATAAAAGCCAACAAATCTAATTTCTATAAAAAATCCAACCCAATCTTATTGGATTTTCCAAACAAGCTCTTACATGAATTAGAAAAAGATATTCAAGTCAAGTAAATAATCATATTTATGGCAATAATTTTAGATGTATTGCCATTATACTCCATTTATGCAAAGATATATCTAGTTGCCAAAAAAATACTTGGTGCTATTTTTATTTGTTAAAAAAATATTTATGGAAAAAAATATAGAAGCAAGACTAATTAGAATAAATTTATTAAGCAAATTCATGTACTTTTGACCATATGTATGACATTCTTTGTGGTCGTTTATAGGCCAGGTCTAATCACACGATATAATTTATGGTTATTTTTGATTATTTAAAAATATTTAAAATAAATTCAGTTATGGAATGATGAGGATATTAAAATAATCTAAAATATGTTTTTTAAAAATTATCTTATCTTATATGCATTTTTTTTTTGGGTGTGTAATGTGCTTTTGTATGTGCCCAAACTCTAGTTATGTGTTTAATTATAGCATTCTTAAGAAGGATGTCAATAAAACCATTTCTAGTTAGGCATGGTTGGGCCCTGGAATGGGAATTAGTGATTTAGCCATTTTGGTTAGAAAAGTTTCATTTTTATTCCAGAAGAGAATGTGATGCCTCAATTTTTATAACCCAGTCCTAGCTCCATCCTAATATTTAAATCCTATTCTACCAAATTTATTGAA
This sequence comes from Elaeis guineensis, assembly GCF_000442705.2. Taxonomy (NCBI): domain Eukaryota; kingdom Viridiplantae; phylum Streptophyta; class Magnoliopsida; order Arecales; family Arecaceae; genus Elaeis; species Elaeis guineensis. Next base: position 100,876,713 of record NC_025993.2, on the reverse strand, counting down.
AACATTAATTTTATAAAAGACATATAATTATTTAATTGATTTTTCAAAAATACTTCAATTAGCTATTCCTATTGTCAATTGCGATTCCAATCCAATTCGAGTAAGCCAAACGCACCTTAAGTGTAATTATGGTTGCTAATGATGATCTGGGTTTGAATCCCATCCTCAGCTGTTCTCTTATATATATATATATATTGGTATACAATTATTTTATTTTTTAATATTAAATAAAAGAAAACAAAAGAAAACCAGCTCAGGGATGTTGTCTCTATTTTATACCAGAAAAAAATCTTTGCGCATCACGTACAGTGTAATAAAATTGACGTGGAGTACACTGTCCAATTATATTGGAGCACATAGCATACTTAATGATGAGATAGATATTTAATGTTGCTCAATTTTTTTTTTCTAATTTTCAGTGATAAAAATATCCTTTCCTCTATAGAACAAAGAAGAAACTGTATTATTATTTTCTGATACCTTGTATGATTTTTTTTGAATATATATGATGTCTTGAACTATATATATGACTTCCTATATATTTATGATATCCTGAATAATATATATGGCTTCCTGATATCTTGTATGATTTTTTATAAATGTATATGATATCCTAAATAATATATATAACTTCATATGATTATACATGATATCCTGAATAATATATATGGCTTCCTAATGCATATAACTTACTATGAATATATATGATATCTTAAACAATATATATAATTTTCTATGAATATATGTGACATCTTAAATAATATATATAGCTTCTTAATGCTTTATATGACTTCCTATCAATATATATGACATCATAAATCTAATATAACTATATATATATATATATTAAAATGAAGGCTTTTCAATGGAGAAGCTTCGTTTGACACGTAGTGTTTTGGAAAAAATAGGAGGGAGCCACATGGATAAAAAAAATATTCTCTCCTTTGACCACAGCTCAAGTGTTAGTCAGAGGACCAGAGCATGGAGCTGCTGGCCATGGGGAAGGATTCTCCAGGTGGTGGAGTTGGAGAGAAGGGAGGTGAGGGGGCGAATGAGGAGGTGTGGGGATAAGAAGTGGAGGCCAAGGAAGAGAGAGAAGGTGATGAAGGCTTCGGAGAGATGGCTATGGGTGGATAGGGAATTGATAAAGTCATGAGAGGAGTTGCGATATGAAGCTCTCAAAACCTCAACGGACCAACTCACACTGCTACACCTCACACAATTCCATATGCTTGAGACAAAATCACAATCAGAACCTAAGAAACCCCACTAATCTCTCTCAAGTGCTCTCTTTTCCACAGATCTTCGAAAAGAGAAAGAAATGAAAAGAAAAAGAATTCAAAAGATAAAAAAAAAAAAATCAAGATGAAGCTCTCAAAACCTCAAGGGACCAACTCACACCACCACAACTTGCACAATCCCATATGCTTGAGACAAAACTGCAATCGGAACCTAAGAAACCCTTTTGATCTCCCTCAAGTGCTCTCCTTCCCATAGATCTTCAAAAAAAAGAAAGAAATGAAAAGAAAAAGAAGACAAAACAACAAAAAAAAATCAATTTATGTGGGAGGCTTGGAGCTCTTAAAACCTTTTTTATTTTTTTCATTCTCAGCTATCTCAATCGGGTGGGAGGCTTGGAGCAGCTTAACAGGAAAGTTTAGACGATGAAAAAAACTTACCTTTTAATTTTTTTATTTTTTTTTATTTTTGTTGATTTTTTCTATATTCTCTCATGCTTTCTTTGAATTTTTTATTTCGGAGGAGCTTTGAGATGCGCTGATGGGAGGCTTGGAGTGGCCGAACAGAGAAGCGTGGAGGATGGCTTGGATTTTGTGTTGGATATTTATCCAATATTTTCTCCCCAGTCTTCCCTACGTTTGTTCCATCTCAGCGCTTTCAATCACGTGGGAGGCTTGGGTTTTGCGTTGGGTATTTATATATAAGAGTAAAGGGTATAAAATTTTCATCGAGTTTTAATGGGATGCGATTGGAGGCTTGGAGCTGCCGAATAGGGGATCACAAGTGCTACTTAATGCATCATTTTTTTTTTTTTGATAAGTTTGTGAGTCCCGTGGAAAGGTTTAATTGTAGTCTTGGATTTAGTGGTCTGTTCGAATCTCAGGTGAAGGTTTGATGGTAGTGTAAGCAGGGATGATTAAATATGGCACATGGAATACCACCATGTATATGCCATTGAACACTTTCAGATTTGTTTATTTTTCGTGTGATTTCCAAGTTCCGGAGCTTCGTTTCATCATCCAATCCAACGCATATTTATAATGGTCTATGATTCATGTTAAAATGGACAGTGAAGTAGAAATTGCTGGAGGAGAATGGCCGCGAGTGTAGACCTTTAAAAGACGGACTGGAGGTCAGTAAGACATGATGTTAGAGATGTTCAGCAGGTGAAAGAGACCATTGGTGACCAAACAGTTTACATGATGCTGATTTTTATGAAAACAGAAATAAAAAATATAAATCTTTTTTTTATATAAACATGATATGCAAAATAATTTTTTAAAAAAGATCTCTCTTAATATACAAGAATTATAAAATATTTTTAAAATATATATAATAGATATAATAAAATAAATAAATAAAATTAAATATTATTTTAATAAAAAAATCTTTTTCTGATGTCTTATATAACTTCCTATTAGATATATTGTTCTGGATATCATATATATTCACAGGAAGTTATATAAGGTATCAGGAAGTTATATATATTATTCAGGATGTCATATATAAATTCATAGAAAGTCATATAAGATGTTAGAAAGTCATTTATATAATTTATGATGTCATATATATTCACAGAAAGTCATGTATATTATTCTTTATATGTATTTATAGAAAGTTATAATTCTAATGGGAAGTCATATAAAGCATCAGAAAGTTATATATATTGTTCAGGATGTCATATATATTCACATAAAGTTATATAAAGTGTTAGTAAGTCATATATATTATTTAAAATATTATATATATTCACAGAAAGTTATGTATATTATTTCGGATGTCATGTATATTTATAAAAATTCATATAAGATGTTCGAAAGCTATATATATTATTTAGGATATCATAAAGATATAAAAAATCATATATATTGTTTAGGATGTCATATATATTGTTTAGGATGTTATATATATATATTCATAAAGAGCCATACAAATAATAATATTATTTTTTATTTTTTTTATAAAAAAATATTTTTATTATTAAAAATTAAAAAAATAAAATATTAAATAATATTAAATATTTATTTTATTTAAATATATTATATAATATTTTAATATTATTGAAGCATGTGTTATATTGCATGCCGTGCGTAAAGAATTACTCTCTATACCAACCTTTGCATTTCTCCCACTGTACCAGCGCATCGACCCACCGGCCCACCAGTAAGGCCTCTATAACGACGACCGTTCGATCCAGACGACCGACGGTTCAACATCCTTAAGATGGAAGGTTACAACTCGAACGAAATATAACTCACGTCAGAGATCGTCGCCATCCGCCTCGAAGCCTCTCCCCAAGTCCTCGAAGACCTGAGTTCCAATCTCGGCACCTTCCTACCCCTCCCCCAAGAAATCCTAGCCTCGGTTCCGGAGATCCGCGGGAGGCGGGCCACGATGGGTTCCAGGAACGACGCCAAGGCCAGGGAGCACGATGGAGCCAGCCCTGGGTGAGATCTCTATTCGATTCATCGTTTATTTTTTTCATAAAGATTTCGATCCTCGTTTTATCTCTTAAATCTACTTTTTTGATCGCAGAAAGATCTTTGTCGGAGGACTTCCCAAGGATACGAGCATCGGTCAGTCTCCTGTGCCGTTCCTCTTTCCTCTAGGGTTTCTTTCATATAAAGTTTTCTCTTTTTATTCCAATTAACCAAACAGTTGGGATTCGTTGCTATTATTCCTTTCATCATCGTATCATATGACTTTCTTCTCATAATTATTTATTCTTTGAGAAAAATGAAAGCTTGGAAATGTTATAGGTGCGTCTAGCTTTTTATGTTGTGGTATGATTCTTCGGTTAATTGTTTCTTAATCGAAATTTATGCCTGTCCTCGGGATGGATGCGTGTTGCTGAGCCCTAAAACCTTAGATGGTATTAATTGTCCTAAAGTTGTGTCATTCCTAATTTGGTTGTCTTTCTTCCTTGATCGCACTTAGATATCGCGAGTGTAGAATTATTCACAAATCTGGCCTGTGTTTGGTTCTTGTTTCTTCTTCTGCTGCTCTAGTGATGTGACCATCTTTCTGAAAGGTGAAATTTTGTACTCTTTCTTTCCCTTTTTTTTTTTTTTGGAATTTAGTACATTTTCTCCTGATACAATGCTTTTACTGCCTTTGTAACCCTGTTTCAATGTTAGTCATTTGTTAAGCATATTTGATGAACCAAGACTCCTGGGTCTTTTATCTCCTTTCTCAATGCAACTCTGGTGCTTGTGTGGTTATATATCACCATCGCATCCATTGGTTTGTTTGTTGCAATTTTGAGGATCTCACCTACCTTCTGGTCCTCTTTGCTGTAGTATACTCACAACCAAGGACATGATAGCCTAAAAAGCTTCAAGCATATGTTTGGGCATTGCTGTTGTGATTTGTTTCTTTCTGTTCTTCTCATCAGGAGGCTGAAATCTTCGTGTCCAATGCAGTCCTCTAAAATTGTTCCTTCCAGTGACTTTAGTTATATAATGCTTTCTGTTTGTTGATAACCCTACATCCTTTTTTTTTTTTTTCCTTTTCTTTTCTTATAAAATTTATAGGAAAGCCTAGTTCTATTTTAGCCCAAGGCATTTTTCACTATTGCTGTATGGTTGCAATTTATTTTGTCTTTTTATCATTCATGTCGTGTGTCTTAATATTCTTGTAATTTGGAAGTTCTTCTCTAGTTCTCTTAGCTTGAAACTGTGATCACCATCATGTGTGCCTTTTTGGAGAGAGAGAGAGAGATATTATGGAAGGAGAGTGTTGAAGGTCATGAACTATGCAATGTCTAATAAGCCATACAAATATAAATGTTCATGACATGCAATTTTTTTTACTGTGTAAAAGAAAATACTTATGGTGTTTTATTCCTGCCATATCCTATCCCACTCTTTCTTTTTATTTTTTATTTTTTAATTTTTAAATTTCAGGAATTGCATTTTCTGTATGTCCATGTAGGGTGGAGTCCATGTATGTGTTTCATAGATAAATGATATTTTTTATTTACAATTGTTAGATTTGAAACACTCCATGAGATTTTTTTTTTACTTAATTGACATTGTGATTTTTTGTTTGAATTGCTACATTTCCCCCTTTTTCATTGTACCATATCCTTGACACATAATAATCCATTGTATGAAATTTCTTGGCCATTCACCATGGCTAGGTCATAGTTTCTATGTTTTTACCCAATGAGGCCTATTTTAAATTTTTGGGCTGGTTCTATGAATATTATATTCTTTTACTTTGTGGATTTCATGGTTTTCTCTTGATTATGTTGTATTACCTATTATGTTTTGCATGGATTAGCATATGAGTAATTTTTGATATTTGTATAAGACTTCTATCATAATATTGAAATGTCAGGTTAAATGTTTCTAGTTTATACTGAAATTGCACTGGCTTGTTTCCCCGTAACAGCTACATTTACGAAGCATTTTGGGAAGTATGGAAAAATTATAGATCATGTGATAATGAAAGATAAATACACATCTCAACCAAGGGGTTTTGGTTTCATCACCTATGCTGATCCTTCAGTTGTTGATAAAGTAATCGAGGATACCCACATAATCAATGGAAAACAGGTAAATGCCATTTGTAAGCTCAGAATGTTATATTTAGTTTGCTTCAATTATTAATTTATTATTTGTGGTGCTTTGCAGTTGACAAATTAGTGGTATGGTGGAAAACATGTTTTGCTTCCCTCAAAATTTCATGTGGATGCATTTTCATTATATATATAAAGTTACTTGCATATTGGATGCTCAGACAGTTTAAATGAATCTTATCAATTATCTCCTCCATCACTTCTTAATAGTTTTCTACTATTTATCCTGCATTTCTAATACAAAGAAGTGTAATAATTGGTTGTAACTTTTGTCACATTTATAGGTGAATGTTAAATGGTTAACAGATGCTTGTTTCTTTGTTATGATATCATATACTTGGTTATGATGCAAATAAGAAATCCTATTTCAATTAGGAGCTTCTAGGGACATGGTTAATTTTCAGGTTTTAGGAATCCGTTGTCTATTTGGAGGCATAACTTGAGTTACACATCTCAGTTTGTGATATGAGAGTACTTGTTTGGAAGCTGTTTAAGTCTGACGAGTTTTATGTTATGAGTTTAGCTAGTTTAGTTGTTATAAGTGTTGGCAATTGTCATGAACATTTAAAAACGGGATTGCAGTCAGTTTGAGTCATTTTAAGAAAATATTTATTTGTCTTTTTGTTTTTTTGGTTTGTATGAGGAGTCCTAAGCAGCATGGGATTGGCTGGGAAATGTTCTACAAGTGTCCTAGCTAATTTAGGAGTTATTTTGATTGCTTTATGAATGAAGAAGCCATCCCTACGAAATTAACAATGTATTTTCTTTGGTTGAAGAATAGAATTTTTTCTCAATGTGGATTCTATGAAACCCTATGGGTTTTCCCTTAGTTTCTATATTTTTTGTTTGCGTTAGGCTCTTTTTTCCAACTATTTGTATTTTTCCTCTGATAGGTCATTTATGTATGATAAAACAAATCTTGAAACAACATATCTCTTATTTTCTGTAGCATTATGAACTGCAATTTGCATATAATAGTAGCCTGATCTTCTATTAATGTTAGGTATATTTATTATTTTCTGAGTTTGGCATTTCATGGATTGCCAACTCTTTTATATGTGTTAGTTACGTGCATCTTAGTTCTGTTGAAAATCTCAACTTGTTCTATGCACATGTATACAGAATGTTGCTAGGATATATAATCCCATTATTTTTATAACTAGATTGCATTTTCCAGTAAAAGTGACAGATCTTGTGAAGTTTACTTATTCTTGGACTTCAATGCTTAGAAACTAAAACCATTATTCAACTAGACTGGGTATAACAAAGAGAAGAAAACTTTGATCAGACATCGGTTTCATTTTTTTAAGGATAAAAAGCAAAAACCTTTGCATTTTATCCCGATATGCAAATATCCTCTTGCATCTTCAATTTCAGTAATGCCAATCCTATACTTTGTAGATTGTTGAAATATCGTCTAGCGATCCTTTAATTTGGGAGAAAGCTCGTCGTCGGTGCTATATGGCATATTATTTAGAGTTAGATGGATGATGTGGCTTTATTGGGTTATTTTAAAATGAAATAGAATGTGATGTGGATTTAAAATAGTCTAATCACTAAAATATCCAAGTTTCAATCTTAACTTCATTCCTTTCCCCAACCCTCCTTCCTATGATGGCTGTACAGCCCCAGTCAGCGACCCCCCGACCATCGCTGGTGAAGAAAAGAGAGGGAGAGAGAAAATAAGATGAAGAAAGAAGGAGAAGAGGGAGATGGGGGTGATGGTGCAGGAATGAAGGCAATGAAGCTTGCTCCCTCGGCCTCTCCCATCCTCGGGAATGGCAGAGTCACCATGTGGAAGACTGTCGCCAAACCTGTCTCCTTCGATAGCCTGTGGTATGGCTTCGACTGTGTCAAGTACCTCGGCCCCTTCTTCGGTGAGCCTTCGTCCTACCTGATCGGTGAATTCCTCGACGATTGTTGGTGGGACACCCTCGGCCTCTCGACTGACCTTGAGACCTTCACCAAGAACTCGGAGATCAAGATCATCCATTGCAAGTGGGCCATGCTCGGTGCCCTCGGGTGCGTCTCCTGAAGCTGCTGGCCCATAATGGCATCAAGTTTGGTGAGGTTGTCTGATTCAAGGTGGGAGCTCAGATCTTCAGTGAGGACGGTCTAGACTACCTAGGCAATCGAGCTTGATCAGTGCTCAGAGCATTCTGGCCATTTGGTTCTGCCAAGTTATATTGATGGATATGCCATTGAGGGGTATCGCATCGTCGGCGGGCTGGTCGGTGAGGTCACCGACCCTTTATACCCTGATGGAGCTTCAATCTCTTGGGCCTTGCCGATGATGCGGAGGCATATGCGGAGCTTAAAGTGAAGGAGATCAAGAACGACAGGCTGGCCATGTTCTCCATGGTGGCCCATCCTTCTCTCATTTTTTCATCTTATTTTCTCTTTCTCTCTCTTTCCTTCACTGGTGGGGGTTTGTATGGCCGTCATAGGAATAAGGATTGGAAAAAGGGATGATGTTAAGATTGGAGCTAGGATATTTTAGTCATTAGACTATTTTAAGTCCACAATACATTCTATTCCATTTTAAAATTATTAAATAAAGCCATATCAGTTATCTAACTCCAAATAATATTTCACGTGGCACTGACGGTGAGTTTTCTTTCAAATTAAAGGGTCGGTGGAGGATATTGTAACAATCTATAAAGTGTAGAGTTGATATTGTAGAAATTGAAGATGTAGAGGGATATTTGCAAATTAGGATAAAATATAGGAGGTTTTTTACTTTTTATCTTTTTTTAATTACGTGGAGGTTTGCTCACGAGATGACAGCTTTTCTTGATGAATGTTGTGTTAGGAAATGCCATCACATGGCGATTCGGTATGCATGTAGAGATTTCAAAATTTTAAACACGCAGCGAAAAAAAATTTCAAAAAATTTTCAATATCGTTCTAGGACAACTATACAACATAATGACTCTCGTTATGCCAGGACAACCTTATATCAGAACGATGTTAAAATAAATTTTTAATTAAATCTAATCTAATCAAGCATGCATATGGAGATCATATATCAACATAATTCAGGCATCTTCATATGTATAAGATTAAGATTCAAGCAAAAATAAAAATTTGATTTTTATCTTTGTATAGATAGATCTTCACTGCGATCCGATGATCCATAGATATCTTCATGGTCCGTTGAATCTACGATTTGATGATCTATGGATGTCTTCAAGATCTTTTTGAAGCCGCACAAGTGTTCGATCTCTACAGATATCCACACGAGGCTGATCTGATCATGAGATATCGATCTCATCGGGGTGCTAGCTTCCTTGCAGAAATCGCTCCTTGGATTGTCGAATATTTGATATCTTTGGATTATCTTCTCAAGAAAATTAAAGAGATCTATAAGAGGATCAAGAAATCAGATTTAATCTGATGTCTTTTCTCTCTTTTCTCAAGAGAAAGAGGAAGATCTGAAAAAGAAGAATAAGAGATCTTTTTTTTTTCTTTCGGTCCAACTCTTGGACTGATTATGGAGGAGAAATCATGTCCAACTCTTCTATGAAGGAGAAGATATGTCCAACTCTTGGACATCTATAGAGGAGAAGGGGAGAGAAAATCATGTCCAATTTTTGGACAAAAGAGAGAGAGAGGGAGGAAGAAGATATTTTAACAACGAACTTTTGGTTGTAAGAAAGAAAGGAGGAGCCCCTAACAACCTTAGAGCCCCATCCTTTCATCCTTCTTTTGTGCGCCACAACCTTTGCACACCATCCTCCTTTTTTCTTTTTTCTTGCACACCCCAAAAGGCTCTCAAATCACCGTGTAATCCCTTAAGGAGGTGCCCCATGTTATCCCTTTTAACTCGGGATTAGTTAGGGTTTGTATGAGGTTGGTTAGAGTCCTTAAAAGAGGACTCTTCTCTTTCCACCGCCCCATCTTTTTTGCGCCCCACTTTCTCCATGCTAAATTTGGTTGGACGTCCCTCTTGGGCGTGTTGATAAGGAGAGAGAGTCCCAGTCTGGTGGGACTCTGATTTTCTAACAAAATTTCAATCTGATTCGAATCCAATTCGAATCTAGTTTGAGTCAAACCCAATTAGGAATTAAGTCCAAATCCTATTTGGACTAGGAAACCCAAATTAAACTAAATCCAATCAGATTAGATCTGATTTAATTTAATGTTTATTTGATCAAATCAAATAATTAGCAATATTTGTAATTAAGTTCTTCTATATCTTACTGACTCTTAGTAAGTCCTTCATGTAACTTTTACATGTTAGTCCAATCATCAATCAAATTGATAATTGAATTCTTTTGCGATTTGAAATCGCTATTCGACATTCCGATCAGTCAGGATTTCTTTTGTGTGTGATCCTATAGGTTTTATTTTATCTGGTTGTGAGATATATTTTGATCTTCGTCAAAATATTATTGAAATTTCTTTCAATAGATTGGAATCATTCCAGCTCTGCCTATCAAGGATCATCGATCATCAAGACCACACTCGATGAGTCTCACGATCCATCGGTGATATCTAGCAGTATGTAGTGGCAATCCAGCAGAATGGAAGTAATGAACCTCTAGATGTAGTTACCATATGATTCACTTCTTTTATCGTGAGTCTCGATTAGACGGAGATTATGGAAAAATCGTTAAATCCCATCGTCTGTTATATGCATGATTGGTTCGACTCGAGTTCACTTGTAAATTTTTGTGAAAATTCTTTTTCAGTATTCACACTTGTTTTGATCAGAGATTTTTTAAACTCGATCTGGCGAGTCGCATAGAACTTCTCTTTTTTCTACTGAGATCGATAGATCCCATGTAGATGCACATCCTATTCTTACAATGAATCTACTGCAGCCAACATATATCTCAATGCTCCGTATGGCTAGGAGATAGAGTTATGGTGTAGTCAAATTACAGCAATCTTATTATGAACAGTTGACCGCAGATCAAAGAACCAATCACACTACTACAGCATCGAGAATGTCACTGACGAGTGAGTAGACATTCAAGTAACTTCTCGTGTTGATCACGCTCAGCATCTTTGTTCCCTAACAAGTGTCTGCACTCTCGCTCAGTGTCTCCATACTATAGATTCGAGACTCATCTATCCATAAGGAAGCAATCTATGCACCAACCTATCTGGATCGATCAGCATCCCTGTGATGATCCTATGGTTGGGAGTAGTTTATGAATTAACCACTAATGATGCATGTCTCAAATTCTCAACTATTGAGAATATATGTCATCATCTTATTAATTCATTAGACGATTCATGGACATATACACTACATGAATGGTGACTAATTGTCCTAAATAATTAGGTCAAATACGAAATTATGTCCTAAAAAGAATTAATATGTCAGTCCGATTGGCTTCCAGAGCATACATCTAACATGTTGAAGGCTTAGATTTTTTACTAGCATGAGCTTTTTTTTGATTCAAATAATGGCTTCCTGCAGTTATGTTGCTTCTCTCTAAACTGCTTGACTAATTGCTCTTGAAATAGCAATACCTTTGATGAAGTGTATTTGCCTTTGTATATAAAGACTTTTTGTTTGTGCACCAAGTAAGTCGTCATGAATTGTTCATCCTGCTACCTTACGAACTTGTGCTTATGGATTATGGCCATGTGCAACTAATCTCCAATATGTTGTGAAATTCAGAGTATAATTTTTTGCCTTGATTACCTTAAGCTGTCCTTGACCCATTGTTGATTCTACTAAATGAGTTGAGTTGTGTTTTGTTGATTAACTCTTAGAAATATGACGCTTCAGAATTGTTTGAATAATGCATGTATTTGGAAGGTTAGTCTGGCCTGCTATGCTAGGGGTTACATAACTAAGCGGCAGGACAATTAAGTTATTGTACAACTGACTGTTGTTAGAAAGAGATTGTAGGTGAAGATTCAGACTAGGTGACAACAACTTCGATGATGGGAGTACTTGCAACTGACTAGAATCCCTGTATGTCAAAGTCCATGCTTCTTTCTCCTCTCCTGATAAAATTAGGTGCACCCTTCTAGTCTATGATAAAGTGCTTCATGCACATCAACTGAAACAATGGAAGATGCCTATACTGCTTGCTGATTGGGTGTTGTGATATGCCTTTTTCTTTTTCTTTTCTTTTTTTAAAAATTTGCTGGTTAAGATTTTCCTGTTTCCCTTTCAAGTTTGTTTCTAGCTTGATCATCTTCAAGTCTCTTTTATGCTATTTTGTTTCTTATGTATGTACTTCAGTAGCTAGTGTTGGATGCTGTGTTGTGGGAGGTAAAGTAATATTTCTGTGATTTCAAATATTTAAACACTTGGTACTTGATGAGTTGTGATGTACAGGTTGAAATCAAAAGAACCATCCCAAAAGGCTCTTTGCAATCAAAGGATTTTAAAACAAAAAAGATATTTGTTGGTGGGATTCCATCAACAGTTACAGAAGGTAATTTTGTTTTTATATTATGTTCTTTTGAGCAAACATTTTGCACTTCCTGGATGCTTCTATTGTTTGCTGCTCATTCTTTATGGTCTTTTACCTATTGATCAGATGAATTCAAGAATTTCTTTTCAAAATATGGGGAAGTGGTAGATCATCAGATTATACGCGATCATGCGACCAACCGCCCTCGAGGCTTTGGGTTTATTATATTTGATTCTGAACAAGTTGTAGATGATTTGTTAGCAAATGGAAATATGATTGAACTGGCTGGTTCCCAGGTGAGTCTTTCGCAGCCTTATATGAAGGATATGGCACTGAAGGCGATTTTGGTTTGCCCCCTGTCATGCACTGTATTCTGTTTCATTTTGGTTTATGTGCAACACAGAATACTATACAGTTATTATTCTTAATATAATTTTGGTTAGATCACTATTTTTTGTTAGATTTATTATGTTCTTAGGTTTAGGGTTATGATAGGTTCAAAGATATTCCTCAGACAAGGCTTACTAGACAGTTTGTGTAACAGGAACTAGGTTAATGCTGTTGCTTTGTTGTAGGTGGAGATCAAGAAGGCTGAACCAAAGAAAGCCTCAAACCCACCGCCGCCTGCATATGGTGGTGAACCTAGGGCTCGTTCTTTTGGTGATCGCTTTGGTGATTTTGGCAACTCTTATAGCAGTTTTGGTGGCGGAGGATTTGGTCCAGCTTCCTATAGGAACCCTGGAGGTTTTGGTGGTAGGTTTGGTGGTTATGGTGCTGGTGGCGGTGAGTTTGGTGGTGGATATGGTGGTTTTGGTGGAGGATTAGGGGGTTACCGAGGAGAATCTTCTTTTGGTTACTCTAGTCGCCTTGGATCATATGGAGGGTTTGGTGGGGGATATGGTGGAGGCGGCTTAGGTGGCTATGGGCGTGGTGACGAGGGCTTTGGTGGTTATGGAGGTTCTAGCTATGGTGGTGGATATGATTCTGGCTCAGGTACCGGTTATGGTTCTGGTGGACTGTATGGTAGTAGGGCAGGCTATGGTGGTGGTGCTGGTCGATATCACCCATATGCAAGGTAGAAAAGAGGCCATTTCTTCCAGTTAAGCTTTGTTGTAGACATTGTCACTACAGGTTTCACTAGTTCCTGAGATGCAAAGTTGTGCCAGGTTCAGTAAATGCTTTCTAGTAGATGCTAGCTGGGTCTGTCAGAATGTTGAGCTCAGGCTTGCTAGTTTGCTGATTAGAGTGCTATCAGTTATGTAATGTTTGGAGACCAGAACTAGATGTTCTATGTTGTGTTTTCCGTTTGCTTGGTACTTTAGACTCTGTAGCTTGGTATGCACTCTGTAGAATGCTATAGCATCTATTAGGCCTTTATAAACGCCCTTTGGTTCTTTAGTTTGCATTGTGGCAGAGCTAGATTCTATAGTGTGAAATTTCGACATGTTGGAATGATGCTAATTTCCATCTGGGTTTGGTAGCTGCATCAACCACTGAACAAAAGCTGTTCGTCGTATTTCAATTTAGATGTTTTAGAGAGCAGCATTAGAGCAGCATTATGTTGACTGTGGCTTCTGTTTTGTTCTGCGTATGTTGCAGAAGGTTTTTTTTTTTCCTCCCTTCTTTTTTCACTTTTAAGTTTTTTTGATGCCCTTCCCAAGAAATGGCTTTTATTGTATAGCGAACGTGCAAAGTAGTTTACTAGTTTCGACTTTTTTTTTGGAGCAGGGCAGTGATTTAGGTCACTGCACAGTGGAAACAAGAGTTTCCATTTGAGTATGATACCAGCTAGTGGACCTAGAGATTCATTCTTGACAGATGATGCAACAAAGGATCTGGTGATCTCATACAGAACAGTAAGTGATCATCTGTGTCGAACAAATATCAGCATCCACCAAGAATGGCATCTCCCTCCAGTTGATACTCCGGTTTCTCTTCATATTTGATGTGCGCTGTACGATTTTCAGCATGTCTGTGCTATTCAGTCTGTGGAAAAACAGTTGCACCCTCTTGTTTGTTTTTTGATAAAGTTTTGAATCTTTTGGTCTGCTACCTTTCTTTAAGTTTTCTTCATCGTTTGGATAATCTTCACTTTTTTTCTAGAAAAGTAATTGTGTTGTAAAGTTTCTAGGAAATGTGTGTTTTTTTTTTTTTTTTTTTTTTTTAAGTTCAGTAGTTTGAGCTAGTGAAGTCACAACCACCAGACTGCTGGTAACATACATCGTTCTATCAAAGTTCTTATCATGAACAATGATTTATAGGGATTCTCTACCCTTGTTTTTCCCCATGTTCTGTTGCTTGGTTGGATTATTTGTTAACGAAAACGTAATGGCTCTTCTTCTATATACAATTTGATACATATTTTAGCTTGTCAGGTTCTCTGAGCTCATGATGTACCGGCTAATATGTTACTTGATTGATAGGACTGAGTTTTCATACGTAACCCTAACCTTTACTTGATTCAAGCCTGAACTCTTGGGGCCCTCTGTTGGACAACTCTGATATTAAGATGACAGCAATCAGTTGTATGTTCTCTTGTTTTCCTGCTGAAAAATACTGTTAAATTACTTATTTTTGAAAATCATGCTATCAGTACTGTTAAATTACTTTTTTTAAAAAAAATCATGCTATCATTGTGGCATTTTAATCTTACATTGATGATATTAAGTTGTCAGAAAAGGCCTGCACCCTCTGTTATTTTGTTTTTTCTTGGATCTGATTTTGACAAGATCAAGTAATCAAAACTATAGCTGATCTTGGAATTAGGCAGATCCTGGCAACTCATATCCCTGCACATGCTTGTTTAGTAACGCATGGTTAGTAACACTTGGTACTGGCTGGAACTCGAAGGTAAGATCTGGAGGTCGGGCATGTGCCCTCCCCGAGTAGAAATGGGAAAATCGGTTGCCATTTGATAGAGCTGATCAAAATGTGATATTGATCTAACCAGCATTACTTGAGAAAGATGGCATCAATCTTGCTCTGGCATGCAGAGTCGCCCAAGATGTGTTCCATGGAAATTCATGTTGGGTGTTTCTATTGTATATGGTAAGAGAGAGAGATTAGTTGCCTTGCTTCATGTTGCATGAATGCCAAACTAATAATTGACGTTGTGCTCTGGCATTGCCTCCAGTTTACGTTATTGCAGCAAATCTAAATTGTTCCTATTAAAGACATTCTCAAGCCAAATTTTTCATGTAGGATATGGTTCTCCAAATTTTGTATTTTAGCTGACAAGCTATATTACTAAAGTACTTAATTCACTCTTTTGTCAATGAGAAAAACAAAAGAAGCGCATCATCTACGACTGTATGTTATAAATTATTTTTCTAATTGTATGGCGAACACTATTGGACAGGTTGTCACTTGGGGCCCTTTCCATCGCGGGATATTTCTGGTCGGGATTGGGTCTGAACTTTGTCCCATATCCTAACTTTCCAAAAATTAGATTGGGTCTGCATATGTTAAAACCTTTATGCTATTTGATGCTTCCCAGGTTTGAACCTGGTTCAGGTTCCAAGCAGGTATAATGAATGATAAACTCGATTCTCTTCTTGCCCTAAATGCAATTCGAGCGTGGCATATATGTATCTAGTGTATGGTTAGTGAATATCATAAGATATATGAAGAGTATATATTAAATTTGATTAAATCATCTATATTGAGTGTGTATGTCTTTGTATTGGCTTTAGTACACTTTACCTAGGCTGGAAGTTGGCCTGAAGGGTTCTTAGGGTCAATTGGTCCTGTAACCGAACCTGGGGATAAGCTGGCCATAGATCGCTGTGTCTTATTGACAATGTAAAGTTAATGGATTACATTCAATGATGTCACTTTGCATGGAGATGATAAACCTACGCGAATTGGGGATCATGTTTTTTTTTTATTTTATTTTTTGTTTTGTTGGTTCGGCATTCATGAAGCCAATTAAGTTCAAGGTTTTAATAATCAGGTATATCGTCATAACTGACCCTACCAGAATCCTTATTGGCCAGGTTACGCTCGCTATTTTTCTCAAAAATAAAAGTTTTAGACTTCAGACATTTAAATAATAATTATTAAAGCAACTAGTGGAATGCAATTGCAACAGAAAATAATGGCTAATGATAAAAAATAACATTATCTTTTTTTCACCTTCCGCTGAATCCAAAAGATATTATTTTTAAGACCACACAATCAACGGACAGAAATTTGATAAATAAATGAAATATTTTCAAATATTTTATGTGAAAATGTACAGACAAAAATAACAATCATTATTTTGTTACTAGTTTTATAGGACATGCGGTACACATCTCTCCATATAAAGGATATTTTAAGACGCTGATAACATTATTTAAAAGAGAATAAGACCATTAATGGTGCTTTTTTTTTTTTTATTGGTGGTGAGAAAAGAGCAATTTATGGTGGCTACGATTATTTATATTGGGCCAATACTCTTTTGAAAATCCAAAATATAATGATCATCATCTTCATCAATTTTCTAAAGTAAATGATGCTCATCAAAAACTAAAAAAAAAAAAATTACAAACTAAGAAAATATAAAGAGAGCAAGAAACGTATAAATAAAATAAATCGATGAATTTATTAAGACAATCTTTGGGGCATCTTTGAACTGAAGAATAATATCATGCGCAATTTACTAATGCCATCGTATCTTATATAGTTTTTATGCATTCTAATAATTTCTTCTAAACTTCCCTAATTCTTCTCTTGGCTTATGGGGTCGATGGATTGTAGTTCGACATAGGCTGACATGGGTAGGGATTTAGAGCCGGTAGCTGTAACATATAATATATCGTTCCTACATTAAGGGGAATTAGAGTCCCAATACGACATCATATCCATTTCTGAAAGCGAGTCTTGGAGGATGGTTAAAGGCATATTAAGATTATAAAATTTTATCAGGTGATGTTTTAAGAATCTGAAAGTTTTCAATTGGACTATTGGCACAAAAGTATAATCTTTAGGATTTTCAGATAACGTAAAATTTTCAGTATTATTATTAGTGGGAGATATGGAATTTTTCACTTGATGTTTTGGTCAGGTTGCGCAGAGATGTAACTTTTAGAGTTGGAGGATAACAGAGTGTTATAACAATTAATTTGAGGATAATGGACTGTTACAACGATAAATAACACATTTTCAAGAAGGGTCATCGTCCTGTGACATATTGATGCCCCTTCTCTCAACTATTTCACAATTCCGAATGTACATTAACTACATTCAAAAAAAGTCTAATAAAGGAACTGTGGATGGGGTGCCTCACTTCTTTCACTTACTTTCAAAAAAAAAAAAAAACACATTTTAACTGTTATTTATTCCGTCCATTATTAAATCTCTCTATTATTTAGTGCTAATAATGTCATTATTATTTTTGAAGAATCCATTCCATCAACTCTAAACTCCTGAAAGAAAAATTCAACATCAACCTGCAAATTCTAGAGTGCAGCATTAGTACATGTCTCCAAAAACTAGCGATTATGTCATTTTTTTTTAAATTGTTAGGTATATGTATGGTCTTCATTTTAATTAATTTTGAAGAAAAATTATTAATTGAAATAGATTTATGGATCATCAATAATTTATTAATTTAAAAAATTAAATATATTATAGTGCTTATAAATATCATATATAAAAAAATAAAAAATTATATTATGAGTGATCTATGAGAATCTGATCCAATTAATAATTTCTTAATTTCAGGTTCAGATACATTTTTTTTTTTCATCGACCGGGCACGCGCGGAATTCTCTTACAACATATCGGCGGAGGGCCCAAACCGTAATTACCCGCCCCTGTTGATTGAAACACGTACGAGGCACGTGCGATGTACCACTCTCCCGGTTATTGTTATTATATTATTATTATTATTTTGGTTCCGTTGGAAATCATGAACCCTGCGTAGGGTTTATTCGTTTCTTTCCCCCAGTCTCCGCCCGCTCCTCTTTGCCACCAAACGCCGATGGCTGCTCGGAAACAGCAGGCAGCGGCGAAGCCACCGAATACCAATTCCCAGAAGAACGAGAAGAGACGGTGGAAGAAGGTCGAGGAGGAGGAGGACTCTTCCAAACCTCCCCAAGAAATAGAATTCCTCGACGGCGATTCCGCCTCCGAGGAGGAGGAGGAGGAAGACGGAAGCCAAGCGTCCGACCTCGACGACGAGCAATCTCGATCGGACGTCTCCTCTGATGGGGATCCCTTCACCGATGACTTTCTCGGAGGCAGTGATGGTTCCATCTCTCTCTCACACACACATACATACACATTCTTGTGTTCTTTTTCGTTGGGGGGAGAGGGGCTTTAAGGGTTTGGGGACGGGATTAATTGCCATTGTTTATTGGGTTATTGCAGAGGAAGGAGAGGAATCGAGGTCAGAGTTGGACGAGTCTGATTTAGAGGCGAAGTCGAGAGCGATTGATGAGGCGAGAGCGAGGGCAGAGGTGGAGGCAGATGAGGAGTTGAGGCTCAATATAAAGGAAGAGTCGGATGAGTTCAGATTGCCGACAAAAGAGGTCATCTTTAGTAAATTTGCTTCTTCTTTTGCCAATATCTGGCTTAATTTTGGATTTATTAGCTCATTTTTGTGGGAAATATTGCTTTCAGGAGCTCGACGAAGAAGCTCGTCTTCCACCAAACCTTCCAAATCTCCAGCGGAGGATAAAAGAGAGTGCGTAGGATTGATCTCCAATACTCTGAACTTTCAAAGTTGCATTTTTCTTTTTCCTGATAATTCTCAAACGGTTCATTTGCTTTTTTGTTGATTGAATTCTGCTGGGTTTATTGTTTGTCCAGTTGTCCGCGTGCTCGCAAATTTCAAGACTCTGAGGCAGGAGGGTGCCTCTCGGAAGAATTACATTGATCAGCTTAAGGCGGACATAATGGCTTATTATGGCTATAATGAGTTTCTAGCTGATACTTTCATTGAAGTATGTAGAAGTTCTTTCGTTTCTCAATCAATGTTTTCTACAATTACCAATTTTCTTGCCTTTTCCATTGCTTTACTTTGTCATTTATTTTCTCTTAGATGTTCCCAGCTGTTGAGCTTATTGAATTACTGGAGGCTTTTGAAAAGAACAGACCTGAATGCTTGCGTACAAACACTTTGAAGGTATTCATTGCATATTTTTTTGGTTTAATGAAAATATGATTTTTGAGATGGCATTATGCCCATTCATGCTGTCTTTAAATAGATAATTTTCATCTAGCAAGTTCGATGTAGATTTTAACACTGTTCTTTTTAGTTTTGTATAAATTACTTATTTAGCTGTATGTGCTTAATCACTCCATATTTTGTTTTTGGTATAGACTCGGAGGCGGGATCTTGCTGGTGTTCTAATAAATAGAGGGGTGAATCTAGATCCAATAGGGAAGTGGTCTAAGGTACAAATAGTTGTCTAGTTGTTTAATTTGCACGTATAAGTTTGTTGCTGAGAGTACAAAGAACCATTCATGATATAAAAATGACAGGTTGGGCTTGTTGTGTATGAGTCACAAGTGCCTACTGGTGCAACACCTGAATATTTGGCAGGGCACTACATGGTAATGTTGTAACTCCATAATGATCTTATTATATTTCTTAATCAGTGTTTCTGGATTTTCTTGAGGAAGATGATTAATATTTTAAGGCTAATATTTGTGCAGAGACAAGCTGCAAATTCTTTTTTACCTGTTATGGCTCTTGCTCCCCAAGAAAAGGAACGAATTGTTGATATGGCGTAAGATGTTCTGGTCCTATGCTTGAAGAAAGTTGTTTATTCTTGTATCAGAGAACTTCGTTCCTTCATTCAGTTAACTGCTATTCATTGCAAATGACAACTCTAATTACATAATTGCATAGAGCATGGCCACTTTAGGTTTTATCACAATCAAAAAAATAAATTAGAAATATCGATCAGTCATTTATGATGACTCAGACTTATGGGTAGAAGTTAAACTGTGAATCAATTGTGAGCCAATATTCTTTATAGGTGGTGATGTTGTAACTAAATTCTGGCCCCAAAAATATAATTGTTTGCATGCGGGCTATGTGAGTTTCATATCATCTTTGTCATTTGCAGTTCTAACATTGTTTGGTAGAAAAGGTAGAACTTATTATGATATGTAACCTGAGAACAATGAGGATCTTGAATCTAATTCTGGCAGAAGTAGGTATTTGGTCACTTTAATAAGAAAGACATCTGTGTAAGGAAAGATAGTTTATCTAAACCTTGCAGGTTGCACTTTGTTTAATCAAGCAAGGGGGTTCAGGCTTTTTCTCTCAAGCTTATTACTTCCAAGCTTCAAGCTCCAATACACCTTTATAGGCAAAGAATAATCATAATGTTGATTTGCAGTGATAAACTAAAGAATAAAGATGTTCCCAAGTAACAAAATAATGATGTGCTTCTAAGCAAAAGCTCCTATAGCTTCTTCAAACTAGTCAATTTCTATGAAGCAAAGAAACTAAACCCTGAAACATTAACTTAAAAAAAAAAAAAAAGAATGGAACCTTTGAGACATAATCTTTTTGGTGATAATCTGAAACGGTTTGTGCTTGCTATAGTATCTGTCAAGAAACAGTTGCAGCTTTGGTTCCTTTTTTGCACTTGGCTGGCATCTTCAAGTGCCCTGAAGTTGTCGTTGTTCATGTGGTTGTTGCAGTAGGAATGTATTAGTAATGGGACACTGTTTAAATATTTTTAAATCTATAAGTTGATAATTCAAGGGGTTGAGTATTATCATTCATCTTGAACAAGATTGGTTGCTTTATTACTATTTTTTCTTTAAAAAATTTCATTTTGAAATGTTACAGGTTAGTTTTGTTCCCCATTTTTGTGCTTGATAATATTATTGTATGCTCCTTCAGGGCTGCTCCAGGTGGTAAGACGACATACATTGCAGCTCTTATGAAGAACACTGGTAAGTGCAACTTATATCCTACTTAAGTGGTTCCTTCCCTAACCGATATACTTGAAATTTGTTTTGCCGATCTTGTTTACCTTATGCCAGATGGCTTCAGGGGGGGTTGGTGGGCCTGGGTCTGAAATTGCCACCCTAGTATTTAAAACAATTTAATATCAATGACATTGAAGCGCCTGTGATCTTCTAATCTGAGTTTCCTTTTTGTAAACAATACCATGGTGACCAAATTTCCTTAAGAAATGTATAAGTGGATCTGATGCTAATCTTGATACTTCAAAAAGGAATTTGTAATTTGTAACTCACAACTTAAGAAGATCTCATACAGACCTTCCTTATGTGCACATTTTCCCATCTTTCCTACCTGAGATGTAGCTACTACATATAATGATCTGCCTTTTCTATTCTTTGCATATTAATTGATTAGTAGGCCGTCCCATAACCTATAGCTGTACACTCTAATGGTTGATTAGACAGGCATGTTATCAAATCAATGTTATTCTGAGCTAACACCGACCTTTTTATTTCCAAGCTGTGAAGCTTGCCTCTACTTTGTCATTCTTTATTTCATTGTGCATTATCTATAGTTTTTGAATGTTTTCTTGCAAATTGCTTTAATATTCCAGGAGTAGTTTATGCAAATGAGTACAAGGAACCAAGGCTCAAGTCACTACTAGCCAACATACATCGTATGGGTGTGACAAACACTGTAGTATGCAACTATGATGGGAAGGAGGTTAGTCTTTGGACAAATTTACCTTTAATGTGGTACTGAGTATCAGCTGTATGCTGTTGTTTCTTAACATGAATTGCTGGCTGATCTTCTCTATTTAGTGGCTTTTATGCTTTGTGCCTTTTCTTAAAACTAAATGAATTGAAATTTTTAATCTCTGATTTTCTAAGGGTGCTCTTGATTGATGTATTTTGTTAAATTTCATGCTGTACAAACCATATTCTTATTTTCATTTAATCAATATTTTTTCAAAGAAATGTCTCTGCTTATTTTTCTAGGTAACTTGAGTGGATTTGGGTTCTTCAATTTTTTGTCGGCATAGATCATTCATCGACCTGGTATCTTTTTGGGTGTTCTTGATTGATGTATTTTGTTACATCTCATGCTATACAGACCATATTCTTATTTTCATTTGATGAATGTATTTTTTTCAAAGAAACGTCACTGCTTATTTTCTTAAATATCTCAAGTGAATTTGTGTTTGTTGATTGGTTGTGTTGGCATAGATCATTCGTCGACCTGGTATCTTTTTGGGTGCTTTGCATTTGCATGCTTTCATCTGTTTTTTGATGATGAAAATGGTTTTTTGGATATAATTTCTTGTTCAGTAGACCAAAGTATTGCAATAATTACTGAGGATTGTTTTTGCTGAATACAAGACATAGAGCATTGATTAACCAGAGAATTGAAGCATTATTTATATGTGGTATCTTTCGAGTTCAGCTACCGAAGATCCTTGGATTAAATTCTGTTGATAGAGTATTATTGGATGCTCCCTGCACCGGCAGTGGGGTGAGTTTAGCAAGTTACCTTTATCACACAGCATGGAGTTCCTTGTTTTTGTATGAACTGTTCAACTAATAAGTGCCTTACCTCTTTGTTCTTTAAAGACTATATGCCCAGATCAACAATCTATTAAAACATCCAAGTCCATTGAAGATGTACGAAATTGTGCTTTTCTTCAAAAGGTAAATTTGCATTTTCTTTAATAGGTGATGTTTCTTTGACACTGCTGAAAATATCAGATCTTGCCTTTCTCCAATTTTTGGGATTGAGACTTGATTGACATTTCTTTTTTTTGTTATCGTGTCCAATGAAGCACTTAGCAATGGTGATATCCCTAAAAAGGCTCGTCATATGTTCCTGGGTTGAGCTTAGGGCTTCTCTTATTCTAGTTTTATTTGATTAAATGTTTTTTTACGTTCCTTTAGATGAAGTATGAACATTAATCTAGATTCTAGAGAACCTAATGGTACTTAAGGTTCATAATATTGAAACTTATGTTCATGTCATGCAAATTAAATTATGTTTACTTGTGTAAACTACTACCTTGCGCACACACTGAGAGACAAAGAGTTGTCAAAGATACAATAATACATGCTAACATTTGCAAAAGTGACCGAATTCTTATTTTCTAGATATTTTTAATGTTGTTTTTTTAGTTAAAAGAATAATTGATTTGTCTAAACAAATCACACATTCCTTATCATGTCTAATGTTCTGGCTGATACTAAAAAACATGAGATGTACACCATGCTGACAAAAGGTCTCTGTTACTGGACTAGGATTAATCCGTTCTGTAGTGGAAAAAATGATATTATTTCTCTTGGGCTATTCCATGACTTTCTGAAAAAAGTATCAGCTGTTTACATTTGTGAACAGTCTCCCTTGTTTTGTTTAGCAGGTGAGGGATTCATTTGGGACCTATTACCATGTCACCTCTCAAAACCATCTGCTTGATTTCCAATTATCTATTTATTTTTTCATGTATATTTTCTAATTTATGTTCTTTGAATATTCAAATTCAGACGGGCTATTATATAATAGTCTCCTGATTGTGTATTAATATTTTTTGCAGCAACTGATTTTAGCAGCAATTGATTTAGTGGACGCTAATTCCAAATCAGGAGGATTTGTAGTCTACTCAACTTGTTCTGTGATGATTCCGGAGGTTTGTATAAAGAACATGAATGCCTCCTCACTGAATCAAAATTCAAGATTGATGTGTTATCTTTTTAGGGCATTCCTTTATATTTTGTGCAGAATGAAGCTATTATAGACTATGCACTCAGAAAAAGAGATGTCAAAGTTGTACCATGTGGATTGGACTTTGGTCGCCCAGGGTATGTTAATTTATAAGCATTTAATAAAACTTTATGTTCATTATATTCTATTAATAATTTGAACTTTATTGCAAGTTTCCTTTTTGTCCAGATTCATACGCTTTAGGGAGCATAGGTTTCATCCCTCTTTAGAAAAAACAAGGCGGTTTTATCCCCATGTAAACAACATGGAAGGATTTTTTGTGGCGAAGGTAAATGATTTTCTAAATTATATCCAGTGAAAAAATGTTCAACTCATTTTTTGGTGATTTATAATTTTAAGGATGGTATCTTGTGTTATTTCATGCTTGTGACAACATACAAAGTTGACTGCTTGGCTATGAACTACATCTGTGCTTTGCCCTTGATATATGACTTGGATTCCATAGGGAGCATGACTAATTAAGCTAATATAGGACCATGAATCACATCCTGTAAGACTTATAAAATTAGAACTTATCTAGATTATCTTAAAATGAATTATTATCGAACTATTCTATTAATGCATACATGAATAAAGTACATACTCGCATGGTTTGCCAAATGGGTCTGAATCGGATGGTTCGGGACGTGCCGAGCTGTACCGGCGCCTAATCGGTGCGGTTTGGGTTTTTGATTCGGAACACCGGCGAAAACGAAGTGAGGGAGAAGGAAAGAGAGGAGGGGAGGGAAAGAGAGGAAAGACCAGCGGTGATCCATCGAGGCTAACGGAGGGCCGTCGAGACTTCGGGTCTCCATGGTCCTCCATGAGAGAAAGTGAGGAATGGAGGAGAGAGAGAGAGAGATAGAGAGACAAAAGGGAAGGAAGGGGAGAGGAGAAAAGGGAAGGCATAGAAGAGGCCATCGGGTAACCTAAAACGCCTCGCAGCCGTTGCGGATTCGAAATAGGGGCTTCGCTCATGTTTTGTCGAGTTTTTTTAAAAAATCTGATAAAATAGGGATGAAGCCACTGTTTCAAACCTGTAGTGGCCGTGGGGGTGTTGCGCCGTCTGGCGGCCACGACGGCCACCTCGTGGCGCCGCCTTTTCCTCTCTCTCTTCTTAGTTTTTCTCGTGGAGGACTGTGGAACCTGGGAGGCCTTAGCGGCCCTCCGGTGGCCACCACAGACGTCTCCGCGGGACTCCCGTTTCTTCCCTCCCTCTCCGTCCCTCCTCTCTTTCTTTCTCTCTCTTTTCTTCCTCGGTTCATTTATCATTTTTGTGTTGGTTTGGACTCGGTACGGTCTGGTATGGGAGCATACCGGCTAGTATCGCCAGTCGGCCAGCATGGTACCCAGTTCTGAGTCGGCGATCCTTGGTACATAGCATACCATTTTAACAAATAAAAAATTGGCTATACATTAATTCCTTAAAGATTCATAGATGTTGTATCAGCATTGGTTAAATATGATAACTTTGAGAGACATAGATAGACTAAGACAGGTCACATATAAATTACAAAATAAAGAAGGTATAATTTTCCTTATATTAATTGCACACACTATACACCAAGATTGGATGTGATTGAAGAAGCACTGAAGCTATTTCAATTGCTCGTCTCTTCAGACCTATTGTAAATTAATTTTGGAGAAGAGGCTGAATGATGCATGCTGTTTGTGAACAATGCTGCTAATGGAGAAGATGAGCATGTGCAGTAGCTAAAATTAATGTGGTGGATGAAAGATTTAGGAAGGTTATAAATAACAACGAAATGGAAACTGGAAGTACATAGAAAGTGACAGAGCATAATTGATTCTGAAAATCTACCATGACATTTTATTTATTATCTGGGATCAGTTAAACCAAAAGACTACAATGGCAGAAGAGTGCTAATGAAAATTTGAAGTCTAACATGGGATCTGCAAGCTGTATGAGTTTAGAGTATGCAAAATGAGAAGGTTGATATATTATTGTGGTTTGAATTTTCCTTGATAAAAATGGTGCATATGTTTAAGGTGAGCCATATGAAAATGAAATTACTTTATCAGATGCATGTTATGATTTAGAAGGATATGGTGTGAATAAAACTATATTAGAGAAAGCTTTAGAGTTTGGTATAAGATGAGGTCATGGAAATCTGTGGGTTTCTCACATTTTAAACTAATATCTCAAGAGGCCTTGGTTGCAGTTGCATGAATCTGTGTATAACGGCTGAACAAGAAGGTTTGATGTAAGACATCTTGGATGGAAATTGTGGGGAACAATTTGAAATTGTAGGAAGCAATTTGGAAATGCTTGATTTGACAAAAGGTGTACATTGGCAGGAAGGAATGAAAGAGCTGTATCTAATATTAAAAAAATTGGTGCTTTATGATTTATGATTTGTTTTACCATATTGATTATTTGGACTGAAGTTTGACTGGCATAAAAAATGGTTGATATGTATAAGGATGGACAGAGCTGATATGTTGGCTTCTTGGTTAGGATCAGCTTACAAATCATTGTGAATTACTAATGGTGGCCTAAGTTCCTGATAATTACAGAGTCATCCCTTTCTGATGCCAACAAATTTCAGTGATTTTCTTGCTAGCATGGGCTTTCTTTAAATCGTTTTAATTTTTAAGTTTGAGGAAGTTATATATACAAGTCTCTGATTGTTAGTCAAAGTTGTTTATGCTTTGTGTAATAGTTGAGATCATGCATTTTAAATTGAATGATCTATATTACTTTTAGGGAATCTTCAATTGTAAGCTTACATTTTTTATCTCTTTTCTTATCTTTTGAACCACCAGGATTATTGGGTATGGGTGTCCTGAAAAACTGCAAGACTTTAGGCGACTCTTCCCAGATGACCAAAAGAACTCAAATCTTGTCCTTCCACCATATTTGCTGCTTATACATCGTGCCTTGCATTGAGCCTTTGTATTAGATTCTGGATGAACATGACACATGAGCCTCATCAAGGAGTTTTAGCAGCCAGCAGATTTCTTTTTAGCAAGCTTTCCAGCTCCCTTAGCTAGCCAGTACTTCATTGCACAAACTCTGTCTCCATTTGCCTAAAGAACTCTTGCTTGATTATGCATGTATTTCCAGTTCCCTTGGGTAAAGTTTGATATGAGCATCATTCCAGCAAGATTTCCACCTCAAACTAAGGTAATCTTACCCATGATGCCCCCATCCCACCTGACAAACAAATGAAAAGAAGCAGTGGGGGGGGGGGGGGGGGGGGTTCAAGCCTGCAATTTCAGTTCACATTCCAGTGTATCATTCTATAGAAATGAATTTCTTTTACGTTCTACTTCTAACATTTAGGAGTTCTTGGCCCCCCCACCCGCCCCCCCCACCCCAAGAGAGAGAGAACTAGTTTTCCTTAATTCCTTGAGTGTCAATCATAATTTTGCCCACCTGTGTGCTGGTCTGTATTGCATTTGCCTATCCATATTGCCACCCTTACTGTTGCAACACTCTCCCTTAACTTTCAGTTTATGGTCTATCACGCAACACTCTGGTCATGCCTATCACCTTTTCCTTTCCCCTTGATCCCTGTGGGAAACTCTCCATTTATCTACTCATATTTTGCATAATAGATCCAAGTTATCATGGGTTACTTGTCCCTGACTTGTGACCGACCCCTAATTTCAATCAATCTTCCAATAAAGCTACTTGGTCATCAGTATTAAACTTCCAAGAAAACTGTACTTCACTAACTTGATAGAACTTATGAGTTCTTCTATCATCATTCATTTCATGAAATAATATAGAACTTCAAATATAAAATATCGATCAAAAGGAGAAGAAACATATTGAAGTCTTTTGAATGCATCAATATGAAGCTCTGGTATCCCCAAATTTTCATACTTCTCATATATTGAAACAACTTCATCCCTCAGATCACTGACATCTGGCAAATTATCTGTTCTTGGGTTGTATACTTGAAGCCTCATTTTTCAGTAGTATATCCTGCATGGCTTTCTTTGCTCGTTACAGACAGAGTTGCAAATATGTCTGGATTATTTTTATCAGGCTTGCATATCTCTTTTTCCATGTAGAACAATTGATAATATTGTCACAAAGTGTTTATTTGATATAGGATCTAACTTTCTTGATTAATCTCATAATTGCTTCCTACAGTTGAAGAAGCTAAGCAATTCCAAACCAGCAGCTCCAGAAGCTCCCAACACATCAGAAAAAACACAAGAGGCAGCAGTTATCGATGACGATAAGGATGTACAGAAGGACATCCCAAGTGAAAAACCTGAGCAGCTTAAAAATTCCAGGAAGGGTAAAGGAAAGAAAACGATTGGTTTTAAAAGCGGGACCCACAATGAAGGAAAGGTATCGCCATCCAAAGCCAAGCTGAGGAAAAAACGAAAGTTCCCTTCTAGAGAGGAAATTTCACAAGCCAGGTAAGGGCTTCAGGGTTCTGCATCCTCCTATCTCCATCATTTATGGATATGATATTAGCTTTTCCATGAAATTCCCGTTTAGATTGGAGTTTTAAATTATGAATTGAAGCGCAGATTATTCTGTGTCCTGGATGAATATTTTCTTTTTGAAACCTTACATATGAATCACAAACAGAGAGGAGAAAAGGAAAGCCTTGAAGAAAAGAAAGGTCTGAGGAGCACAGTATTGCAAGAGCAAGGGAGAACAACCTGATGAATTGATGTGGGGAGGAGGGAGATCAACTGGTTGCAAGCTATCAACGGGATTCAGATCAGGGCATACCAAATTTTTGACTGTGAAATTTTGTATCTCCGAAATAGTTTAGGGTCAGTCTTATATTTGTCCTGAGCCTTTGTGCTGTTATTTCACATTTTCTTTTAATTTCTAATGGAGGTTTGCCTGTCAGAACCACCGAAGTATACCGTTCTACTCATCGACATACATATCTAATCATTTAGTGTTTCCATGAGCTATTCACTTGTACCATGAAGGGAACTGCTTCTATAGTTTCTGTAGAACATGTCAGTGTACAATTATACTATGATTCCGGTTGTCTTCTTATTCTTCATGATTTTTCTGCCATATTATAAATCCAGGAAATCCAGCCCCTACTCTTTGGTCTTCTGGTTGTGCCAGGTCCAACTTTGATCTCTGGTGCGCAGCCACGAGGTGTCGAACTGTTCGATCAATTAGAATATCTGTCTTTTGGATTCCGGTGAGATCTACCTGGGGATGTGGTGAATTTTTGGTGGACTTGGTGGCTCCGGAGATTTTGTTCAAATTTTGGGACCGAGCTGGTGTCTACACTTGGGTGCTCGAATTGGACCTATTAAATGGGGGCTTATGGGGTCGCTTGGGCTGGTGATATTCACAATTTATGTTTAAATTATGGCTCACCAATCTCGTTTAAAGTGCAACGGCTGATGCTCGGTTAAAAATCAAATGCTTGGGTATCCCATCCTGGCATACCATATTGTTTCACCATATTCAACCTTAAGCATGTATGACGGAAACATTATGACTTGAACTAGATTGGATAACCTACATGTAAATCGTATATAGCAACAAAGATTTTCTGTCGTTAGCCGGTTTTCCATGTTTGGCGAGACTGTTCCTTATGCATTTGAGCCCTTGTGACGCCTCCGCAGCTCAGATATCCTTTGCCCATCAAACCGTGCTGAATAGTTGGCATGAACAAAAAATGAGAATGAGAATGGGAGATATATATATATATATATATATATATATATATATATATATATATATATATATATATATATATTGGTAGAAATGAGAGATATTCTTTTAGGAAGTGTTTGGTTAGGAGGAGTGGAGATTTGGAATCGGAATGAATGACTCCCATTTCAACCGTTTGGTTGAGAGGAGTCTCATTTCGATTTCGATTCCAGGGTGGAATGGGAATGGCTCAATCTATATAGAATTTAATTCTTACTCTCTTCTATGGATTCAAATTTCTATTTCGATTCCGGTCACGAATCAAATGCTTCAAAGGATTTGACGATTCCGATTCTAAGCCATTCTGATTTTCATTTTTATTCCAATTTTGGTTACGAATCAAACATCCTCTTAATGCCATATTGGCTATACATCAAGAAGATGTTGGATATTTAAATAGGAGTAATGAATCTAAATAACACATTATGCTTAATCTTTTTGAATTAAGCTTTGGATTGTTACAAATATTATCAAACTAAACTCGATTTACAGTCTACGTGGATTATAAAATATTACAACATGGATCTTTTTGAGGCTATCCATAGGCTGATCGTGGTGTTTGTGATTAAATTTGATTGATTCGAGCGTTTAGCTTGGTAAAAATGTTAAGGCTTAAACTAAAAAGGGGAGGGGATATGTGAGGATCCATATTGGTGTGTGTGTGTATATATATATATATAGTCTTATATTGATTATGCACTGGTTTGATCATGGATAATTATATAGAGCGAAGAAATTTAAATAATATATTTTGACGATCATTTTTAGATGAGGCTAGAGACGATGAGGGAGAGGATGATCATGTGGTTGGCTTTTTTGTCGGCCTCCTGGTTGTTGAGCCCGAAGATTCCAGCATCCATGACAAACTAGATGAGATCTTACCACTGGAGGTTCTTCATCTCGTGCTTGCTCCTTGCTTGCACCTTATGCAGTTCTCTCTAGTTTAATGATCGGGTCGTCATCCGGTACCACAATTGTATGCTTATCTCATGCAACCTGCCTATAGTTAGCCCAACTCTTGAGTGTTTGCCTTCTTTGCAGAACTCTTCATTGGTGCGTAAGCACTCTCTTTTGCTAAAAAAAAAATCATACCACTGCCGCTGTCATTGTTGACTCCCATCTTCTCCATGGAAAATATTCTTGAGAGCAAGAATTTTTAAAGATGAGGGACTATTGTAATAAGATTGTTATAAGGTGGAAGGAAGAACAAAAATAGATGAAGACTTAGGCAAAGTGATATATTTTGAATAGAAAATCTATTGAGAATAGTCTAGATAGTTTGAAATTCATGATATAGCATGCTCAATTTTTATATTATTTTGTAGAATTTTTCCTAAATTTCCATTAAGGTGATATATACAATATCTAATATATATTATATGTTTGTAAATTATTTATTCTTAATTTATTAGATAAATAAATAAACAAATAATATCATTATTTATGAATTATGCATATTATGTTATTAGATTATATATTTCATTATTAAATAAATAATCTATATTTTAAAAATAATTTTTACTATAGCTCTTGCATAACAATTTTTCTAACGAGAGAATAGCTCATACAATTCAAAGTTATATGGCTATCACATGTCTCACTTGGTAATGCTATAGGTTGTAGAGCTTTTAGTAGTAGAGTTAATAACAAACTATTTGATGTCATAAAACTTCAATATTTATTTGATAGCTAAATTGAAAAAATATTTTCAGTATTAGAAATGATATTAAAGGACATTTCATATTATTTTCAATTATCTATCAATTTGTACTATTCGAAACTCTTAGTTATAATATTATAATAGGATAATACAATTATATTTTGTAGAATGTTAAAATATTATTATATTATATCATTATAATGTACTAATATGATATTAGTATATTATGATTACTGTAGTATAATAATCATGATAATATTATATAATTATTATGTTATGCCATATTGTTGTTATATTATACTATCAAAAATGTTAATGCCAAAGTAATATTTTTTAATATATTAATCCATATAATATAATAAATCATTGGACCATTTTTTATTGGTAATTATCAACTAATAACAAAAATATTATAATAGCAAATTACATGTTCTTGCTTCTAATACTAACATAAATACCTGACTTTATTCATCTAGATACAAAAACACAATAACACTATTCATATTATCCACGATCACAATAACAGCATAAACATTCACCAATATTTCTTAATATCCTATATGACAAACATAAAAAAAAAAAAAAAAACAGCTTAATTGATTATGGTAATAAAAAATATTTTTAATTATTTTTTCAAATTTTATTATTCAGAATGGAATCGGAGTGAGCTTTTGTTGGAGAAAAAAAGTATTTTCTAGTACATTTTAATTAAAATTTTTGCCCAAAAGCTTGGTTCTATTTAGCACACATTTTCAACTTTTAGAAAAGCAAAAAAGCTATGTCAATTTTTGTAAGAATATTTTAAAATTATGAGAAAAGATTTCCGGTCCTTCAAAAATAATGCGCCCAAACAGATCGGGTTGTATCCTGAAGGATTCCCCTCCTTTCACGTGAATCCACCGCTGGATCACCCAAGCGGTGGATTTCCATGAAGAAAAGATGCATCTACGACCCGTACCAAAAAAAAAAACGAGAAAAAATTATCCATGGTCCAATGTGAACCAGGTCCAAACTAATTTTTCTCAAACGAGGCTATAATAAT
The DNA here is from genome assembly GCF_000442705.2 of Elaeis guineensis. Taxonomy (NCBI): domain Eukaryota; kingdom Viridiplantae; phylum Streptophyta; class Magnoliopsida; order Arecales; family Arecaceae; genus Elaeis; species Elaeis guineensis. The sequence goes on along the minus strand of NC_025993.2, from coordinate 100,844,471 downwards.
ATTATAACAACTGTCAATTTGATCTCCGCCCTCCTCTCTCGCCCAGGCTGGCCCCAGAGCCCGGCACTCCAAGCCCGAGCCCCCTCCTTCACCCCCCGCCTGGTCTCCAACCTCCTCCTCACCCTCCCCCTCGACCCTCCCATCGCCCTCGCCTTCTTCCGCTAGGCCTCCCGCCGCCTCGGCTACTGCCAGTCTCCCCACTGCTACGTCTCCCTCCTCTCCCTCCTTCGCTCCTATTCCTTCCGCCTCGCCACCACCACCTCCGCATCCATGATCAAATCGTCCAGTTCTGTGGATAAGATGCGCTCCACTCTCGACGTCTTCCGCTCCATCCGTCGGGAAGCCGGCGTCGGTGGGGGAGGCACGGCGTTCAGGCTCGGTATCGGATGCTACAACACGATGTTGCTGGTTCTGGCGAGGTTCAGGATGGTTGATGACATGAAATGTTTATATATGGAGATGCGGAAAGGCGGCGTCTTTCCAAACCTTACGACTTACAATGCGATGATCCATGGCTGCTGCCGGGTGGGGGACGTTGCCGCGGCGAAGCTGTACCTGAGCTCTTTGGTGCATGCGGGGCTGAGACCGGATAAATTTACGTATGATTCGTTGATGCTCGGGTATTGTAGGAGTAAGGATTTGGATGGGGCCATAAAGGTGTTTGAGGTTATGTGATAGAAGGGGTGTCGGAGGGATGAGGTCTTATACACCATTCTCATCCATGGGCCTTGTGAGGCTGGGAGGATGGATGAGGCTTTGGCATTGTTCTCAGAGATGGAGGGAGATGGGTGTCGTCGGGATGTGCACATGTAGACGGTCTGGATAAAGGCATTATGTGGATCGGGGAGAGGGAAGAGGGGTTCACTTTGTTTCAGAAGATGGAGGAAAAAGGGCTACAAGTCAAATATTTACACTTACACTGTGGTGGTCGGTTGCCTGTGTAAGGAGAAGAAGCTTGAGGATGCAGAGGTTATGTTGAACAAGATGTTTGAGGAGGGTTTGGCTCCCAATGTTATGACTTATACTACTCTGATTGATGGGTATTGCAAGAGTGGGAAGATTGATGCTGCTCTTGGAGTTCTATAATTGGAGTCGAATGGGTGTAAGCCGAATGCATGGACTTACAATGAACTAATATATGGGTTTAGTCAGGAGAGAAAGGTTCACAAGGCAATGATTTTGTTTAGTAAAATGCTTGAGAATGGCTTGTCTCCAGATGTTGTTACTTACAACACGATGATTCAAGGGCAATGCATGCAGGGCCATATAGACAGTGCTTTTAGATTGCTTGATTTGATGGAAAGGAATGGTGTGGTCCCTGACCAACATACATACACTATTTTAATTGGTGCCTTTTGCAAGGATGGAAAAGTTGAAAAAGCTCACTCTCTCTTTGATTCTCTTGAAGCTAAATGTGTGAAGGCAGATGATGTGATGTACAATGCACTAATAGATGGGCAATGTAAGGTGGGAAGGATTGATAATGCTCGTTTGTTTCTAGAGAAAATGGTCTCCAGGAATTGCTCACCAAACTCTTACAGTTACAGTCCGCTGATAGATGGTTTATGTAGAGAAAAACGGTGGCAGGATGCCTTGCTATTGCTAGATGAAATGTTGGAAAATGGTGTACAACCCACAACTATTACTTCTACAAGTATGATTGACAACACATTGAAAGAAGGAGAATATGGGCTGGCTAACATGATTTTGGACCGTATGGCTTTGTCAGGGTATGGGCCCGATGCATTCACTTATACTGCAATTCTTCACGCCTATTGCAGCAAAAGAAGGCTAGAAGAGGCATAAAATGTGATGGTAGAGATGAATAAACAAGGGGTTGTTCCTGATTTGGTGACTTATAATACTTTGATTGATGGGTGTGGTAGTATGGGATAGATGGATCATGCTTTCTCTGCTCTCAAGCATATGATTGTTTCTAGATGTGTGCCCAATAACCGGACTTACTCTAATTTACTCAAACATCTCTTCAGAAGGAAGCAGGAAAGTACCATCTCCTCTGACAATGGTGATCTCTGGAAGATTGTAGGGGTTGATACTGTCTTTGAGCTCTTTGAGGGTATGGCAAGCCATGGAGTCACTCCTAGTATCAACACATACACAGCCCTCGTGTCAGGATTCTGTGAAGAGAAGCAGTTGGAAGAAGCAAATCTATCTCTCTGATATGAAAGAGAAATGTATATCTCCCAATGAAGATATTTATACAGCTCTTGTCAATTGTTGCTGCAAGTTACAAAAATACTCAGAAGCATTGGAACTTATTGATTCCATGAAAGAATGTGGCTATCTACCAGAATTGGAGTCATACGTGCTTCTTCTTTTCGGGCTTTGTGATGAAGGGAACTTCAATAAGGCTAAATTTATTTTTCGCAACTCTCTTTGTGGGGTTTACAATTGTGATGAAATTGCATGGAAAATTCTTATTGATGGCCTGCTATAAAAGGGCCACGTGGATGTCTGTTCCGAGATGTTATTGATCATGGAGGAAAGGAATTGCCTTCCAAGTCTTCAAACATATGCTACACTGATCAAAGAATTTCCTGATAGTGCAAATTGGCCACAGAAACAAAGTCAAGTTTGATCTTTGCTGGCTGATTATCTCCTTCATTTAGATTCTTGCCATCTTGAAAAGATCAATACATTATATTTGGTTTCAGACATTTGGGTTTCTGGAAGAAGAGGGACTCAACATTTTGCAAAGATTGTGATGAAGGTAAGAATGAGTGGTAATTTGATTCAATTCCTTTGTACAAGATTATAATTTGTGCTTTTTCTTAACCTTAGGCGGAGCTTCTTACGCCAAATTCTGGTGGAATTGTTCCTAGTTGATGGATCCACTGGACTGCATTCCTGTATGTTTCTGCCTCAATCATTTTATATTCTTAGACTTTGCCTCATTGCAAAGCCTTGTAATCTCATTTTGCTTAATACTGACGAACAATTTAAAATTTTTTATTTGTAGGATGGAATATTCATATAAGCTGAATGCTCACAAGCAATTCAGTTAGGAATTTACTTTATGATCTACTTTCAAGTACCATGATGGTGGTAAAAATTATTCCTTTCTACAGTTTTTGACATACCATATAAGATTTAAGGGTTGTTCTTTGTTGTGTAATTTACTTGGGACAACACAGCTGATTACTTTTATGTAATGAAATTTTCTTATGCTTTGTGTAAATTCATTTTGAAGCCAAGCTCACTGATGATTAAACTCCGCTAAGTTAATATTTCAAAAGTTTCTTTCTGAATTCCTTGGCTCAGTTTGGTAATCTGGTTTACATAGCAGAAGGCAAGGTTCTATTGTCTTGGCTGATCAAGCTGAGACGAGAATGCTTCCAATCTTTGCATGATTAAGGAAATGGAGGTAAAACACTTGTTTAAATAGTATAATGCAACAACTTGAATTTCAGAGAAGTTTGTTACTAAACAGGAACCTTGAAAATAATGGCCAGCTGCTTATGCTTGACATGGGGTTCATGCTGTAACACTCATTTATTTGATGCAGATCATTAGGTTTATAACATATCAATTTTTAATTTTACTAATCTAGATTCGAGTAATATACTGGCAACAACTTGAATTTCAGAGAAGGCTCAATTTTCACTAAACAAGAACATTGAAGATAATGGCCAGTTGATCATACTAAAAAAGGGGTTCTTGCCATAAATCTTACATTTGACACAGATCATTAGGTTTTGTAAGTTCCAATTTTTCATTGTCGCAATCAAAATAGCATATGCTTCAATTACCACTAAAAGATATTAATTCTGAAATATGGAATGATGCTAGTTTTTGGCGCATTTTTTTATCTGATTTAATTACTTGTGCATGTGACTTATTGATGATAAACTTGTGTTCATGATTTCCACTTCTTACTATTTATTATGCTTTATGTGATGTTCTGTTATTATATATGTGTGGTATAGCTCGTAAATGGATCTGTTATTATATATGCGAGTCCAACTCATCATAAGATTTTTGGATCATGCTTAAGTTCCTTATAGATATTGTTAACCTTCGATTAGTTTTTTTTTTTCCCAGCATATACATTGGGAGGAGCAATGTAATTTAAAATATCCGGTACAAGAGAATAGTAAGTAATGGAAATGAATTTGATATAAGATACCTTGTCGATCTTAAATGAAACATTATTCAAAAGGGGGCCTAAAAGAAACATGGATAGCCTATAACTTTCTTCTTGTATATCAGGTTTGGATCCTCTAAATGTTGATACCAATCTTCAAGCTATAAAATCTTCACCAAAGGGTGTTCCCGATGCAACAAGTTTTACAGCCATTTCATTCAATCAGGGATTGAGTTTGTTTATGAATCTCTAGGTTTCAAAGACCAAGATATTTCAAATGGCTAACATCTCAAAAATGATGCACGAAGTAGATACAGTTAGAACCTTCATAGCAGGAAACACTGAAAATCAACTCTCCATCTGCTGTGCGCCATTACTGGAGGACTTTGGTTGTTGGTGGACCTGGATTAACAATAGCTACAGCCATGTGAAGTTTGCACTGCTAGTTTTCAGGCATGCTTGTGGAGAAAGTAATATAACAGCTGATTCAGATGCTCATCTTGCTATGACTACGATAAGACTATATCATTTGATATGCATCCAACATGATCATTGCTGTTGATCGATCTAATCATATAGATGCTTGAATTTGCTTATGCCCTTTTGGTAGAAGGTAAGCAAATTATGTGAAATAAGTATTGTAAAGTAATTTTGCTAAAGGAAAACCTACTATGAAGTAATTGTTGATTGCAATAGAGATAATTAGTGGTCTATGAAAGGATGGCATTTCAGTTAGATTTTGATCTCACATATGAACACGATTTTTTATTGTCATACCTTTGATCTGAGATTGATCGTGGCAACCATCGCTATATTCATGGAGAATTCTTTTCACAAATGTATAAGGTATTCCAATATGATACTAAATACATCGCAGTAAGGATAATATAAATAACTAAAATCTAAAATTTAATTAACTATTAAATCCAATTGATAAATAAAATTTAAAAGTCTTACATCAATTAAATCTCAAATAATAGTCTTATATAAAATTATAATAAAATTAAATTTGAATTATGTTGATATTGTCAAATCTGGCTTTTAGTCTCATTCCGAAAGTAGTTCTCATATCTACAACTAAATATCAGAATTTGAAAAATAAGAAGATATAATAAGCTCGATAATCCAATTGCACGATAAGTAATGGATATCTTAACTAGATAATTGATACGTAGTAACATAAGATACATATTCAAAATATAATTTATCAAGCTTCATGCAGGAGGCATGTAGCAAAGAGTCTGTGGGCTTTTGAAGACTTGGTTGCAAAGAATCAATTGCATCATGTCACTCTTTTTTTTTAGGAAGTATAAATTATGTTATATAATGGAATGGGATTGAATTTCTTATAGAAATATTACTAAGAAAATATATTTTGTATTTATTAATTAATTTCATAGCCTTCCATAGGTTGACTTGGAAAAGCATGTGAAAGTTAAAATTGTGGTGGCGTTGATCTACAATCATCTATCTTTTTCGTGTAGACTCTCATGGTGCTTAAGTCAGCCAAATTTCAAGACCTGCAGGTCAAGCATTGATAAAGATGTAACATTAAGATGGATATAATAATTCTAACAAGGCCATGATTAGCTCTGGCAAAGATGTAACGTCAAAGTTCTAATAGCAGACCATATCTATACTCGATAGCATATTCAGTTCCAGAGTCAGCAATGTGCAACTATAAAATTCAATAAGCGAAAAAACTTCTCCAGGATAGACATTTGGTGCCTTTGTACTTAGATCTTTAATTTTTGAAATGAAAAAATTTATTATGCACTAGTATACCCTTTTCTGATAAAACTTTGAGGCAGTCAGGGGCTTATAGAAAAGCTACAGAGCTGAAGTGGCGGGTCATTGTTTGAAGAAGTAATTATAGAAGATTCCAACTGCTTAAATGCACTAGCTAGTTACAATCACAACAGGAATAGCAGTTGCTAAGAACAAAATAAAAAAGCTCGAGTTGATTATCAAAGAAATTGCTTTGCAAACAGAAAATATGTAGCCATCCATTTATGACATGATATGATACATGAACAAGAAACATATAGTACTTTTGTCATTTTGTGCACACTGGTTCAGATTGATATTTTTTTTTTTTACATGAGATATGAAGCAAAACTCAACGTAAAACATTATTATCCATAGAAAAGTCTACCTTTGAGTCCACCATTAATAGCTTTAAATGGAACAGGAAAAAGAGAAAAAA